>NC_135319.1:28898042-29270542 GCF_048772815.1 Callospermophilus lateralis | reverse complement strand
AGGGATGCAAGGTTGGTTCAGCATATGGAAATCAATAAATGTAATTTATCACATAATAGACTCAAAGATAAGAATCATATGGTCATTTCAATAGATGCAGCAAAATCATTTGACAAAATATAGCACCCTTTCATGTTCAAAACACTAGAAAAACTAGGGATAACAGAAACATATCTCAATATCATAAAGGCTATCTATGCTAAGCCTCAGGCCAACATCATTCTAAATGGAGAAAAATTAAAGGCATTCCTTCTAAAACCTGGAACAAGACAGGGATGCCCTCTTTCACCATTTCTTTTCAACATAGTTCTTGAAACACTGGCCAAAGCAATTAGACAGATGAAAGAAATTAAAGGGATACTTATAGAAAAAGCAGCACTTAAAATTAGCACTATTTGCTGAAGATATGATTCTATACCTAGAGGACCCAAAAAGCTCCACCAGAAAACTTCTAGAACTAAAAAATGAATTCAGCAAAGTAGCAGAATATAAAATCAACACCCAAAAATCATAGGCATTTCTGTATATCAGTGACAAATCCTCTAAGAAGAAAATGAGGAAAACTACTCCATTTACAATAACCTAAAAAAATAAAATAAAATAAAATAAGATACTTGGGAATCAACTTAATGGAAGAGGTGAAAGATCTATACAATGAAAACTAAAAAGAAAGAAATAAAAAAATACTTTATATATATATTTTGAAAAAAAAAAAAGCAGATCTGCTTAAAATAAAAAAGAAGCCTATAAATACTTCTGTGACATAAGAAGAAATGCATTTGTTCTCTGTCCCTAGATCCTAGGCATAGCTTCTGAAGCCCTTATAAGAACCTGAATGAAAGGGGTAATAGAATTATCTTTTTTTATACTAATTAATGATTTGATCTTATTTCATGATTCCAGGCCCAAAAGCTTCTCAAACTTTTGGAATTTCCTTATTAATTAGAGTAAAAAAAAATCTTTTGTTATTCGTAATAACAAAACATAATAACTGCTTTTAAGCTTATATGAATTTATGAATAAAACAACTTTTGGAGATTGGAGGCTGGGACTATGATTAGAGGGTTGATTATGATTAGAGGATTGGGACTATCTGCCCCAAACCCAGGTATCCAAGGAAGAGGAGAGCACCTTAAGATTGAATTGATAATGCTTATGTGATAGCATCTCCCTAAAACCCTTAAAGAATGGTGTTTGGAGAGCTTCTTCTGGTTGGTGACTCATGGACATGTTGGGTGGGTGATGCAACTGAGGAGGACATGGAATCTCCACACTCCTTTTCCCATTCTTTGTACTGTGTACCTCATTTTACTGGTCCTTGAGTTGTATCTGTGATAATAAACTTGTTGTAGTGAGGTATTTCCTTGAAGTTTGTGAACCATTACAGTAATTTTTAAATATACCCTTAGGAAGGGAGGATGGGAATCCCTGATTTGTAGCTGGTTTGTCAGAAATACAGGTGACAACCTTGAATTGTGATTGGTGTCTAGAGTACAGGAGGGCAGCCTTCTAGGACTGAGTCCTTAACCTCTGGGTTCTGAGATAATTTTATGTAATAAGTATCCGAATTAAATTGTAAGACATGCCATTATTGTCTGGGGAGTTGAAGAATTTGTTGCTATGGCAGAAAAACACATTGTGGGTCAGAAGCATCATGTGAATACAAAACAAGGAAAGAAAAAGAAACAAACAAACAAACAAACAAACAAAAAAAAGCAAGAAAGCTTTTCCTTTACCCTAATTAATATTCTGTGAAGATATAACATAAGAAAGAAGGAAAGTGTTAACCTGAATCCCAGGCCAAAGGCACAATTCTCAGGGTTCCCAACAGACTGGGTTTGACAATTTGCCCAGTCCAAATAAATAAATAAATAAATAGATAGATAGGTAAATAAATAAATGAAAGGAGCTAGCATGTGCTTTGGGTTATATAGGAAATTCAGGATTCTGAAACAAAAGCACAAAAGGTGGCGGGGAGGAGGGTAAGAAACATGTGGTCAAGTGTTCCTTAAACTATGGTCTGGTTCATCATTATCTCAGGATCAGTCACATAGAGCCTTGTCCACGATAAGAAGTTGCTGCTGCCTGGTAGTAATTTCTACACTTGTTACAATATGTTTATGAATCAAATCTGCTGTTCCTGGAACCAAAGGTGATAGTAGGAAGAAATGACTCAGAGAAGGAGTAATTCAGAAAGGCAAGGCAAAGTCAGTTAGGACAATGAGTCAGTTTTCCTTAAGGTTTAGGGCAATGACCATTATGGAGGTCTGGAACCAGACATTGTAAAATCTGGCAGCTAATAATTTGTTGATTACAAGGTCGCTGCAAGTCTTGAGAATATCTTACTTGTATTGTGGTGCCTTCCACCTCGAAGGGCAGGATTACCCTTTTAGATGAATACTCCTAAATGACTAACATGTTTAGGGACTGAGTTGTCAAGGAACCAGACCCAAAGTTTAAAGTAGAAAAAGGAATCAGAAGCAGTAGGATGACATAAATGCAAATGCAAGCCTTTATCTTGTCTTCAGTTACCCACTGAGAATGAGTAGCCCAAGTAGAAGATCAGTGCTTTTAGCAGAAGAAGCCTCTGAGTTACTGTTACAGAAGCATGTATTTTACTGGCCAGTCTCACAAAGTTAGTATTGTATATCCAAGACCACATTAGGTTAAAGCACGACTCATTACTTGATTGAAAAGAATTCCAACTCTCTTTTCCATGAAAAAAAGAAGTTCTATGACACAGATTTTTTTTTTTTATATATATATGGCCTGGCTCTATTTTTTAATAATACTTATTGGCTGGTTTTGCCCAGAAAATTGAAAGAAAACCTTGGCCTAAGTCTGATTTTATGTGCATGCATTTGGGAAAGTGTTCATTGCTGAAAATATTAACAAAAGTAATCCTTGCTGTGCTATGAAAAGTTAATGCTGAAACTATAGTTTTAAACCAGTTTTTCTTTTGATGTATTTTAAAACTTAAAATATTTTTAGAAATTGAGGGGAAACAATAGTTGAAGTAGAAGGAGGATGTATAATTGAGACTAGATATTTATATATGTACAAAAGATGTATATTAGAAATGAGGCATGATATTTTCTTTTTTAAATGTTTACTTAAAGTCAGTTTCATGTGTATATTACAGAAGTTAGCAGAGAAAACAGCTTAGTAGCCTTTAGCCTTTGAAATAGTAGATGATATAGAAAGTTATCTTTCAGAGAAACAATTATTAAATGAAGTGAAACATGTGATACCTTTATTTTTGGTGACAGGGATTTAACCCAGGGCCTTGCACCTGCTAAGCACATCCTGTAACAGTCACCTATATCCCAGCCCCTAATACTAATATCTCAATTAAAATAGCTCTGAAAAAGTAACCATTATGGGGCTGGGGATGTGGCTCAAGCGGTAGCGCGCTCGTCTGGCATGCGTGCGGCCCGGGTTCTATCCTCAGCACCACATACCAACAAAGATGTTGTGTCTGCCGAGAACTATAAATAAATAAATAAATGTTTAAAAAACAAAACAAACAAACAAAAAAAAAGTAACCATTATGCCTTTCAACATGACCAGAGTAAATACATTCTATGTAATACAAAGTAAAATTGTATTCAGTGCTTATGTTTTATCTTCCACTTAAAGTTTTAAGCTATTTTACATTTGGAAAATTATTATAATATAACCTTGATTAATATAAGTTCTTTAGCTGTGGTCCAAAACATTATATGCTAGAGTTGACTTTTCCCGAGTTCAAGTACCTGCATAGTTGATTTCACTATATTCACAGGCTTACAAATATGTTGAACTCTTAAAAGCAAAGCAATATCACAGGGATTTGGTAACAAAATGAATAGGGCATTTAATAATCAGATCATATGGTAATAAACTTTCATAATTATGTAAAGAATATATTCTGACACAAGAATGGTGAAACTTTCCCCAGTAATGGTGAGTTCTTTCCGCTGATTTTTCTTCAGTCTCACCAAGGATATCCACCTAAAAATAAGCACATTAATTAATTTAAAAAGCTCTGTAAGATAAGTACTTTAGTCTGAAGTTATTGATAGTGAAAATATCTCAAATCTAGGAAAATTAACTGATAATTTTGGCCTTTTTGGCTCAAGATTTAGCTATAAATAACAAACTCTGACTTTCAGTGATTCATGGTATTAATAACAAACTTGTGACCTTGTTGTCTTATTTTGTGACTTAAAAAAAGACAGTCCCAATCTGAGAATTTGAAGTATTTTCTCCTTTGAATTAACTTTGATTATTATGAGCAAAATGTCTACTAACAATCAAGAATGCCATTTTTTAAAAATTTCCCATTTCAACTGCTTTCTTGAATTATATTGCAGAAGCATAATTGTATACCCTGTTAGGCATCATTAAAACAATTTAAAACTCTCAAGCTTAAATTCAAATAATAACAATGTTCACCTTTCACTGGAAATTATAAATATGCTGTTAAGCAAATCATGAATATGGACTCATCTTTTGCACTAGTCATATTTTTAGGTGCTTCTAAAACAGATTAAAACAACAACAAATATTTTCTTGTCATTCCATAATGTCTTAAATATTTGTTGTCTTGTATTGCTCAATTCTTATCTAGGACTTTTCAACTTTCTCTTTTAAAGAGATGGGGGAGGGGAGAGACAGAGAAGAAAATATACATACATGCACACATACACTGTAAGAGAGAAAAAAAGAGAAACAGAAAGAGGTACACAGGCCAGAGAAATAGTAGAAAAGACAATCTTTCACTTTCAATGAGAGCATTTTCATAAACACCAGAAATTGTTATGAGTTTCTTTTCTTCCACTTTTAATTATTTTTACTGACACATACAAGCATAAAAATGGAACATTTTTGAGAGTACCATGTTGTTTTTCAATACATGTATAAATTGTGTAATATTTAAATCAGGACAAGCATTCTTTTTCAAAACACAGTGCATTATTTTTATCTCTAGTCATCTCAACATGCAAAATCAAACCATAACTTCTTATTCCTAAGTATAACTTAGGACTCCATTATTCAACCTCTACCCTTCTTGTTCTCCCCCATCTAGCCTTTAGTAACCACCATTCCGCTCTCAGCTGCTGTGAAGTGAACTTTGTCTTATTCCAAATACAGGTGAGATTGGTACTTGTCTTTCCATGCCTGGTTTATTTCACTTAACATAGTGATTTCTATTTCTATCCATATTTTTGCAAATTAATTATGGCTGAATGGTGTGTTTGTACCACATTTTCTTTACTCATTCATGGTATGATAAGTGCTTATGTTGTTTCTATTTCTTGTTATTGTGAACAATAACAGTGCTGCAATGAACATGGGAATTCAGATGTCTCTTCCATATACTGAGTTCATTTTTTTTTTTTTTTGGATATATATCTGGTAGGGGATTGCTGGATCATATGATACTTCTGTTTTTAATTTTTTGAGGAAATTCCATGTGATTTTTCCATAATAGCAATAGGTTATGTACCAGTTTATATAACCAACAACAATGTGCATAGAAGAGTTTCCTTTTTGCCACACCCTCATCAACACTTGTTATCTTTAGTCTTTTGGTTAACAGCCATTCTTAACTGATATTATCCATTATCAACTTTGAAGTAATAATCACATTTTGGCTTTCATTTACCTTTCCCTGATGAATAGTTATAGTTGAACATTTTTTCATGTAGCTGTTGGGACTATGCATGACTTCTTTTGGAAATGTTTATTAGCATCTATTGCCCATTTTTTTCGTCATTTTTGCTTGCTTGCTGTTGAGATTTTTTGTTCATTAAATATTCTAAATATCAACACTCAGTCATATATATGGTTTGCAAATATTTTCTCCCATTTAACAGTAAATGCCACAATTTCACTCTTTTGTATGGCTTAGTAAAACTGTATTGGGTGTGTGTGTGTGTGTGTGTGTGTGTGTGTGTCTTTAGATCTTTTGCCTATTTACTGAATGCATTTTTTTAATGTTAAGTTTTTTGAGTTCTTTATATATTCTGGATATTAATACCCCATTGGAGGAGTAATTGCCAATGATTTTCTCACATTCTATAGGCTCTCTCTTCATGCTCTTGTTTCCTTTGCTGTGCAAAAGTGTGTTAATTTGATGCTGTCTCATTTACTGATTCTTTCTTTTATTCCTTGACATTTAGGAGTCTTATTAAGGAAATTGGTGCCTATGCCAATATGTTGGGGTGTTGAGCCTATGTTTTCTTCTGGAAGTTGCAAATTGCTGTTATAATTACTAGTTGTTTGATTCACTTTGAGTTGACTCAAGGTTAAAGATAGGATCTAATTTTTTTCTTGTACATCTGGATATCCAGTTTTTCTAGCACCATTTTCTAAAAGGCTATCTTTTGAGCAACAAATGTTTTTGGCACTTTTGTTGAGTATAAAATAACTGCATCTGTGTCAGTTGATCTTTGTGTCATCAATTCTGTTTCATGGGTTTTCATGTATATTTTTATTTTAATAACTTGTTTTTGATTCTATGGCTCTGTAGTATATTTTGAGATCAGGTACTGTGAGGTCTCCAGCATTGCTTAATTATGGCAAACACATGCACAAACACACACATATATACACACACATATACATGTACATATATATTCTGTATAATCAATAATTCATGCCATTATAAACTTAAGTGCATTTATACTACTTATTAAAGCTGAGAATTGTTCTAAGAACTTTACAAATATATTTTAATTGAAGCTTTATTATAACCGTATAAAGTATGCAATATCATCATTCCCATTTTTCAGAGAGGAATAGTGTGACACAATTAAGAATCATTCCTCATTACTTCAATTAGTACATGATACATCTAAGTAAACCCAGAGAGACTTATTCTAGTTTCTATGCCTCTCAACATGAGGTTGGGCTTTTTCTAATGGAAATTGCTTATAGATTTATGGTAATTAAGTGTGGCTAAAATGTACAAGGAGCTGAAAGCAAGATGTGGTCTCTGAAAAGTTTACCTTTTCATAATTCCCTTGTATCTTCTAAAAGTTATTCACATTTGTAATTAATCTCCACTTCCAGTGTGTAAATTATTCTTCCATGATGTGCCAAAAAGAAAAATCAAGTGTACACATACACACCACTCAATGAATATGCCAATTTTCTGTTGTCAGAACATACTGCTATTTGACCTGGTAACAGAGACTTATCTATCACAGTACTCATTGCTCATGTCACTGCCTAAGTTTATTTGGAAACCAACTTCAAAGCTTGCTCACAGTTCATTGTAATCATTTTACTTAAATGTCAATAAGTTTAAAATAAGTATGCATATTTTATAATGGAACTGTGTAATATCCACCTCTATAACTTTGATCCTATAATATTATCTTTAATATTTGATCAATATCAAATATCAATTAATAAACCAGTAAATGAAATGAATTTATAGGGATTGGTAATCTAGCCAATACTATCATATGATGACACTACATCAATGATTTAAAAATATAACCTTTGAGTAACTAACATGGTAATAAAAAACTCACCTAACAAAAGGAAAAGAAGTGACCATTGCAATGGTCATCAATGAATCTTTATCTTGAAAGAATTTTTTTGAGTAAAAACTTCTTCTCAATACAAGATTTTCTCTTTTATTTCATGCTCTGACAAAATCAAAGTGGTGTTCTTTTCCTTATTGTGCATGTTTAACATATTCTAATCAATAGCTTTTATGTATTAGCACTATGCATCTGTATTAATAAGGAAAAATGCTTTTGAGTTCTAAATATAAAATAAATAAATGCACACCATTTTAGACAAAAAAATAAGAGAGTAATGATATGCTAGTTTTAAATTATGGAACTGATTTGAGACTTTAAAAGAAAATTGAAGGTTTAACAAATGGATCCTAAAATAGCAAGTCCATTAAATCTGTACTTGGTTCATACAAATGCATGGAAAGAAATATGTAATAAAACTTAAGAAAGTATGAGGATGCAAAGAGAAATAACCTTCATCATGAGTATGGGGAAATGGGATAAATCTAACTTTTCAATATAAAAAGTGATGATGCAAAATACAGGAAAAAAACTGTGACTGACTGGAGAAGTTCAGTTTAGCAGAGAATGATTGGGAAGCTCATTTTGGCCTCTGTCTTGACCAAGTTTTAAGACATAACTGTAAACAATAGGTTCACTATTTTACCATCTTTGTTCATTGTTATATTCATGGAATACCAATGTAGGTGGCATTCAATAAGTATTTGCTGAAAGAAGAAAAAATTATCTAGAAAAAGAAATTCATAGATCATGGCTATAGAAATACCCAAATCTCTTCGAGTTTTCCTTAACAAGAAACAAAAATAGAATTAGAACATAATTATAACAGTTTCTCATATCAAATGTTGTGTTGGAAGACAGACAATAAGATTTACATGACTTAGCATTCAGCTAAAACAAGCTGGGGAGTATGCAGTTTTAAGAACTGTAATTATTGCATAATATTGTCTGAATGCAGTCATTTTCTATAAAGAAAGTACTTTCAACACAGTATTAAAACATAAGAGAAATTTCAGGAGGCAAATTTTCCTTTCTAGTTTGGACATAAAAAAAATCAGTAGATATTTTATGAGTGTTTCTTAGTTATTGTCATGTGAATCTGAAGATGAAAGCTCCATTTTTATAATAAATTTGAGAATTTATCTTCACAGCTGTTATTGTTTAAATCTTTGAATAATGCATGAAAATATAACTAAAAGAACATCTTCCTTCCCAAGTGTATCTGCAATCAACTTTAGGTTAAATACCAGCACACATTTCACTAAAGCAGTTTTAATAAATGAATGTGCTTGGCATAGCAAGGTGTTTTCAAATGTTGCATAAAAATATAGAGTTTTAGTTCAGTGGGCTCCAAGGGTTGCTCTTCTTAAAGTCTGTCATTATGGAATGATTATGATCTTATGGCTACTCTTGTTATCTTTTCATTCTTTGCAGAAGAGATGATATTTAGGGAGGTAACAGCTCTTACAACCTTAACAAATTTTTATTCAGTAAATATTTATAAAATTCATATATGTTTTACATTTCACCTCACTCTACCTAGGAATGTTAGTTATAAGAATTTATCATAAGGAAATAATATTGATTAGAAATAAATTTTAATCAGAGCAGTCTATACAAGTATATAAAAAGAAGAAAGCAAGAGAGAAAAAGAAACAGAACAACCTAAAGTTCTAAGAAAGGGAAGTTAATTAAATGTACTTGCACATTTTAAGTTAAATATCATCAGGGCTTGAAATGAGGCTTTACAAAGTGTTCATTTACATAAAATGTACACATAAAGTTTCTTAAAAATGCAAGGTGAAAAATATTTTGTGGAAATCAAAAATATATTTACATGTATAAACTACTATATAAACTACTACTGCTTTACTATTGTTTAATAGTTACCAAAAAATTGACATTTTATGTCTGGTTGGTAACATTATGAGAAAATTTCATTTTTTAAAATGTATTGCATGTCTGCAGCAGAGACGATAGCACACTGTAATTCTGTATTTACAGCCTAAGAGAAATGTAGACAATATACAAGCAAGTTCCATATCTTTGGAGAGAGTAAGGAAACTGTTCCACAATAGTTGATATTTAATTTACTCTATTAGAATTTGAAGGAATCTCCTTTTCCTTATTTTCTCCAAATCTAGGATTCCCCTGATGTTTATACCATCTGCTGATCATTTCTTTTCTTTTTGTAAATTCTGATTACCAACGAATATTCAGAAAAAGCCAATAATTAGCATTGTACAAACCATAGAGTACATAAAGATATACAATGAGACTTTGTCATTCATTTCTTATGCTCTTGTAACTGCCCCGTAAATATGAGAATATTTATTATTTTCCTGACCAAATAGCAGATGATTTACCAGTGACATAAAAAGGAAATCAGATGTTTTAAATTCCCCCCAAAAAATACCATTTGAGGAATAAAATGGGACAGTAGAGGACAAATGCCCTAAAAAATTTACTGTAGTAAAAACAGGTTAAATGGCTGGTTAATTTCAATTATTGGCATATAACAATGAGAAATCGAAAAATAAATTTATATGTAAGACATACGTGCATATGTCAGAGTCATAGAATTATTTTATGTTAGAGTTTCTGAATAAACTCCACCTTTATGAACATACTCACTTTGATGTAAACAGCACAGAATCTCTGAGATTATAAACTTCTTCATTTTTATTTTTTTAAAATATTTTTTGTAAAAACTGGGGAATGGCCTCTACTCATAGTGGAATTTGATTTTATATCCTGTTGAGAATATGTGCAGTTTCTCAGTGCAGTTTCTCTCAAAGGGAAATTGAGTGCACCATAAGTCTACAGTCCATCCAGATTTACTGGGATAACTTCCCTTATGGTCCCCTAGGAAGATGTACACATTTTCAAAAGAACTTTAACCTGATAGTATAGGTGGGAGTAGCTCTCTAAAGTATTTATAACTCATAAAGGACCAAATGTTTTGATTAGAAAACCATACACAGTAGTCTCTATAATGTGGGATTTTGTGAAATTTTATGATGACCAGAGAATATTCTGCAATCTCTCTGGGTTTCACAAGAAGCCTTTGGAAATGACATGAGTCAAGATTTAGCTTAATAATAAATTATTGTGATATACCAAGTCTTTTCTAGAGAGCTTAATTTTGATTTCCACATTTTACTGAATAGTAACAGACATTCAAAAATGATGACTTTGACAGTTTTATTTGTGTCTGTTGTTAAGTTTACAGAGTACTTTTATGAATTGTGTTTCTACTCAGTTTCAAAGCATCCATTTTAGTAAATGTAATTTCTTTTTCTACATGACAGATCATTGAGAATCATAGAAGATGAATTATAAAACTCAAAATTATTAAACAATAGATGAAAATCGAATATTCATATTCATTCATACATTTAACAAAGTTTACTTTTTTATTTCTATATTTTGGTATTGGAGATTGAACTCAGAGGTACTTTACCACTGAGTTCCATCCCCAGCCCTTCTTATTTTTTATTTTGAAACAGAGTCTTGCTAAATTGCTGAGGCTGACCTCAAACTTACTATCTTCCTGCCTCAACTTCCTGTGTTGCTGGGATTAATGGCATACCATTAATACATATAATTACACTATACCCAGGTATTTAATAGAGATTATTATGCACCTAAGATGTACAAATCTCTGTGCTAAGTGCCAGTAATTAGCACATCTTGACACTATGTCATTTTGGACTGGTAAAAGAAAAAAAAAATAATTAAGGAGGAAAGAATGAAGAAAGGATACTAGTAAGAATTGTTAAAACTGTTCAAAGCTCCTCCTTTATTTTATTTGTATTTATTTTTCTTTTATTTTATGTATATATATATATATATATATATATATATATATATATTTTTTTTTTTTTTTTTTGGTAATTTGGCTTTCACGTACTCATTGGAAAATTTATCTTTGAAAATAAACAATGATAGACTCAACAACTGTGAAGTCCCCATAAAGTAGATTAAAGTTTAATTTACTCTTAGGGAACCTGACCTATTAAAAATGGATTCTTACATCTATTTGCAATATCATTAAAATCAATTTGAAATTCTGTCTGTGGAAAGTGCCACAAATTGGAGGATGCATTATAAACAACAGTGCCAGACAGATGGAATTAATCTAGACTGAATTAGAGCAAATGGGGAAGTCTTTATTTAAGGGGTAGTATTTGAGCCAAAATCTGAAAACTGTTAACTCTATGAAAAGTAGAGATAAGAGGCAAGTACATACTGAGAACAGAAGAGACAGTGTGTATAAAGGCTCAAAGCATAGAAATGGTTTGGTATTTAAATAGTACTGAAAGCAGACAGCACAGGTGGAGATTAGAAAGTAAGATACAATGCCATAAGTAGTTTGTGTCAAGGATCTTGGTAATATATATATTTCCTATACTTAATATGGAAGTTAAGTGATTTAATTTTGATTTTATGCTTTTCTGAATACAACAGAATGGTGTTAACAAAGTCAATATAGCTATAATAGCTATGAAGCTATTTTATGAGCCTAGATAATAAATGATGGCTGTTCATAGTAAGGTATTTGTTGCTGAGGTGAAGAGGAATTAATAATTATTATAAATATTAAAAGGTAAACCATATAATGTGGTAGTGTTTTAGAAAGGTAAGTATAGATGAGAAAAGTATGAGAAATGAGTACCAGATTTCAGGTGTATGTAGTCAAATTGTTACAGCAATTATGGAAAGAGATTCTGGAATAGGAATCATATTTATCTTTTAGTAGAGTAGAAAATTTATTTTCACTTTCTTTGAGAAACCTGTTTTAGGGAGCCACTATAATACAGACATTTGATCCACAGAGAGAATGGTACACACATACAAGCGTAAGTTTTGCTCAGATCAATGGTTATGGAAGTATTAAGTGTGGGTCAGATTTTTGGGGGAATAATCAGAGCTAGAAAACCAGGAATAGCCTTTATTTAACAAAAAGAATATTCTGGATCTGGAAGGAAAACGAATAAGAATGGCATAAGCACAGGAAAGAAGAGATTCAAGCGTCTAAGGAGCTAGGAATTTCATGGAACAAAAGTGTTTCCTTGAGTATAAGGCACTGATTTGAGTACTATGGAGGCCATGAAAGAGCTCAGGAGACACTGTCTAAATGGAGATCAGTGGTTTATTAAGTTCTTTCCTCTAATGTTATTAGTCCACATTCCCATGCCCTTCACTAAATGTGGTCTCTAAATCAAGGGACTCCATAGTTACCTAGCATGCAAGAGGAGACTATATTTGAAATATTAGAGAAAAGCAAACAAAAATATTAAGGAAAACAACAATTACCACACATTTTCATTAGTCACATAGTATTATAATCACCTGGGTATTTCTCTTTAGATTGTTAAGTGCTGTTGTATTTTCCCAATCCATATTTTATATAACATATGGCTGCAGCCTGTTATGGATAAGTTAACTTTTAAAAATCCATTATATGCTTCAAAATTAGTTCCGTAATTGTATTATCACTATGGAAGAATTGGCTACATTTCAGCATAAAATATAAATGGATCTAATTTTTCACATTAATATTTCATGGTACATGGTTTAATATTGAATTGAAGTAGAACCCTGAGGTAGTCATGAAAAGGGTAATTTATAAATGTGAATTTATAAAATAAATCTTAGTTTTAGTTCTTCTCGGTGAATGTGCCTTGCTAGATTCTATCAATTTAGAAATATTTTCAATTTAAGTAAAATACCTTTATTACTCTGATAGATATGAATCAACATATCCCTGTTTAATGTTATTCAATGAATGTGGCATATGAATAATCAGCAATATCCCTTTCTTTCTTCACATACCCTAGCCTATGTCTTTATCATTACCATTCAGATCTATATCTATATCCATATCTATATCTATAAACCCACATGTCTGCAGGACATAATCTCATGAGAAACTCAGCATGGTCACTCATGGACTCCATTCACAGCTTAGGAGAAATGATGGTGCCTCTTTCAATTGAGGTTTGGCAGTTTTCTTTTTAAAAATGTTCACTTGTGTATAAAACAGCAAGATAAGCAACATAATTTCTGGAACAATATCAATATGGCACTTCTTTGTTCTAGTTCAAAATTTTTGAAGAATTTTAAGATGTCAACATCAGAACATTAATCCAAACCTGGAAACCTTCTAAGTGTAGGCCCTACGCAGCTGTGCAGGTTGCTTATGATTTCAGCCTGATGATAAAATTATAAAAATCCTGATATTTTCCTAAGCAAGGACCTGAAAGTCCTTTTAAGGAAATCTAACACAAGACTAGTGTTTGTTTCTCAGAACTCATGCTCCTATCCAAAAGAAGTAAAAAAATTATGATCCTTGCTATACTCTTCTGAATGTAATTACCTATGCAACATCTATGCACATGTACTCTATGTACTTTTCCCCCAAAGGCTCTCTCATACAATCAGATGATCAAGGCACCATCTGTTAGCAAGGCTCCCACTATTTTCAGTAAATTTTGTAGATCCTTTGAATTAAACCTCCCTTTTGTGTCGCTTTAGTACACAAAGTGCTAAAACCTAAGTTTTAAAAATCAAGTGAGGTTTTCACAGTTATAGACAGAGTGCCTCCTATCCCTTTCAGGCTTTGAAGCCTAGATTTGACCAAACTTCCATTCATGAGTATTTAATTCAAACCCATTGCCCGAATAAGGTAAATGCTAGAATTTTAACACGGCAGACTAAAATGAAGTTTGAGTATAAAAATGAAGTGTTTAATGGAGTATAAAATTGAAGCAGCCTGTTTTAGAGTATGGGCTTGCCTCAGGCTCTGTATGCTATCAGGAGAGCTCAAACTTTGGGTACTTCTCAGGTTGAAAGACATTAAACTCCTGACTCAGAAATTTTAAAGTGAAACATAGAGAAGGTGAAATGAGAAACCCTTGAAATAGTCTAGTCCCTGCTTCAATGGTCTTTTTAATTGTCTTGTCAATTTATTAATAAACATTTTTATAAAGTTTATAAATACAGAATTGAAATGAGAAAGATTCAAATTAGAAATTGTCTTCTATTCTAGCTAAACTAATTATCTTATTTAATATTGTGCTTTTATTAAAATGTGCTGTTTTATATGGATAAAAATGATCATTTTTTAGAATATCAGACTAATTAAAATGTGTAAATAAAAATCAAATCTAAAGGACAAAAATACAAGCAAAATAAGGTAATAATTAATGTGGCAAAAATATATAATTTCCCATTAAAACATCCATAAATGTGGCAAAAATATATAATTTCCCATTAAAACATCCATAAATTTTCTACCCACAATTAAACTCCTTTAAGCTTTTAAATTTTATGGTGTCTTTAATTGTTTTTCTTATGTAATTTTTTATTTATACATGACAGCAGAATGCATTATAATTCTTATTACACATATAGAGCACAATTTTTCATATCTCTGGTTATATACAAAGTATACTCACACCAATTTGTGTCTTCATACATGTACTTTGGATAGTAATGATCATGACATTTCACCATCATTGATTATCCCATGCCCCTTCCCTTCCCCTCCAACCCCTCTGCCCTATCTAGAGTTTGACTATTTCCTCTCCTGTTCCCGCTCCCTATCCCACTATGAATCAGCCTCCTTATATCAAAGAAAACATTCGGAATTTGTTTTTTTGGGATTGGCTAACTTCACTTAGCATTTTAATGTTCATAAAGTAATGAGTGACCTCCCCAACAAAGATGACCAAAGATGACCAAAAAAGAAAAAGAAAATAAACAAAAATTTTAAAAATACAAGATTATATTCTGTTTGATTCCAGTGAAGTAGCAAAACCATACATAGAAATAGATAACTGTGCTTGTTCAGTGCAATCTCAGTAGCGTATTGAATTATCTATTCATATCCCTTAACTGTAATGACATAGATTTCAGGTGGTAGACTTACTGTCCAATCAAATAACACAGAGACATTTTAAAATGTTGAGTAAATGCTCAAAAAATGATCACACTCAGAACTTGATTACCTTTAAGCTTAACTAGTCCTAGTGGTAATAATAATGAATAGCAGAAGTAAACAAACCTGAGATGTTGGGAAAAAACGATGAGAAGAGTCATATTATGAGAAGGTATTTTCTATATTTAAATATGGTAATTTTTCCTCTAATGAACATTTTATGAGGTGGAATCTCATCACTTACCAGAGTTTGAGATCATGATGGCCTTTGTAATTACTGTGTTAATGGTAGCAACATAATAGAGATGCTTCTTACAGAGACAAAGTCAGAAGATAATTACTCCAGTTCTTGAGTAGAGAAAAAAATTATCATTTCAAAACTACCTTGTAAGAAGCTCTATAATACCTCTTAGAAAAAAAAATTAAAAATAAACAAGACAGGACCATTACCTATTTTTAGCATTCTGTCATTATACTAGCTTTTCATGCTTCAAACAAAGCAGATAAAATTATCTCAGTAGTATTCAGGTTTATTGTTTTTTGGATCCCCTTTGTTAGATATTTCAGGAGGATGGATATCTAGAAAGAAACAAGTGTGTGTAAGTATTTACAAGAATATGGGTATGTCTATTGTATAATATCCCTAACTTGCCTAAACTGAAAAATGTGGGTAGAGAGCCACATTTCAAAATGAGCTCCCTTTTAGTAGAAAATATATCACAAGGCTATTTTCAAAATATGTTATAAAACATGGTTACTTGAAAGCTGGTATTTTATACTAATGGATCATATACTACCTGTAAAATGATTCACTGGGTTGAAAAGAAACTTATATTTAAGGTTTTTATTCTCTTGTTCATTGGTGGTCAATCTAAAACCAAGACAGTGTCAAACCAAGACAGTCAGTCAAACAAGGAAATAAGATATATAATCTTCAAAGGATCTGTAGCTCCTCTCAATAAAGCAAACGCACGAATACTCAAGATAGGATATCTGAAGCCAACAATCCTATTGAAGAATTTATCAGTCCTGGAGAGTTGATCATTTACTTTGAGAACCCTGGGGAATTAGAAGAAATGAGCTTAATAGCTTCCCAATCTGTGTAGTAATAGGGACCATATACACAGATTGGTGAACCAAAGGGTTGTAGGCCTATTGTTATTAGTGGATGTATCTCTCTCACCTCAAATAGATAAGTGCATTGTTTGTCTTGACTCTAGGGCTTAGGTTGTAGAAAAAATAAGTTCATCCAAAAATTTGAGAATCACAAAGCATTGTAGATGAAGTAGATTCCATCCTGGTACACATGTTTCATGAAAAAAATTCCCTAAGTATGAATATAATTTCATGTGTCTTCTGGTTGATGATACTCTTAAGGTATAATTGTATTTAATACCAAAATGCAAGGTAACTTTAGTATTAGAAAATTGAGCAAAGAAATTCATATTAAAAGAAAGAAGTTACAAGATGAATACATTTAAAAATAGTTTTGATTAAGTACTCATTCATGATTTAGAATAAAATATCCTTAAATTAGAAATGGTATAAAAATTTTATAAGATCCATAAAATCCATTTATTCCCTCATACTGTGATCCTTTCCATTAATGCTGTGTTTAATAGCACACTGTTAAAGATATTCCTTTAAGATCCAGAACAAATCAACGATGTCCACTATCATTACTTCTATTTCATGGGTATATAGAATAATTCTAATTATGTTAGAAACAAAATGTGTTTTGTAAAACAAGAAATTGCAATCCCATGTGATGCAGAAAACTTAAAAAATTCCACAGATTTAATTTTAGATTTAACTGTAGCATTTCATTAAGGTTACTGTATGCAAAATCAACTATAGAAAAGATTTTTTTTTAACCAGCTACAGTTAAAATTTGTACTTAAATAAATAGGAATTATTTATCATAGCAAAAATTCTATGAAATACATAGAAATAATACTGTTCATGCCAGGTGTAGTGGTGCATGCCTGTAATGCCAGTGGCTTTGGAAGCTAAAGCAGGAAGATTGCAAGTTCAAAGCCAGTCTCAGCAACAGTAAGGCACTAAGCAACTCAGTGAGACCTTGTCTCTAAATAAAATACAAAAAAGGGCTGGAGATGTGACTCAGTAGTTGAGTGCTCATAAATTCAATCCCTGGTACCAACACCCCTCCCCAAAAAGAAGTAATATTTTTATGAATAAAATTATAAAATGGAAAACCTAAAGAGGAGTTAAATATTTATAAATATATACCTCATTATTAGGTATTAGGTAGAAATAATCAATATCATATACATATCAATTGTCCTTAACTTGATTAATAAGTTCAATGAAATTCCTCTTTTAAACTCCAAGAGACTTTTGGTGGATTTTGAAAACTGTATTCTAAAATATAAGGAAGAAGAACAGAACTTACTAGTTTTTAAGACTTCTAAAAATATACTTATGGCAAATTGTAATTGTTTTATCGATAAAGTGTTCAATGAAACAAAATAGAATGCACAGATATTAACCCAACTCATAAAAATTTTTGAAAGTTTATATGTGGATCAGAGGAACTTTATATTTGTTTCCAGGATAAAAACAACCATGAAGAGTCATTTTTAATGTAGACTAGAAATGTTAATTGGGAAAGTACCATAGTTCATAAAGAAGACACAAGAATATATTAATATATGTTTTTATGGATCCTATCAGGGGTCTAGTAAATCAGTGTTATTGAGGGAGGAAGGCGTATTTCAATTGTGTTAGGCAAGTTGATATGGTAGCATCTGTCATGCCATCCCGTTTGGGCTCAGTAGACATTCCAACTAGAACAGTTATTGGAAATTTTCTGACAAAGAGATTAAACCTAAAATAACAAGTTACACATGACTCAGTAAGACTATATGTACACCTGCTACACACATGCTTAGTGTGTATTAACTTTACACTGATTTTCTTCTCTGCCTGTGTAGCATGTCTTAACTTTCCCCCCTTTCTTTTCTCAGTACATGCAAACACACACTGCTCTGTAGAATGCAATTTGTGTTCTACATTTCTTTTTAATGAAAAATGGGTGCCTAGAATATAAGAAAATTTTTAATACAAAGATTGCATTGGTGTCATGAGGAGATTTCCCAAACAGTAATAATAACTTATTGGTTTTAAAACAAGTTGTCTTTTTACAGGAATAAAAAGAGTATATGTACCTGAATGTTCATTTACACCATCCATATACACACACTTTGTGAATCTCATCAAAAGTTTTCCACTCATTTAGGCTCCCACTTTTACAGTTGGATTGAAGATACTTTACCTCCTATCTTAAGACACTTAACAAATCAGATAGAGTCAATATCAGTGATAAATGGCCATTGCCTGATTGAAATTTAATAAATAAGCTTGTTATTTTTTCATTTTCCCTTTATGAGAGGCAGAATATAATGTTAAGAGACAACTAAAGTTGTTTTTGTAATGTTAACCACTTATTATCTGTGTAAACAAAAATAAATTCATTGATTTCTTTTAGAAAGTTTCTTAATTGTAAAATGAGTATAATAAAATTACTTAAATATACGTTGCAATGAACTCATGCAACACATGATATATGAACAGTTTCTATAAAATTCTTTTTATAATTTTTTATTCAGTGTTGAAAATATTATCTCCAGGCAATTTACACCATTCTGCTTAGGTCTGTAAGAATAAATAAACAAGATTTCTACCTTCATTGTTCACAGTTTCATAGTCTCCTAGGAGGAGAGAGAGACACAACAATCGCTTTTAATAGAGCATTGTTAAATGCCACAGTAAAGATGTGTTTGGGGTATTTTGGGACTTGGGGAAATAAAAACAGCTAAATCTTGCAGGATATGATATGCTGACCAGGTTGAGTGCAGGAGGAATTGTGAGTAGGAAAGTCAATTCAAGGAAGAGAACATAGAAGGGAAAACGTAAAACTTCTTTTCTTTCGGCAGAGTCTTGTCCTGTCTTCAGAATGCTTGCTTGAAAATAAGTCCTAATACAAATATTCAGCTTCCAAGCTGTGACATGAGTTAACATGAAGGACAGATTGTAATTTTTAGGATATTCATTTCTGGAAAAAATTTTCCCTGAGTATTTTGGTTTTACCACAGATTGTTTTCTTCACTGCCAGACTGAGAGTTTCTTTTTTTCATTAACAGATTGAGAGATTCCAAAAGTACTGATTAGTCTTTTAACTGCCTGGCATAAGTTTCAGGATAACTATTAATTTCTCTACTATTCTTAATATGCTACTTTTATAGAAGGAATATAATAGAGGAAGTACATACACATATTCATTTTCTCAAAATCACTACTTATTTTTGTTTTATCTTCAGACAGCGGGTATTATTAACTCATAATGGCATTAGATGTGTCTTATTTGTGGCACTACTTACAAGATTTTTTTTTAATTTTAGAACTTTACAGTTATATATAATAGTTGGTTTCATCCTGACAAGCTCATGAATGCATGGAATTTAAGTTCACAATCTACTCCTTTTTCCTCTCCCTTTCCCTTCTTGTTCCTTCCCCCTCCCATTCTCCTTCCCCTACTTCTACTAGACTTCCTTTCACTCTTCTATTTGTTTATAGTTCATTGGTTCTTTCTATCTATGCATAAAGGTGAGGTTCCCTGTCATATATTTATTTATGCACATAACGTGATTTTCTTTGGAATCAATTCCACATATCATCCCTGCTTAAATATCTCTAGTAAAAATGGGTATTTGTGTTTTCTCTTAGAAAAATTTTTATACGAGACAGTCATAATTGCAAATTTAGTGAATGAAAAGTTGGATCTCTGATGAGACAGAAGTTTCAAAGGATTCAGAAAGGTCCGTTTTGGCAAGCTGCAGGGAGGTAAAGACAACTGAGCTTTAGGCAAACCCGGAACAACTGAAGATATTAGGGGCCAAGGGCCAAAGCACAAAGACCTATTTCTAGAGCGTGTGGTAGAATCAGGAGGAGGCTCATGAGGAATATAGGAGGTGACAGTGCTTCAACTTGCTGATGTTAACAATTAAAATGACCCATTTTCTTCCTAGTTGGTATCTTTGTTGGGAGCTAGAAAATGCAAATTAGTTGGTCCATTATTCTTCCTTTCAATTAAATATGAAATTATCTGATGGCAAAATGGTGATTTTTAAAAACACCTTTGTAGTTTTTATTCTTGTCCATTGCTTATAGCTTTTTCTCTTTTTACCTTAATAATGTATTTTCCTGCTAAGAGAAGAAATACCTCTACCAATTCAAAACTATCAGAGAACAATAACTATATTTCCATGAGAAAAGCCCGAAAGAATCAAAAGCAATGATTTAATTTGTGAAGATACCTTAAATTTTAGGAAAATTATTTTCAAAATATTTTCTAAGATATACTTTTCTACCATCTGGTCTACTTTCCTTTCTGTTCACATTAGGAAGAAAAAAAAGTGAGATTGTGATATCTAGTCATTATGAAAATTTTCACTTCAGCTGTGAGTCATTGTCTATTTTCAAAGACCAGTAGGTTTCAATCTGTAAACCTTATGTCAGCTAGATAATAGATTCTATCTTAGGAACTCATAAATGGAAAATGTTAAGGTCACTAAGAGACCAAAGCTTCTTACAATTATGATTTTTAAAATTCATGTTCTATGTTTATTTTATACATAATACATAAATATTTTGCACCATAAAATGTTCAGGAAGTACAGAAGGATATAGATTAAAAGGTTAACATTTCCTCATCACCGGTCCCTCATCTATCTTGGAGTTAATCTTTATTAAGAATTTGATACGTAATAATCTGAACATTTTTCCTGTGTAATTTTTTTTTACCTTTCATGAAATAATTATGTAGGCACTGAGAGTGAACATGCATTTTTAAAAAACTAATGATAACTCATGGTAATTTTCTAAGAACTGAAAGGTCAGCTCATTTTTTTTTAATATTTGTGAAATGCTGTTATTGATATATTATAATTAATTTTAAGTTTACTGAAAACATTTTGCTTTGCTTGTGATTTCTCAATTGAAAATAGTGCTGCAATAAATATCCTTGAATTTGCTTCAAAATTGTTGCCATGAAATTGAGAAACTTGCCATAATTTTTTATAGATAGTATATAAATTCTCTTAAGAAAATAGAGAATTGACTTCATTCCCACATCTCAGTAAATGAGATAAACTTATATTCCCACTCTTTCTCCAAGGGTCCTCAGTAGCACTGTATAATAGAATAAAACAATGTAATTTTAAATATATGCTAAAAGTAAATTAGCCCTAATAATCTTTTTATATTAAGATGTCGATTGATTGAAACACATTGGAGATATTGAGAATGAACCCCTATTTTCAAATTAATCTGGGTTTGTAAAGTTAGTTTGGTATGTGATTGTGCACAAGTGTTTGGGCAAGCATGTGAGGTTGGGTTGAAATTAGAGTATGGTATTATTGATTTTATCCTTAGAATATGTTAGACCTTCAGCAAATCATTCTGTCTTTCCAAAGTTGTAAATAAAAGGATAATAGTGCATAACCCAGTGGGTATGTCTGAGAACACAAGTGATTACAACAATACTAACTATGGTTATTAATACAAATAGCACAGTTTCTGTTTCTCTATCCCTTTACGGCATAATAGTAATCGTTTTTATGATACCTAGTGACATGTTAAATGAGGATATAAAATGAAATACGTAAAACAGTGTTCCATAATCAATTTTAAACACACTGAAAAGAATCAAACTCAAGCCTGCTGTAACAAGTAATTTAAAAAAAAAACAAAAAAACAGGAAACGATTGGATAGCTGGATTTTTACTGTGTCTTGCAGGTAAACAGTTTTAATTGTTGATCCACATGGTAACATGTCTCAAATCCCTATCTCCTGACCCTTAAACAAGTAAGCTTTATTTCATCACCCAAATTGTTTTAAATATTGCAATCCTGCTTCCTATATTTGCATGATGTTTTATTTATATTTACCTAAGAAGTCAGAAAGCCACAACCATTCTTTTTGGAGTCACATTTTTCAATTTTTCTAGAACAAGAAGAATATTTATTTAAATAATACTGCAAAGGGACATTATTAGAGATCATTTTATTATAGGAAACTAAGAACAAAACCTCCTCCCTCACCACATTATTTTATAAGCCACCACAAAGTTTCCTAACATAGATTTTGTATAATGTGAATATAGAGAATTTGTAAAAAGGATAAACTGATTTTGATAATATGTTAGTTGCAAAAGGAAGATAACTTTTATTGGGACTATTATATAATTTTCTTAAAGACTAGAACAATTTAAACCCATAATTTAGTTAACATATTTAGCATTTACAATTAAATGAGGTGAAATCTCAAGTGCTAATCATTAAGGTAAAAATTTACATTAGGTACAGGGAGAGAAATAAAAACTAACCTTGCAAAATTCACACTGTATACCCTGTAGAAACCACTGCAATAATGAATTAGTTCATTGTGATTTATAATAATTCTATTAAATAAATCTATGAAGTAAAAAACTTTCATCCTAGGGTATATTTCTTCTCCCTTTAATCTATCCATTATTTGTCAAGTATTTGGGTGTTTGCTATTGGTTGGAAGATATTATTTACTGATGTATCACTTGATTTTCATTTTACTAAGTCTTTTGTTTTATTTGTTCATTTTAGTAATAAATGATAGTAGAATGTATTTGACATATCATACATACATGTTTGTACATGATGTAGAGTTTCTCTGATCATGTATTCATATATAAACATAGGAAAGTAACGTCCAATTCATTCTACTGTCTTTCCATTCCCATCCCCCCTCCTTCCTCCCCATTGCTCCCTGTCCAATCAGGTGAACCTCCCCTCTCCCCCATCCCCCCATATTGTGATTCAGCAGCTGAACATCAGAGAGAACATTCAGAATTTGGTTTGGGGGCATTTGCTTACTTCCCTTGGCATGATAGTCTCCAGTTCCATTCGTTTACCAGCAAATGCCAAAATTTCATTCTTCTTTATAACTGAGTAATATTCTACTGTGTATATGTCCCACATTTTCTTTACACATTCATCTATTGAAGGACACCTAGGTTGGTTCTATAGCTTAGCTATTGTGAATTGAGCTGCTATGAACATTGATGTGGCCACATCACTATAGTATGTTGATTTTAAGTCATTTGGGTATATTCCAAGGAGTGGGATAACTGGGTCTAATGGTAATTTCATTCTAAGTTTTTTGAGGAATCTCCATACTGCTCACCATATTGGTTCTACCAATTTGCAGTCTTACCAGCAATGTATGAGTGTACCTTATCCCCCACATTATCAGCAACATTTATTGTTACTTGTATTTTTGATAATTGTCACTCTGACTAGAGTGAGGTGGAATATTAATGTAGTTTTAATTTGCATTTAATGATGTTGAACATTTTCTCATATTTTTGTTGACCATTACTAATTCTTTCTTTCCTCCTCCCTCCCTCCCTCCCTCCTTCCCTTCCTTTCTTCCTCCCTCCCTCCCTCCCTCCCTCTCTCTCTCTCTCTTTCTTTCTTTCTTTCTTTCTTTCTTTCTTCCTTCCTTTCTTTTCTTCTTTCTCCTGGTGGGTTTATTGACTTTGCACTCACCAAAGGGTAAACCCATTGCATTTGATTACTATAATAATATAAAAATAAAGATTCCTTTTATTAGAATGATTATCTTTGCAATTGTGTAATCTAAGCCACTTTCCCACCTGAGGTAATTTTCCTGGCTCCACCACCTGCTTGTTCTTCTCAATATATATTCTATAGATATTGACCCTGATTTTCAGAGACCATGTTCCTTCAGAATTCTTAACTGTGTGCTTATCTTTTGAGTAGATGCCTTATATTGCATCAGTGGATTCTCAATCTTTCCTCACATTAGTTCATTGTTTAGCTTTTATTTCTTGTAGGACCCCTGCCTAGTGTAGACCCTGGACCCTCCTGGAGGGTGACAAGTTCTTCTTGAGTCTAGTAATGGACCAGTTCTGTTCAGGTCCAAGTGCTCACAATGAAAGGTAAAAATATAAGCAATTTAAAGCAATGAGATATGTCTATTATTTTTTATGCACAAAGTGTTCAAAATAAATGGTTTTGTATAGAGAAAAAACTTGCTAATGAATTGTGTAAACTCTTGATTCCTGACTTTATTTTTCATTCATTAGTCACCTAACAATAATTAAAATTAACATTGTGGTCAATCAGATGAGAGCTAGCATCCGTTATAAACATGCTTAATAATTAGTTTTCATATGATGGACATAAGATAGTTCAAAATAAAATAGTAATGTGTTTTTTTAAATTAAAAAAAAATAAATGACAGCAGAATGCATTACAATACTTATTACACATATACAGCACAATTTTTCATATCTCTGGTTGTATATAAAGTATGTTGACACCAGTAACAAAAGTAGATGCTAGTACAATGGAGTAATATTGTGCATGGTCAAATATTTTATTGTGTAATAACTTTAATTAATTCTGGCACAATGAGTTATCCATTTTAAGCATCTATTTCAAAAAATAATAAAATCAAAGTTAAAAACATTATGAACCTTTAAAAATTATAATTGCTGGTCACTTTAATTTATTTTAGATGTTAGGATCTAATCTAACACAGTTTATAATAAATTATAATTTATTATATTAAATTATGCAAAGAAGATATATTTAAAAATAACATGTATAAGACAATAGTAGTTTATGTGTAAAATTAAGACAGAAAGTCCAAATATCTAAGTTATTTTCAATGACAAAAATGGAAATTATTTTTCTGCCTTTCTGTATTTTAAGTCATTTCACAATGAAAAAAATTTAGTAAAAAATACTAGTCGTTACTGTTCTAACATTCTTACATTGTTATAGAGGAATATAAGTGAAAAATATTTTAAACATCCTTATCCTGGGGTCTCTTCTCCATCACTACTTTCTGAAGTCTGAATCAGTTTGTCTTTGATTTCTTTTTTTATTTTTATTTTTTGCCTTGCTCTTTTATTTTTATTTATTTATTTATTTGTTTATTTATTTATACTTTATATATGACAGCGGAATGCATTACAATTCTTATTACACATATAAAGCACAAATTTTTATAACTCTGGTTGTATACAAAGTATATTCACACTAATTTATATCTCCATACCTGTACTTTGGATAATAATGATCATCACATTCCACCATCATTAATAACCCCATGTCCCTATTTTTCCCCTCCAACCTCTCTGCCCTATCTAGAGTTTGTCTATTCCTCCCATGCTCCTACTCCCTATCTCACTTCAGCTTCCTTATATCAAAGAAAATATTTGGCATATAGTTTTTTGGGATAGGTTAACTTCACTTAGTATTATCTTCTCTAACTCCATCCATTTACCTGCAAATGCCATGATTTTATTCTCTTTTATTGCTGAGTAATATTTCATTGTGTAAATATGCTACATTTTTAAAATCCATTCATCTATTGAAGGGCATCTATATTGGTTTCACAGTTTAGCTATTGTGAATTGTGCTGCTATAAACATTGATGTGGCTGTGTCCTGGTAGTATGCTATTTTTAAGTGACCATTACTATTTCATCTGTTCAATTACTTTACCCATTTATTGATTGGGTTGCTTGTTTTTTTGGTGTCAAGTTTTTTGAGTTTTTATAGATACTAGAGATCATTGCTCTATCTCAGGTACATAGGTGGCAAAGATTTCTCTCATTCTGTAGGCTCTCTCTTCATGCTCTAAATTTTTTCCTTTTCTGTGAAGAAGCTTTTAAGTTTGACACAGTCCTATTTATTTATTCTTGATTTTACTTCTTGAATTTTAGGAGTCTTGTTGAGGAATTTTTTTCCTAAGAGGACATGATGGAGATTTGGGCCTATATTTTCTTCTAGTAGGTGCAGGGTCTCTGGTCTAATGCCTAGGTCCTTGATCCACTTTGAATTGAGTTTTATGCAGCATGAAAGATTTCATTTTATTACATATGGATTACCAGTTTTCCCAACACCACTTTTTGAAGAGGCTATGTTTTCTCCAATGTATATTTAAGGTGCCTTTGTTTAATATGAGACTACTGTATTTAGGTGGGTTTGTTTTCTATTCTGTACCATAGGTCTTTATATCTATTTTGGCGGCAATACCATGCCATTTTTGTTATTATAGCTCTATAGTATAATTTCAGGGGCTGACATTGTGATACCTCTTGCATCATTTTCTTGCTGAGGATTGCTTTGGCTATTATGGGCCTCCTATTTTTCCAAATATATTTCATGACTATTTTTTTAAATTTCCATGAAGAACATAATCAGAACTTATTAAAGACTTGCATTACATCTGTATAATGCTTTTGGTAGTATGGACATTTTGACAATATTAATTCTGCTTATCCAAGAACATGGGAGAATTTTCATCTTCTATACTCTTCTTCAATATGTTTCTTCAGTGGTCTGTAGCTTGCATTGTGGAGGTCTTTCACCAGTTTTGTTAGATTGATTCCCAAATATTTTTTTTCTTTGAGGTTATTGGGAATGGGGCACTTTTCCTAATTTCTATTTCAGTTGATTTGTCACTGATATAAAGGAACACAATTGATTTATAGGTGTTAATTTTATATTCTGCTATTTTCCTGAATTTATTTAGTAATTCTAGAAGTTCTCAGGTGGAGTTTTGTGGGTCTTCTAAATATGGAATAATGTTAGGGCTGGGGATGTGGCTCAAGTGGTAGCGTGCTTGCCTGGCTCTCTCTCTCTCTTTAAAAAAATAGAATCATGTTGTCAACAAATAGGAATGGTTTGAGTGTTTCTTTTCCTACTTGTATCCCTCTAATTTCTTTCTTCTAATTTCTGGCTAGAGTTTCCAGGACTATGTTGAATAGAAATGGTGAAAGAAGGCATACCTGTCTTGTTCCAGCTTTTAGAGAGAATGCTTTAAAATTTTCTCTATTTAGAATGATGGTGGTTTTGGTTTTAGCATATATAGTTTTTACAATGTTGATGTATGTTCCTACTGTACCTACTTGGTTTAGTATTTTGAACATGAAGGATGCTGAATTTTGTCAAATGCTTTTTTTCTGCATCTATTGAAATAATCATATAATTCTTGTCTTTAAGCCTATTGATATAATGAATTATGCTTATTTATGTTCAATAAACCTTGCAACCCTGGAATAAACCCCACTTTATCATTGTGTGCTATCTTTTTAATACATTTTGCATGCAATTTCTCAGTATTTTATTAGGAATTTTGGCACCTATGTTCACCAGAGATATATTGGTCTGAACTTTTTTTTTTCCATGATGAGTCTTTGTCTGGTTTTGGTGTCCAGGGAATACCAGGTTCATAGAATGAGTTTGGAAGGGTTACCTCATTTTCTATTTCATGGAGTAACTTGAGAAGTATGGTGTTAGTTCCTTTTTGATGGTCTGGTATAATTTTGCTGAGAATCCATCTGATCTTGGACTTTTTTTGATTGGTAGGTTTTTGATGGCATCTTCAATATCATTGCTTAAAATTGATGTGTTTAAATCTATGTCCTCCTAATTCAATTTGTGTAGGTCATATGTCTCTGAAATTTGTTGATGTCTTCAATATTTTCTATTTTATTAGAGTAGACATTTTCAAAATAGGTTCTGATTATCATATGTATTACAGTACTGTCTGTTGTGATATTATCATTTTTGTTGCAAATTTTTTAAATTTGAATTTTCTTTTTCTTGTTAGCTTGGCTAATGGTTTAACAATTTTATTGATTTTTTCAAAGAACAGCTTTTGCAAATTTTTGGGTTATTTCATTTGTGTCAATTTCATTGATCTAAACTCTTATTTTAATTATTTCCTGTCTTCTACTGCTTTTGGTGTTGGTTTGTTCTTCTTTCTGTAGGGCTTTGAGATGTGATATCATCTTTTCCGCGCGGTCAATTTTGCTTTTAATGATTATATATTTTGTTTTCCTTGCCTGAGGTTCTGTCTTCCAAATTATCTAGTTTGTTGATGATTATTTCAATTGAATTTTTAATTTGGTTTACTGATTACTTCATTTTAATGAATTCTGCTTATTTTTTTTTCAGAATCTCTGTCTTTATTGATCTTTCACTTCCTGTATTTTCTCTCTGATTTCACTTCTTATACCATTCTTTACTTCATTGATAAGTTTAACTATGAATGTTCTAAACTCCTTTTTTGATATTTCTTCCACCTTGGTGTTGATACATCCTATTATTAAAGTATCTTGACTTTGGGAGGATGATTTTTTCTCTTTTTTCATGTTGTTTGTGTGTCTACCCATCTAACAGTGTGGATCTGAGGCAGTAGATTTTCTACCCTGTGGACTTATTTTGTTCATGAAGATTTCTGGTACTTCACTATTTAATAGGAGACAAATAATAACAATAGCCAATACAGACAATATACATCATTAAGCCAAATAGTTCCTCCTATGATATCAATGATGTTAATTATAATAATAAACAGAAATGATATGATTAGTTATTGCTTACAATACAAACAGCAAGTTTGCAAAAGGGTTTATAATTTCAAGTGGTAGACGGGCAGAGAGCAGAAGTGATATATGATGTGATGATTGTGAGGGAGGAGGAGAGAAGATAAAAGTAAAATTTTAAAGGATGAGTGAAAGAGGACAATAGAAATTGGCTGTTAAGAAAGAAAAGAGGGAAGAAGAATGAAGAGAACCAAATGGGCAGGAAAGAAAATATGTATAAAGTAAAAATTTTTTTTTTTTTTTATATATTTTTTTTTTATTGTTGGTTGTTCAAAACATTACATAGTTCTTGATATATCATATTTCACACTTTGATTCAAGTGGGTTATGAACTCCCATTTTTACTCCGTTTACAAATTGCAGAATCACATCAGTTACACTTCCATTGATTTATATATTGCCATACTAGGGTCTGTTGTATTCTGCTGCCTTTCCTATCAGTTACTACCCCCCTCCCCTCCCCTCCCCTCCCCTCTTCTCTCTCTACCCACTCTACTGCAGTTCATATCTCCCCCTTGTATTATTTTTCCCTTTCCCCTCGTTACCTCTTGTATGTAATTTTGTATAACCCTGAGGGTCTCCTTCCATTTCCATGCAATTTCCCTTCTCCCTCCCTTTCCCTCCCACCTCTCGTCCCTGTTTAATGTTAATCTTCTTCTCATGCTCTTCGTCCCTACTCTGTTCTTAGTTACTCTCCTTATATCAAAGAAGACATTTGGCATTTGTTTTTTAGGGACTGGCTGGCTTCACTCAGCATAATCTGCTCTAATGCCATCCATTTCCCTCCAAATTCTATGATTTTGTCATTTCTTAATGCAGAGTAATATTCCATTGTGTATAAATGCCACATTTTTTTTATCCATTCGTCTATTGAAGGGCATCTAGGTTGGTTCCACAGTCTTGCTATTGTGAATTGTGCTGCTATGAACATCGATGTAGCAGTATCCCTGTAGCATGCTCTATTTAGGTCTTTAGGGAATAGACCGAGAAGGGGAATAGCTGGGTCAAATGGTGGTTCCATTCCCAACTTTCCAAGAAATCTCCATACTGCTTTCCAGATTGGCTGCACCAATTTGCAGTCCCACCAACAATGAACAAGTGTACCCTTTTCCCCACATCCTCGCCAGCACTTGTTGTTGTTTGACTTCCTAATGGCTGCCAATCTTACTGGAGTGAGATGGTATCTTAGGGTGGTTTTGATTTGCATTTCTCTGACTGCTAGGGATGGTGAGCATTTTTTCATGTACTTGTTGATTGATTGTATGTCCTCCTCTGAGAAGTGTCTGTTCATGTCTTTGGCCCATTTGTTGATTGGGTTATTTGTTATCTTGTTGTCTAATTTTTTGAGTTCTTTGTATACTCTGGATATTAGGGCTCTATCTGAAGTGTGAGGAGTAAAGATTTGTTCCCAGGATGTAGGCTCCCTATTTACCTCTCTTGTTGTTTCTTTTGCTGAGAAAAAACTTTTTAGTTTGAGTAAGTCCCATTTGTTGATTCTAGTTATTAACTGTTGTGCTATGGGTGTCCTATTGAGGAATTTGGAGCCCGACCCCACAGTATGTAGATCGTAGCCGACTTTTTCTTCTATCAGACGCCGTGTCTCTGATTTGATATCAAGCTCCTTGATCCATTTTGAGTTAACTTTAGTGCATGGCGAGAGAAAGGGATTCAGTTTCATTTTGTTGCATATGGATTTCCAGTTTTCCCAGCACCATTTGTTGAAGATGCTATCCTTCCTCCATTGCATGCTTTTAGCCCCTTTATCAAATATAAGATAGTTGTAGTTTTGTGGGTTGGTTTCTGTGTCCTCTATTCTGTACCATTGGTCCACCCGCCTGTTTTGGTACCAGTACCATGCTGTTTTTGTTACTATTGCTCTGTAGTATAGTTTGAAGTCTGGTATCGCTATACCGCCTGATTCACCCTTCCTGCTTAGCATTGTTTTTGCTATTCTGGGTCTTTTATTTTTCCATATGAATTTCATGATTACTTTCTCTATTTCTATAAGAAATGCCATTGGGATTTTGATTGGTATTGCATTAAACCTATAGAGAACTTTTGGTAATATTGTCATTTTGATGATGTTAGTTCTGCCTATCCATGAACAGGGTATATTTTTCCATCTTCTAAGATCCTCTTCTATTTCTCTCTTTAGGGTTCTGTAGTTTTCATTGTATAAGTCTTTCACCTCTTTTGTTAGGTTGATTCCTAAGTATTTTATTTTTTGGGGGGATATTGTGAATGGAGTGGTTGTCCTCATTTCCATTTCAGAGGATTTGTCGCTGATATACAGGAATGCCTTTGATTTATGTGTGTTGATTTTATATCCTGCCACTTTACTGAATTCATTTATTAGCTCTAATAGTTTCTTTGTAGACCCTTTTGGGTCTGCTAGGTATAGAATCATGTCATCTGCAAATAGTGATAATTTAAGTTCTTCTTTTCCTATTTTTATGCCTTTAATTTCTTTCGTCTGTCTAATTGCTCTGGCCAGTGATTCGATAACTATGTTGAACAGAAGTGGTGAGAGAGGGCATCCCTGTCTTGTTCCAGATTTTAGAGGGAATGCCTTCAATTTTTCTCCATTCAGAATGATGCTAGCCTGAGGTTTAGCATAGATTGCTTTTACAATGTTGAGGTAAGTTCCTGTTATCCCTAGTTTTTCTAGCGTTTTGAACATAAAGGGATGCTGTACTTTGTCGAATGCTTTTTCTGCATCTATCGAGATGATCATATGGTTCTTATTTTTAAGTCTATTGATGTGGTGAATAACATTAATTGATTTCCGTATATTGAACCAGCCTTGCATCCCAGGGATGAATCCTACTTGATCATGGTGCACAATTTTTTTGATATGTTTTTGAATCCGATTTGCCAAAATTTTATTGAGGATTTTTGCATCTAGGTTCATTAGAGATATTGGTCTGTAGTTTTCTTTCTTTGAAGTGTCTTTGTCTGGTTTAGGAATCAGGGTGATGTTGGCCTCGTAGAAAGAATTTGGAAGTTCTCCCTCTTTTTCTATTTCCTGAAATAGCTTGAAAAGTATTGGTGTTAGTTCCTCTTTAAAGGTTTTGTAAAACTCTGCTGTATACCCATCCGGTCCTGGGCTTTTCTTAGTTGGTAGTCTTTTGATGGTTTCTTCTATTTCCTCAATTGATATTGGTCTGTTTAGGTTGTCTATATCCTCCTGCCTTAATCTGGGCAGATCATATGACTTAAGAAATTTATCGATGCCTTCACTATCTTCTATTTTATTGGAGTATAAGGATTCAAAATAGTTTCTGATTATCTTCTGTATTTCTGAAGTGTCTGTTGTGATATTACCTTTTTCATCCCGTATGCTAGTAATTTGATTTCTCTCTCTTCTTCTCTTCGTTAGCATGGCTAAGGGTCTGTCGATTTTATTTATTTTTTCAAAGAACCAACTTTTAGTTTTGTCAATCTTTTCAATTGTTTCTTTTGTTTCGATTTCATTAATTTCAGCTCTGATTTTAATAATTTCTTGCCTTCTACTTCTTTTGCTGTTGTTTTGCTCTTCTTTTTCTAGGATTTTGAGATGGAGTATGAGATCATTTATTTGTTGGTTTTTTCTTTTTTTAAGGAATGAACTCCAAGCAATGAATTTTCCTCTTAGAACTGCTTTTAATGTGTCCCATAGATTCCGGTATGTTGTGTCTGTGCTTTCATTTATCTCTAAGAATTTTTTAATTTCCTCCTTGATGTCTTCTATAACCCATTGATCATTTAGTAACCAATTGTTCATTCTCCAAGTGATGCATGTTTTTTCCTTCCTTCTTTTATCGTTGATTTTCAGTTTCATTCCATTATGATCAGATAAGATGCATGGTATTATCTCCACTCCTTTATATTGTCTAAGAGTTGCCCTGTGACATAATATATGATCTATTTTTGAGAAGGATCCATGTGCTGCTGAGAAAAAAGTGTAACTGCTTGATGTTGGGTGGTATATTCTATATATATCAATTAAGTCTAGGTTATTAATTGTGTTATTGAGTTCTATAGTTTCCTTATTCAACTTTTGTTTGGAAGATCTGTCTAGTGGTGAGAGAGGTGTGTTGAAGTCTCCCATGATTATTGTATGTTGGTCTATTAGACTCTTAAACTTAAGAAGAGTTTGTTTGATGAACATAGCTGCACCATTGTTTGGGGCATATATATTTATGATAGTTATGTCTTGTTGGTGTATGGTTCCCTTGAGCAGTATGTAGTGTCCCTCTTTATCCCTTTTGATTAACTTTGGCTTGAAATCTATTTTATTTGATATGAGTATGGACACTCCTGCTTGTTTCCTAAGTCCATATGAGTGATATGATTTTTCCCAACCTTTCACCTTCAGTCTATGTATGTCTTTTCCTATCAAATGCGTCTCCTGTAGGCAGCATATTGTTGGGTCTTGTTTTGTGATCCATTCTACTAGTCTGTGTCTCTTGATTGGTGAGTTTAAGCCATTAACATTTAGGGTTATTATTGAGATATGGGTTGTTCTTCCAGCCATAATTGTTTATTTATGTTACTAAACATGGTTTGTTTTCCTTTTTTGATTATTTTCCCCCCCTTTACTGTCCTACCTCCCACTGTTGGTTTTCATTGTTATTTTCCATTTCCTCTTCCTGTAATGTTTTGCCGAGGATGTTTTGAAGACATGGTTTTCTAGCTGCAAATTCTTTTAACTTTTGTTTATCGTGGAAGGTTTTAATTTCATCTTCCATCCTGAAGCTTAATTTCGCTGGATACATGATTCTTGGTTGGAACCCATTTTCTTTCAGTTTTTGAAATATGTGATTCCAGGATCTTCTAGCTTTCAGAGTCTGTGTTGAAAGATCAGCTGTTATCCTGATTGGTTTACCCCTAAATGTAATCTGCTTCCTTTCTCTTGTAGCTTTTAAAATTCTCTCCTTATTCTGTATGTTGGGCATCTTCATTATAATGTGTCTAGGTGTGGATCTCTTATGATTTTGCACATTCGGCGTCCTGTATGCTTCTAGGATTTGGGATTCTGTCTCATTCTTCAAGTCTGGGAAGTTTTCTCGTATTATTTCATTGAATAGGTGGTTCATTCCTTTGGTTTGGACCTCTATACCTTCCTGTATCCCAATGACTCTTAAGTTTGGTCTCTTGATATTATCCCATATTTCTTGGATGTTCTGCTCATGGTTTCTTAACAGTTTTGCTGAGCTATCTATGTTCTTTTCAAGTTGAAATACTTTGTCTTCATTGTCTGATGTTCTATCTTCTAAGTGTTCTACTCTGCTGGTAGTATTCTCAATTGAGTTTTTAAGTTGGTTTATTGCTTCCTGCATTTCTAGGATTTCTGTTTGTTTATTTTTTATTACCTCTATCTCCCTGTATAGTTGATCTTTTTCTTCTTGGATTTGTTTATGTAATACATTGTCGAAGTGGTCGAAATGATCTTTCATTGTCTGATTTTGCTGTCTAATGTCTTCCTTGAGACTCCAGATCATTTGCAGCATGTATATCCTGAATTCTTTATCTGACATTCCATCCGCTGCAGCTATAACCTCTTCTAAAGTTGAGTTGACCTGCATTGCTTGTGGTCCTTTCTTTCCTTGTCTTTTCATATTGCTCGTGTTTCTTTCTGCTTAGTGAAACTATTGTGTTTTTGAAATTTTTCCCCCTATATATTTATATTGCTCTTGTATAGTTGAAAAGTCTCCCTTGCAGGGGCGGGCGGCAGCTCTGCTCCTCCTCCAATTGGGGTGATCTGTCTACCACGCTGGTGGGCCGCTGGGACTGTTCTGCCGGTCGGTCGCAGGTCTGCCTACCTTGGAGGCGCGGGCAGCGGCTCTGCTCTGCCCTTCCTCCTATTGGTGTGACGTGTCTACCACGTCACCACGTCCGTGAACCCCTGGGCCTGTTCCACCAGTTAGTCGCGGATCTGACTACCTTGCAGGCGTGGGCGGCGGCTCTGCTCTGCCCCTTCTCCAATTGGGTTGTCGTGACTACCACCCCGGCAGGTCGCTGTGCCTGTTCTGGGCGCGGGCTGTGGCTCTGCTCTGCCCCTACTCCAAATGGAGTGATGTGACTGCCACGCTGGCGGGCCGCTGGGCCTGATCCGGGTTCGGGGAGCGGCTCTGCTCTGCCCCTCCCCCAAGTGGTGTGACGTGTCTACCATGCCGGCAGGCCGCTGGGGCTGTTCTGCCAGACTGTCACAGGCCTGCCTACCTTGCGGACGCGGGTGGAGGATCTGCTTTCCCCCTACTCCAGTTGGGGATTCTTGACAACCACGCCGGCGGGTCGCTGGGCCTATTCCGGGCTCTGGCAGCGGCTCTGTTCGGCCCCTGCTCGAGCCGGAGCGATGCGACACCACGCCGGCGGGTCTCTGGACCTGCTCCGGGCGCAGGCGGCGGCTCTGTTCGGCCCCCGCTCTAGCCGGAGCGACGCGACACCACGCCGGCGGGTCGCTGGGCCTGTTCCGGGTTCTGGCAGCGGCTCTGTTCGGCCCCCGCTCTAGCCGGAGCGACGCGACACCACGCCGGCGGGTCGCTGGACCTGTTCCGGGCGCAGGCGGCGGCTCTGATCGGCCCCCGCTCCAGCCGGAGCGACGTGACACCACGCCGGCGGGTCGCTGGGCCTGCTCCGGGCCCCGGCGGCGGCTCTGTTTGGCCCCTGCTCTAGCCAGAGCGACGCGACACCACGCCGGCGGGTCGCTGTGCCTGTTCCGGGCTCTGGCGGCGGCTCTGTTCGGCCCCTGCTCTAGCCGGAGCGACGCGACACCACGCCGGCGGGTCGCTGTGCCTGTTCCGGGCTCTGGCGGCGGCTCTGTTCGGCCCCTGCTCTAGCCGGAGCGACGCGACACCACGCCGGCGGGTCGCTGTGCCTGTTCCGGGCTCTGGCGGCGGCTCTGTTCGGCCCCTGCTCTAGCCGGAGCGACGCGACACCACGCCGGCGGGTCGCTGGGCCTGTTCCGGGCTCTGGCGGCGGCTCTGTTCGGCCCCTGCTCTAGCCGGGGCGACGCGACACCACGCCAGTAGGTTGCTGGGCCTGTTCCGGGCTCTGGCGGCGGCTCTGCTCCGCCCCTCTGGCCTTCACAGTATTCAGCAGGACCCGGACCGAGAGACAGTTTCCGCGGGTTCTTTATCCCTGGGCCAGAGCAGTTCCGGGAGCCAGAATTCGGCCTCTCCGGACTTGGTGCATGCTCCGACAGGAGCAGGCTCCAAGAAGCAGTTTCCGCGGGTTCTATAGCCCTGGGCCAGAGCAGCTCCGGTAGCCGGAGCTCCGCCGCTCCGGGCTCGGTGCGTGTTCTGATAGGAGCAGGCTCCAAGAAGCAGTTTCCGCGTGTTATTTAGCACTAAGTCTGAGCAATTTGTCTGCGAGACTCAGACAATTGTCAGCCTGAAATTACCTGTTCTATAGCTGAAAGAGCTGCAATCAGTCAAAAACAAGGATGGTGACGTCAGCTCTCCAAGATGGTGGCCGCTGGCTTCCTCCGTGGTCTGACCGGTGTGGAGAACCGAACTGGACCGTTTCCTTCCCCGTCTCCAACCCAGAATTCAGCTCCGAGCTCAGCAAATGCCTAGCTGGCAGGAGCCCGCAGAATCAGCATCGCTGTATCTCTGCGCCACCATCCCGTCGTTTCCCAGTGCGCTCCGCAGACTCCAGCCGCAGGGCGATCTGACGAACAATAAGCGCTCCGTACGGACAAATCGCTCGCTTTTGAGCCCCTGAAGCTGATCCTCGTGCGATGAAAATCCTTCCACTAGGTTTTGGAGCACCCCAATTTTGCTGGAAATTCCTAACCAGATAGCTTTTAGCCGTTCTAACTCATCATTTTCCCTCACAGTGACGCAGTACTCGGAGTTACTGCACTCCCTTCGCGGCCATCTTCCTTCTCCAGTAAAAATTTTTAAAAAATTAAAAATAAAAAAAAATACAAAACAAAACTAAAATATACTAATCAAACATCCTAATCTTCATAAAACTGATTAACAAAAAAATAACTGACTTCAAAATGCTAGAAATGAGGAAAAAAAACACAAATGTGTGTATGAATAAATGTCCATATTATGCCACAAGTGAATATAGAAAGAAAAAGAAAAAGGTGGTGGGGAGAGAAAAATCTCCATGAAAGTTAAAGAATTCTTTCCCCATTGAAGTTTAGAAGAGTCTCAGCTTCTCTTCTCAGCAGTTTTAGGTGGGTTTACCTGATGTGTGATGCTCCATCCTCCAAATTGCTGAAGTGATAGAGGTAAACCCATAGGGGACTTCCTGGTGGCAGAGTTTACATCTTAGGTAGAATCCAGGCTCTTCACTGAATGCAAATTGGTCTCAAAATTTTTAATCAGCAAACCTTTTTGGCCCAGTAATTGTCATACTGGAAAACTCTACCCCTGGGATCTCCCCTAGATTCCACTCATGTAGTAGAGGAGCTTGCTCTTCGTCCCCTAAATCACCTGCAGATCCTAAGTTTCCTAGTCTCAGATTCAGCCTCCAAACTCAGTTTCTTCGACCCCTGCTGTCCCAAGAGTTCCAGGCAAGATATGTCTCTCTCAGCTGGTCCTGCTAGCAATTGGACTGGAGGAGGGGGAGGGGGCTGGATTGATTTCTTCAACCAATGTCCCAGTGTAAACTTCTCTCACATTGGATTTTCTCTGGTCACTTAAGTGCACTCTATGTCATACAGTGTGTGTTTACTAGGCTTGTATTTTGAGCCAAACTCAGGTTTACCAGGAGTAGATGCCTTCAGCTGCTAGTCCCCAGGCTATGGCTGCAAAATGGTTCCTTCCTTTGTCTTCTACACAGGCCTGGAAAGATTGCAGCTTCTTTCCCACACAGGGATATTTTGCAGCGTGCCTTTCAGGTTTGTCAGGCAATGTCCTTGACTTCTAGATGCCTTGTACCCAGACATGCCTCAGGTTTTCTAAAAATGTGGGTTTTTAAAATTCCCTTATCCCTCCACTTTGCTTATGGAGAGACCTCACTGATTGACACTTCCAGCCTGGCTCTGTCAGGAGCTATGGTGCTGGGATTTCTTTCTTACTTTGTTATAGCCAACCTTTTGAATCCCTTGTCTTCTCTGAATGTCCAGTTTTAAATTCCAGTTTTTTTTTCTCTCTCTCTCTCTTTCTCTCTCTCTCTCTCTCCCTCTCTCCCTCTCTCCCTCCCCCCCCCCCTTCTCTCTCTCTCTGGTTCACTCATATTGCTGAGAAGCTGCCTATCTGCTTGCTTGGTTTTACTCCATGGAACACCCAGAAATTGGCATTCTCTATTTAGTCATCTTAAAACCGCCCTCCTCATTTTACCAATTCTTATAAGTATTGGTTGTTCCACTTGACTGATGGAAACCTGATAAGTCTATGTGACTTGGAATTGAGGGTTTTAAATTTAACCTGGATCTCCAATCTCAACATCTATGCTCTTACCTGTTCTTCTCTTACTTCCCATATATCTGTTTCCATAACGGTAGTACTCTGGAAAATACCTTCTGACATTGGAAGATTTCAAAGTAATAGTTTAATTCACTAATTAACCTTGGAATGCTCACAAAAGATCAAGTACAGATCCAAGTTTCAATGTGAAGCAGTGTGCCAAACTAAAATATCTCATGAAAATAGCAGTCTAGATATTGGCAGACTAGGTATTAGCTTATATTAAGAGAAACATGCTATTTAAATGCCCTATTTTTCCATCATACTTGGTCCAGCTAAAAGAAGATATTCTATTAGACTTTCATTTTTTTTGGGGGGGGGGGATGGTATTGGGGATTGAATTCAAGGGCACTTGACTACTGAGCTACATCCGCTACCCTATTTTATATTTATTTAGAGACAGGGTCTCACCAACTTGCTTAGTGCCTGGCCATTACTAAGGCTGTCTTTGAACTCACAGTCCTCTTCTCTTAGCCTTCAGATCCACTGGGATTGCAGCCATGTGCACAAGACTTTATTTTTTTTATACTTTAAAAAAAATTATCTGTGATATTTTTGAGATTATATAGTGTTTCTCTATTCTGATTTTTCCACTGTGTGACTCAATGAATATTTGTTGAATGAATCAGTGTATAAATTAGACATATAGCTATAAAATATGTTTAAAGGTCAATAAATCTGATGTCATATTGCCTAGTCTTGAATGCTGGAAAAAGCACTAACATTTTCTTTTGGGCCAGTTACATATTTTTTCTACGAGTTGAACTTACCATGTGTAAAATGGATTAGCAATATTGTGAATATATAGGTTTGATAATACCAAAATTAACTTTAATACTTAAGAACTTAAATGATATCTATCCCAACAATGCAATGGAATTTATAGATGATTATTTATAGTTACTAGAAGTAGTCTGTCTGCCTCTTTCTCTCTCTCTCTCTCTCATATATTTGTATATATCTATATATATATATATATATAATATCATATACATAATACATTATAGTACTTTCTGTTGACCAAATTTCCTTTAGTTGCTAGTGAAATAAAAATTGACTTTTAAAACTTTCTGGATATCTATACAGAATTTACTTTATAAAATATTATTTACAAAATCTTATAACCCATCACAGATTTGTTCTTTCCAGAATACAGATTTATAAACTTTTTAAAAACTTTTAAAGATATGTATAGCCATTTCAGAAAGCTACCATGAGTGATTCTCTTAATGATCAAAGCTGATCCTGTTGTCCCATTTCCAATGTGGTTAGGTAATTTTTTGTGGGTCTATTTGTACCATAGAGTACAGATAAACACACTAACATATAGCAATATTGTGGCCTTCTGGAGATGCAATGAACAAATGCACATAGTAAAATGGAGTGGTAGCAGTGATGATAGCAGGTGCACAGCTGGAACATTGAATGTTTTCAAGACAAATAAGCCCTTAACCTCTCTCAATCAACAGGAAAAAACAGACCACATGATGACTTGGCAAACACTTTGTCCCTTTATGTTCATGTCTAGAACTTCACCATTCAGTAGGATGTCATTATGAGAAAAGTTAGCCTTAAAATAGTAGGATTATTATGAAATATTGAAAGAAGACAGGATATTCTGAGTCATATCAATTGCATTTTATGTGTCATAACCATGAGTTTGGCCAAGGCTTATGTTGATTTAATTAGACTTCCTCATGCTGCTTAAATAAAGCCTGAGGAATACTGATTAGTTGCATGGAAGGAATAACACAGCAAGGTATGCTATTTCACTGTTCTTTTTCTTGTTTTTTAGCCATCTAAAGATTACATTTTTTTAGTATTACTGTTTGTGGACCATCAAGGTACCCCAGAGGCATCCTGACTCAATAAGAGAGAAACTAACAAGCCCAAAGGATTGCACCATGAGTCTGTTCATTAGACAAGACACAGTTCATGGATCAGCTACAAATGTGGATTTCAACCCCATATTCCTACAGAGATCAAAGCAGAGGCATTTGTCTTTCCATAATTCACACTACATTTGGAGAAGTGAAGCCCAATACTTAAAAAGATTCTGCTTACCTTCTTTTTGTAACACTTTAAAAGCCCTGTAGGTAGGATGGACCTGGGTTTAGTTGTCAAATGCAAATATGGCATATGTCATTTATATTTAAATTACTTTGGCATCTTGCAGTACTACCTAGAGGTTTGCCTTCCAAATGGCCTATTAAGAATATTTTAAGGAAGCAAGCTATAAGTAAAATTAAAATTCCTCCATTAAAACATTATATAAATTACCTTTATACATTTAACCCATTAGAAATATTGATATAAGGAAAAGAAAAATATACTAATCTTTTATCTTCTTTCTTGACCAAATTTTACCTCTCCAAATGTTTTGCTCCTCAGTTAACCCGTACATCATTTACCCTTGTTTATACCAATAACCAAGGACAGAGAAAACATCTTTGATTCTTTAGATTTTTACCTCTACATCCTATTTATTTACCAGTATTATATTGGATCAACTTCCCAAACATATCCTGTATATGGCCACTATTTCTATTCAAAATTGTATGAGTTAAATCAAGGCCTTTGCATCCTGTTTTGCACATCTGATACAGCAACATTGGTTTCAAATGCTAGGACCTCTCATATAGACTAATAATTTCCTAAATAGTTTGCTTATCTCCAATTCCTACCTCTCTAAACCAATTATCTATAAAATTGTGAAGATAGACTTTTAAAAACAAGATAACACAAACAAAAGATCAGTGCCATGCACAAAACCAAATGATATTTTCTTTTAATATTTAGACCAGATTTCTTACAAAGTTGTATAGAATCCTATGTAATATGGACTCTGCCTACCTGTCTTTACCTCATTTAATAATCCCCTTGTCCTCATTCAGTGTACACAGACTTGCCGACAAACTTGCTGATCCTGACTGAGGGCTCCTGTTTGACATTTGCTCCCTCTGCCAAGGCATATCAACACTCTCTCAAAATTCAAAGTACTTTTCAAAAATCACTTTCTCTAGGAGACATACGGCTACATGACATACAATACTCTTCCCTTTCAGTGGAAAGTTATCTTCATGTTCTATTTCCACATGAAATTATGTCGTTTTCCCAGTTACTTATGGTTTATCTCTAATAGAAGGTAAGCTCAGTAGGGCAATATTCCGGTCTGTCTTGTATACCACTATGTGCTCTTCCTCTATAATTGTTCATGAGGCATAATGGGCCTTCAACTAATAGCTGACAAATAAGTTTATTAATCACTCTACCAATTTTCAAACTTCCTCAGATTTCTCAGTCATTAAACAGAAATGTAACTTTGGTCTTATTGACTTAATCCCACTGACATCATTTGCAATAATGTGGCACTGAATAAGTTATGCTAGGCTTTATATTTATGCTTCTCTTTTTGTTCCATTTCTCCTAAATTCTCTTATACATACATAACCACACCCCCATTAGCAAAAACAAATAGACTTTTATATGGAGGAAAAAGTACAATGGTAGAAGTATAAAATCTTTACAACTGAAAGGGTTCAACCCTCCCTGAAAATCCTACCCTATAGCATATCATAATGCCATTTATGGTATAGGAAAAATACTACTGGTTAGAAACACATGTGAATAATCAGAATTTTTAAAGTATGATTTTTATTTATTTAAATTATAATTTAAATACAATACAATTTAAAATACAATTTAAATATATTTAAATATTTTATAAGGGGATAGTGATGTTTCCCTCGAAATCCTGTGACTTCATTTTTCTAATTCAATCTATCACTTTTTAATTTCTTGCAAGTTTTAAAAATCACTGATTTTTAAAAAATAATTTATTGTTATGGTATCTGACCCTCCTTGCTCTCCTCCTCTGTGCCTTTTTGCTTTCCTGTGCTCATCCCCTATCTAGTCATATGCTGAGTCTTCTACTCCTTGCTTTCACATGATTAGTCATTGCCTTTTTGCAAATACCTTTAACTTGTATCATCTTTTTTTTCTAATACCCCAATACTGTATTTTTCAAAACATTACAACTAAGTCTCAAAGATTAAATGTTCTAAAATTGAGTTCTGAGAATCATATTAGAATTTCACATTGATTCAACCTTTATTTTTTATCAAGTTCTGTCCATAGTCCCTTTAAATTCAAGCTCAGCTATTTTGTCTCTAATAATATTTATCTAGTTCTACTTCACCATAACCTCATATCTGTATCATCTAAGAATTAATTAATCACCAATCAGTAATCTCCATTCATTTAAGCCCATTGTAGAAACAAATTAATTTTCCTAAAACACAGCAATTATTATGATTGTATTCTTCCTAAAACTTGTAGGAAATTCATAGCAGAAAAATATTCTGAAAAAAAAATCCAAATGCAATTAAATTGAATCCAGGCTACTTTACCTCTCAGATTACTCTAAAATCTGGGCATGTTTTACTTGTCTAACCTTAACTGCTAATCTTCTGTAACATATTGCAGGCAACATGAAGAATTTGGATGAGTTAAGTGATTATCTCACTGAATTACTGGAACTAATTCTCATGATATAAGTGGTGGTGTAAGCTTAACTGTTTGTAAACCAACTTGAATTTTAAACTTCTATTATTCACTGTCTTCTTACTATAGCAAGGCTAAGACCTAGAGTTATCATTTCATTTCTTTGCACAATCCTATCCATATTTCAAGTCACACAAATTTCACAAAGCTTCCTCTATTTATGGAAATTCACAGCCCCTGTTGCCTTTATATATCTTAGAGCTTAATAGTTGTTTTCTCGTTTTACTTTATTTTCTGTGTATAAGTTAAAGTGTCTCCAAAAGATGGTAGGTCCCTTGAGAAAAAGGATCTGGATTTATACTTCTCTTCTGTGCTCTGTGTTGACCGAGTCGCAGAGATTTATAAACCTCTGTTCAATTGGACTAAATCCTTTTTTCCTTAAATATGTAACTTAACATTCAAATGACACACAGCTTGCTCCTGAAAGAGACATCTTGCCCTTATTACCAGTATTTCCAGATGGAGCTATGGATCAAATTTTACAGATTCTGCTGTAATTGGAGCCCTGAACTCTCTGAACCATAGTCCCTAGAAAATAGCATCTTCCAAAAACCTTTATTTATGAGAGACATTCACTTTATAACCATAGCCACACAGAATATCAACTGAAAGGGTTCAACCCTCCCTGAAAATCCTACCCTATAGCATATCATATTGCCATTTATGGTATAGGAAAAATACTACTGGTTAGAAACACATGTGAATAATCAGAATTTTTAAAGTATGATTTTTATTTATTTAAATTATAATTTAAATACAAGTTAAATACAATTTAAAATACAATTTAAATACAATAGTAAATACAATTTAAATTACGATAGCAGCCTTATGTATAAAATGTATGAATTCTGTTAGATATTTTGTTAAGTATTAAAAATGTGATAAGTATATTTTCATGCTTATCATTAGTAACTAGTATAAGGCTTCCAAAGAAGAGCTATGTATAAAATAGATGTTGAAATAGTTGAGTTTTTAAAAGATGAAGAGAAATAAGAATTAGTGACTAGCATTTTGTATAATTCTTTGTCCAAATTACTAATTTTATTTCACATTGTATATTCTTACCTAATCACTGAAATAGCATGTTTTCCTGGTTGACTAATTTGCAATGTGCAATGTGCTTGACTGCAAATGTGTAATATACTATTTGAAACATTATGTACTTAACTCACTGAACCAAAAAATAAAATGTTTTAATCTTTGCACAGTTTACAAATGGAGCCACAAACTTTATTGATCAATCAGCATACTTTACCAGTTTAATTTTATGTACATTGCTGAATGAGCCATATACTTTGTAAGAAAAGCTTTATATGCTTCTGGAGTTTAGCTGCAGATTCTTCCAGACAAAAAGAATACCTTATTCTGGTTCACTTGAAATGTGCCGTGCAACATAGCACAAAACTCATGCTTTACTCATGAAGTTACATTCTTGATAAATCTCAACAATTCCTGCATTTGTTACAAAGATGGTAAACTATGGAATGTGGTATCAATTAGTAGACCAATACAAGTTAAATTATAGGCATAATAAATTTTAAAACTGTGGTAGAGATTTTTAGAAGAAGTAAAATTCAATTTATACAGCTAAGAGAAATAACAAGATGGATTAGGTCCAGCTACTTGGAAAACAATTCTTTTAACTACATAATTGATTCAATTAGTTTTTAACTAAATTCTTACATTGTCTTTTCTTCTTCATACCTGGTCCTTTCCCTAATTGTGTGTGTCCGTCCACATTGAACTGTTTTGGATCTATTTAGGTATAAATCTAAAAGTAATTAATATTTTATGATGATTGAAAATTAAATAGATATCATGAGCCCCAATATTTATTTATTAAATAAACTGTCATTACACCTCTCATGATTTCTATTCTAACTAAGCATGATTCAGCAAAAATCCACTTGTGTTTTAAGAAGTATCTTTTCCCTTTAACTGAATGCTGAAATTATTCAAAATTATTATAATTTCAGTAGATCTTATGACTGTTGACTTTGTTATAGAGAAAAATCTTGATTTTCCAATAGATATATTTTAGCCAGTTTTAACAATGTATTTTAGAGATTTCTTTATCTTTAATAAATAAATAGTAGTAGCCTTGTAATTTGTGTGATAGAACATATGTATATATATATATATGTGTGTGTGTGTGTGTGTGTGTGTGTGTGTGTGTGTGTGTGTATTCATTTATTTGAGTTTTGATTATTTACCATTTTTAGTGATTTTTTTTTAGCTTTCCTGTGGAGAAAGTGAAACATTTCCTCTCAAATTTTAATGCAAAATTGCTTCAGTTTCTTTGCTAGGTTATATGTCCTTGAACTTATTCTTATGCCACTGATATTTTAGACTCTGTTACTATTGATAATTAATGTCCTTTATTCTTAATTAATTGTTTAATTATAGTTTCTCATTGCTTAGCTACAGGGAAAAAAAATCTTTTAATTGGATGTCCAATGAAAGAGAAAAAGATTACAGGACTGTATAAGTCCCACTATCAGCTTCTATATTTTATAATTTGAAAAATTAAGGCATATAAAAATTAAATATTTTAAAAGAAAGTAATAAGTAGGTAAATATTCCTTTCTTTACTGATCTATTTTTCCTTAGACAGGATTATATCTGGGCAACAGAGATGAAGCAGGTAATGATTTATTGAACAAAAGTGTATTTGGAAGTGCTAATGCTTTTTACTTGTACTACTTTTTTGTATAAGGTGTAACCTGCTGCCCCCAAAATATATATCTGCCAGGATCTGAATGAATTGGGGGTTTCACTGATAACTGTAAGAACCTTAACCATCACAGAAGGGGAAATACTACCAAGTATTTGTAGTTTTTGTGGAGCTAGCATCATTTGAACAATTTCAGATCCACATGGTTGAAGAAATAAGGCAACTAAAGAATGAATCTATTTTTTAAAAGTTGGGTTGCCTATGAATAACAATTATTATTTCTATTAAAAATGTTATTTGAAAACTTCCCCATTTTCTTTTTGTTGTTTTCTCAATGTATGTGAGCAGAAATATATATTGCATTATGATGCAGGAATAAACATCCCAACATCTTTATGATAGTCATGAGAGTCGTGAAGATATTGGGATATTTATTCCTGCATCATAATGTAATATAACCTATAGCTTAAAGACAACATGTATTGTTTTCTATTAATCAGTGTTAAATTATGACAGTGAATATGACGTGGCTCAGCAACTGTATCCAAGGACATTTATTACAAAGAAATAAAAATATGTTGACATAAAAACCTGCATACAAACATTTATAGTAGTTTTATTCATAATAGCCCAAACCTGAAAATGTTCCAGGTGTCCTTCCAGAGTTGACTGGTTAAATAAACTGTTGCAAACATTCAATGAGATGACTAGCAACAACAAGAAACAAAATACTGATGTACATAATTGTGCTCTATGAGCAATTCTAGTTCCAGAAAGGTGCATATTATATGGTTCCATTTGTACAGTATTCTTGAAAGGACAAAAATTATAGAAATGGAGAAAAAAACAGATTCGTGTTTTCCAAGGGTTAGGCCTGGCAAGTGGCTTCAGAAGTATTATTCAAAGAATCTTTGTACCGATGGAATTATTCAGCATCTTAACTGTGGTGGTGGAAAATGTACCAAAACCTACCATATAAATCTATGGAACCTAATACACATAAGCTCACACATATATACATACATACCCAGAAATATGTACATGTAAAAATAGGGAGGTCTAGGTGCTGGGGATATAGCTCAGTTGGTAGAGTGCCTACCTAGCATTCATAAGGCCCTCGGTTCAGTCCCCAGCACCACCAAAAAAAAAAAAAAAAGAAAAAAATCTTTGGGCTGGGGCTGTGGCTCAGTGGCAGAGCACTTGCCTCACACATTTAAGGCACCGGGTTTGATCCTCAGCACCATATAAAAATAAAATAAAATAAAGATATGGAAAAAATTTAAATAAAAAATAGGGAAGTCTGAATAAATTATTTGTATGTAGCAATGTCAATATCCTGATAACATATTCTGCACTCTTATTTTTTACAAGATTCTACCACTGGGGAACCTATATAAAGGCCACACAAGATCTCTCTGATTTTTTACAACAGCATGCGAATTGTCAATAGTCTTGATAAAATTTCAATAAAAACAAAATTATAAGTTATAGATATGGTTTTGTGAGTTCCATTTTAATATTGATTGTTAAATGTTTCTGATATGCAAAGAATATGTGCAGATCATATAATAGAATATGACTAATAAGAATTTGCTTAAATTTCTTTGGTTACTTTTAGTATTTACTGTTTTTTTTTTAATTTTTTGTTTCCTTTATAAAACTCTGATCTTTTAAAAAGATTATTATGTTTGGTTTAATCAGAATTAAACAGCAAAATTAGTTTTTTAAAAGTACACAATTTTTAGACTTTAACATCATAATCTACATATCCAATGGCCATTAGATTTTTGGATTTAATTAATAGAAAGAGTTTTTTGAGATCATGCTCAGACTTTTTTTTTTCATTTCTAAACATTTTAAAAATCAAGATTTTCTTTTGCATAATATCAGCACTTTGGCAGTTGTGGTTGTAGCTAGGTGGAAGAGCAATTACCTAGCCTGCAGGACATCCTAGGTTAGACCCCCAGCACTGAAGAAAAGAAAATAGGCATAATAATAAATTCTATTAAAATTATTATTAAGTCAGAAAGAATGATGTATAACACCATGATTCACATGCAATTCCTTAATTGATTTCCTGTATGTGTACACACACACACACACACACACACACGGTGAATATATAATTGTAGAATACTAGCTACATGATTTTCTCCAAAGGTAAAACTTTAAGGTTAAATTTGACATGGAAATATTAGATATGATGTTACTACTTTTTATTGGAGTATTGTGTGTGGAATTTTTTTTTTAAAGAGAGAGTGAGAGAGAGGGAGAGAGAGAGAGAGAGAATTTTAATATTTATTTTTTAGTATTTGGCAGACACAACATCTTTGTTTGTATGTGGTGTTGAGGATCGAACCCGGGCCGCAGGCAGGCCAGGCAAGCGCGCTACCACTTGAGCCACATCCCCCGCCCCATGTGTGGAATATTAATAATGAATACTGCAGTTACACTAAAGTTACTGCTAGATGTAGTATTCTGTTGCTATTCTTTGAGAGTTACTTCTATTTTGCTCTATGAAAAAATAGCCATATTATAGCTTTCTTTATTTAAATAATGTGAGACTTGAGCATAATTAGATCAATCATGTTTGACTAATGGAACACTATTATTATTGATAATACATGATTGTCGCTATTTTATTTCTTTTTTTAATTTCAGAATTTAAAGTAATATATGTGTGTGTGTGTGTGTGTTACTTTTTCACTGTATCATTCTCCTATCATTTCCAAGGTATCCACTATCCCTGCTTCTTAAAAATATCACATACATCTCTTTAAGTTAACAATGTCTTGCTTGGTTCTGCCTGAACCTGATCTTTGTCAAATGGATATTGATCTATAAATATTATTTTACTGGTGTTTTCATTTTAGTAACAATTCATTTTAAAAGTCATGCACAGCTCCATGTATGGCTATTGTTCATTCACTTTCACTGCTTTATAGGACCACATTGTAAACACGTATCTCTATTTTTCCATTCACCTGTCAGTGGGCATATTGGCTGTCTGCAGATATTTTGTCATTTTTGTTACTATTCAAGTGCCCTTGAATAATAGTAATGATACTCTCTTTTCCTGCCTTACAATAAATAGCTGGATAAGTTATCAAATTTGTAAGATTGTGCCAATTTTCTTTAAGAGTTGTAACAATTTATACTACATCCCTAGCATATACAAGAGATCTGACTGGCATGTACATTTTCAGGGTGAATGACTGAACAGTGTTATCTCACAAAAGACTTGATTTGTAATTTCCCCAACAACTCCTATGATTATTTAAAAAATCTATTCATGTCTCACATGTGTTTCTTTCTTGGGAGATAAATATTTGTGAAGTTTACTCATTTTTCACTGGATCATTGTTCTTTAAATGTTGAACAAAAAGTTTCAACCAAAATATAGGTAGGTTATCGATACATTTCTTCACATTTGTTCCTTTGTTGTCTTAGTTTACTTACACATATCAATCTCAAGGTTAGAATGATATTAACTTTTATTTTATTATAAGAATTCAAAATTTGACTTAGATATGATAATTTCTTAATATTTCTGAAGTTGATTGCTATTCTTTTTTGTTTTACTTATTTTGAAATCTATTTACTTATTCATTGATACCAGAGATTGAACTCAGAGGAGCTTAAACTCTGAGCCACATCTCCAGCCCTTGTTATTTTTTATTTAGGGGTAGGGACTTCCTAAGTTGCTTAGGGCCTCACTAAATTGCTGAAGTTGACTTTGAACTTGCAATCCTCCTGCTTTAGCCTCCAGAGCTGCTGGAAATACAGGTATGTGTTACCATGCCCAGGTGGAGTTGATTGCTATCCTGTAAGTTGATGATCCAGATTCTTTCTTTCTTTCTTTCTTTTTTTTTTTTTTCTGTAAAGATAACAAAATTCCCCAATTCTATTGGGTGAACTAATACTTCTTTCCCTTGGGATCCTCTATGATTTCTCTTTCATCATAAAATTACATTTATATAGAAGTCTGTGTTTGCTGACTTCATCCTTTGTTAACCTGTTAAAGTGCAACATCTACATATCCCTGGAAATGCAAGGTCTTCATAACCCTGGAAATGTTTTGGTCTCTCCAGTAAAGTCATCTGTGGTTAAAAAAAATTGAAAACTAATCTTTATAGCAGGCCCAGGTAAGCCTCCTGACACCTGCAGAGCCCACACTGGGCCCAAGCTACTTCTTTGAGCACATTGCCAAACACTACTGCCTGGCCCCCTCACCAGACTTGACACTCCATCGCTGAAAACAGCCACCTCCATCTTGGTTCTTTAGTTGTGACAACTCTCATCTTGGAATACCAGCTGAGCAGGAGAGGTTTTGGAACCCTACAAGGGCATTCACTATAAGCCTAAATCTTCACACTGTGGATCCTCAGTGCTAGAAGGAAAGACACACGAACAGCATGAAAAAAAACAGGAAAGAAGGTACCCCAAACAAATCAAGATACTACATTATTAGAATCATGGCTAGCACAACAGAAGAAATAACGAGAAGGAGTTCAGGATGCACATAATTAAAATAATCTGTAAATTAAAGGATAATATAAGAGAACAAATACAGGCAGCAAAATATCATTTCAACAAAGAGCTACATAAGCAAATACAGGAAGAAAAAGATTACTTCAATAAGGAGATGAAGGTTCTGAAAATAAACAAACAGAAATTCTTGAAAAGAAAGAAACAATAAATCAAATTAAAAAGTCAATAAAAACCATCACTAAGAGACTGGACCACTTGGAAGACTAGACCTCAGACAATAAAGACAAAATATATAATCTCAAAATTAATGTATATCACACAGTGAAGATAGTAAGAAACCATGAGCAGAATATTCACGAAATGTGGGATAGCATAAAAAGACCAAATTTAAGAATTATTGGGATAGAGGAAGGTATAGAGATACAAACCAAAGGAATGAGCAATCTATTCAATGAAATAATATCACAAAATTTTCCAGTATGAAGAATGAATTGGAAAACCAAATTCAAGAGGCTTATAGGAGGACAAATGTACAAAATCACAACAGATGGACACCAAGGCACATTATTATTATTTTTTTAAAGAGAGAGAGAAAGAGAGAAGAGAGAAAAGAAAAGAGAGACAGAGAGAGAGAGAGAGAGAGAGAGAGAGAAATTTTTTAGTATTTATTTTTCAGTTTTCGGTGCACACAATATTTTATTTTATGTGGTGCTGAGCCACATCCCAGCCCTACACATTATAATGTAAATGCCTAACATATAGAATAAGAATACAATCTTAAAAGCCACAAGAGAGAGGAATCAGATCACGCATGGGGGAGACCAATTCGTAACTCAACAGATTTTTCAACCCAGACACTCAAAGCCAGGAGATCCTGGAACAACATATACCAAGCTCTGAAAGAAAATGGATGGCAACCAAGAATATTACATCCAGAAAAACTGAGCTTTAGATATGATGATGAAATACAGACCTTCCATGATAAACAAAAGTTAGAAGAATTTACAGTTAGAAAGCTGGCACTACAGAACATCCTCAGACAAATATTCCATGAGGAGGAAATGAGAAACAATAATGAAAATCAGCAGAGGGAGGTATTACACTAAAGGAAAAAACTAATCAAATGAGAAACTAAGACATAGACTGGAAGATTGGAAAAAAAAAAAAAAAAAAAAGAGAGACCCAACAATATGCTGCCTCCAAGAGACTCATGTCATAGGGAAAGGTATCTACAGACTGAAGGAAAAAGGTTGGGAAAAAAACATACCAATCTCATGGACTGCAGAAACAAGTAGGGGATTTCCATCCTCATATCAAATAAAGTAGACTTCAAGCCAAAATGAATCAAAAGGAATAGAAAGGACATTTCACACTGCTCAAGGGAACCATACATCAATAAGACATAACAATTATAAATATATATGCCCCACACAATGGAGCATCTACGTTCATAAAACAAACTCTTGTCAAGTTCAAGAGTCACATAGAACACAACACAGTAATTCTGGGTGCCTTTAACACACCTCTTTCACCATTGGATAGATCTTCCAAACAAAAGCTGAACAAAGAAACTATAGAACTTAATAAAATAATCAATAAATTAGACTTAACTAACATATATAGAATATTTCATCCATCAATAAAAAATATACTTTCTTCTCAGTAGCACATGGATCCTTCTCTAAAATAGACTTTATATCATGTCACAAAGCAACTCTTAGCAAATAAAAAAAAGTAGAGATACTACCCTGCATTCTATCAGATCATAATAAAATGAAATTAGAAATCAATGATAAAATAAAAAATAAAAGCTACTCTAACACCTGGAGACTAATTAGCATGCTATTAAATGAACAATGGGTTGCAAAAGACATCAAAGAAGAGATTAAAAAATTCTTAGAGATGAATGAGAACACTGATACAACATATCAAAGTCTCTGGGACACTATGAAAGCAGTACTAAGAGGAAAGTTCATTGCATGGAGTTCATTCCTTAAGAGAAGAAAAAAATCAACAAATAAATTACTTAACATTACATCTCAAAGCCCTAGAAAAAGAAGAACAAATCAACACAAAAGCAGTAGAAAACAGGAAATAATTAAAATCATAGCTGAAATAAATGAAGTTGAAACAAAAGAAACAATTGAAAAAATTGACAAAACAAAAAGTTGGTTCTTTGAATAAATAAATAAAATTGATAAGCCTTTAGAAATTCTAATGAAGAAAATGAGACAGAAAACTCAAATTACTAACATCTGTGATGAAAAAGGAAATATCATTAACAGACACTACAGAAATACAGAGGATAATTATAAATTATTTTGAAAATTGGTATTTGAAAAAATAGAAAATACTCTATTGTGTATATATGCCACATTTTTTTTTATCCATTCATCTACTGGAGGGCATCTGGATTGGTTCCATATTTTAGTTATTTTGAATTGTGCTGCTATAAACATTGATGTGGCTGTGTATGCTGTTTTTAAGCTCTTTGGATATAGACCAAAGAGAAGGATAGCTTAGTCAAATGGTGGTTCCATTCCCAGTTTTCCAAAGAATCTCCATACTGATTTCCATGTTGGCTGCACCAATTTGCAGTCCCACCAGCATTGTAAGAGTATACTTCTCAATAAAATAGAATAAAATCATGCATTTGCAGGTAAATGGATGGAGTTAGAGGAGATAATGCTAACTGAAGTTAGCCAATCCCAAAAAACCCAAATGCCTAATGTTTTATCTGATATTAGGAGGCTGATTCCTTGTGGGGTAGAGAGGGGGATCATGGGAGGAATAGACAAACTCTAGATAGGGGAGAGGGGTGGGAGGGGAAGACAGAGGGTACAGGATTAGAAGTGATGGTAAAATGTGATGGACATCATTATCCAAAGTACATGCATAAGACATGAATTGGTGTGAATATACTTTGTATACAACAAGAGTTATAAAAATTGTGCTCTATATATGTAAGATGAATTTTAAAGCATTATACTGTCATATATAAATAAAAAAAAATATTTAAAAAACAATTAAAAAAATAGAAAATACTGAAGGCATCAACAAATTTCTTCAATCATATGATTTGCCCAAACTGAGCCAGGATGATATACTCAATTTAAACAGAACATTTTCAAGCAATGAAATAGATGACTCCATCAGAAGCCTACCAACCAAGAAACATCCTGGACTGGATTGATATGTAGCTGAGTTCTACAAGACCTTTAAAAAAGAACTGATACCAATACTCTTCAAATTATTTTATGAAATAGAAAAAAAATCAATACTTCCAGTCTCATCCTATGATAGCAGGTACTTATCTCAACATTGTAAAAACTATCTATGCTAAGCCTCAGGCTAACATCATTCTAAAAGGAGAAAAATTGAAAGGATTCCCTCTAAAAATTGGAACAGGGAAGCCATTTTTACCATCACTTCTATTTAACATAGTTCTTGAAACACTAGCCAGAGCAATTAGAAGAAAAAAAAATTAAAGGGATAAGGATAGAAAAAGAAGAACTCAAATTAGTACTATTTGCCAATGATATAATTCTATACCTAGAAGACCCTAAAAATTCCACCAGAAAATTCTAGAACTAGTGAATGAATTTGGGAGATAGCATGATATAAAATCAGCACCCATAAATCAAAGGCATTTGTGTGTATCAGTGACAAATCCTATAAAAGAGAAATGAAGAAAACTACCCCATTTCCAATAGCCTCAAAATAAATAAAATCAACCTAACAAAAGACCTTGGCAACAAAAACTACAGAATGCTAAAGAAAAAAAAAAAAGAAGACCTTAGAACTTGGAAAGATTTCCCTTTTTCTAGGGTAGAAAGAATTAATATTGTCAAAATGACTATACTTCCAAAAGCACTATACAAATTTAATTGCAATTACAATCAAAATCCCAATGACATTTCTCATAAATATTGTAAAAGAAGTCATGAAATTCATCTGTAAAAATAAGAGAACCAGAATAGCTAAAGCAATGCTTAGCAAGAAGAGTGAAGCAGGTGGCATCACTATACCAGACCTTGAACTATATTACAGAGCAATAGTAACAAAAACTATATGCTATTGGCACCAAAATAGACTGGTAGACTAATGGTACAGAATAGAAGACAGAAACTAACTCACATAATTACAGTTATCTTACATTAGACAAAGATGCCAAAAGAATACATTGGAGTAAAGATAGCCTCTTCAACATATGGTGCTGGGAAAATTAGAAATCCAGATGCAATAAAATGAAATTAAACCCCTATCTCTTACTATGCACAAAACTCAACTCAAAGTGGATCATGGACCTAGGAATTAAACCAGAGACCCTGTGTTTAACAGAAGAAAAAGTAGGCCTAGGGCTGGAACTATGGCTCAGCAGTAGCGCATTTGCCTGGCATGTGTAAGGCACTGGGTTCGATTCTTAGCACCATGTATAAATAAATAGAATAAAGATCTATCAACAACTAGGAAAAAAAAAGTAGGTCCAAATCTCCATTATATTGGACTAGGCCCCTACTTCCTTAATAAGACTCCTATAGTACAAGAATTAAAAATCAAGAACTAATAAATGGGGTAGATTCAAACTAAAAAGCTTCTTTTCAGTAAAACAAGCAATCTGTGAAGTGAAAATAGAGCCTACAGCATGGGAACAAATTTTTACCACTTGCATATAAGATACAGTACTAATCTCTAAGATGTATAAAGAACTCAAAAAGCTAAACACCCCCAAAATCAAATAATCCAATCAATAAATTGCCCAAGTAACTGAACAGACACTTCTCAGAAGGTGATATACAATCAATTAACAAATATAATGAAGAAATGCAAATCAAAACTACTCTAAGATTTCATCTCATTCCTGTCAGAATGGTAGCTAGTAAGAATACAAACAACAAGAAGTGTTTACGAGAATGCAGGGAAAAGGACACACTCTTAAGTTGCTGGTGGGACTGCAAATTAGCACAATCAATCTGGAAAACAATATGGATATTCCTTGGAAAACTGGAAATGGAACCATTCTTGGACCCAGCTATCCCACTCCTTGGTTTATACCCAAAGGTCTTAAAAACAGCATACTACAGAGACATAGCCACATCAATGTTTATAGCAGGACAGTTCACAGTAGCTAAATTGTGGATCCAACCTAGATAATCTTCAGTAGATGAATGGATGAAGAAAATGTGGTTTATATACACAATGGAATATTACTCAGCATTAAAAGTGAATAAAATCATGACATTTTTCAAGGAAATGAATGGAGTTTTAGAATATAATGCTAAGTGAAGTAAGCCAATCCAATCCCCCCCCCCAAAAAAAAATGTCTTTTCTGGTACAAGGATGCTGATTCATAATGGGGATGGTGGAAGGAAGCATAGGAATAGTGAACTTTAGATTGGGCAAAGGGGAGGTTGGGAAAGGTGGACTATGGGGATAGGAAAGAAGGCAATGAGATGTACATCTTTACCCTAAATACAAGTATGAAAACATGAATGGTTTGACTCTACTTCTTGTTCAACCAGAGACATGAACAATTATGCTCTACTTGTGTAATATAAATTGAATTGCATTCTGCTGTCCTATATCACTAATTAGAATAAATAAAAGAAAAAAGAAAATTGATCTTTAACTATTCTAATATAGTTTTTGTATAGTAACTTTTGTATAGCAACACCTATTTCAGAGCTGATACAGTGGATCTTCTAATTCCTTGGCTTGAAACAATAATATTTTTTATTCTTCCAAACACTGTTTAGATTAAGAACAAAAATATCTGAAATTGACCTACAATAATCTTTAAATAATAAATTTAATAATTCATATAGTGAAGAACTTTTTACTTTGAATTTGAGTGCTTTCTTGTTATACATTATGGAATCTCTCTTCTCCTGTTGGGCAATATAAAAAAAAAAAATTAGTTGAGAAAACAATAATGATTCAGATTCCTTCATACACAAGTTGTCCAGTACAGATAACATTTATTTTTTGTGTTATCTTTCATTTCCAGAACAGCAGTATTCAATATGTTAATATCAAATATGATTAGCAGTACTAGAGAAGCAATTCTAAATTTCAGATGTGCAAAGGCAACTCCATGCAGATAAAGTTTCAATTATTTTGATATTTATCCATTGGTTGATATTGTTAGTCTTCTAAAATAAGAAATTGTCAGTGACTTATCTCTTCCTTTAAAATGCCACCATGAGTAACTTCTTTCTGGAACTATGAAATGCTAGGGAAATACTTACTTGTGGGCCATTGATTCAAACTTTGGACTGTCTTACTGATTTTCCAGATGCTGCTCTGGGTAGGATATTGGGATTATCATAGTGATTAAGTCAGAAAATGAATGACTTGTCAGAGCACTGATTTTCAACTCCACATCTACCCAAGGTCAGCCTTCTAAGCACGGTTGCCAGCATAGACCATTCTCTGATTTAGTTGTATGAAGTTTCAAGAGAAATTTGCTGTCTACTGATTTTTAAAAAGTCTTTTTATGAAGCGGAAACTAATCTTCACAATTTCTTTTTTTGTGCTATCTAGCATAGAGTGCCAGAAAAAAAGTATTCTCACTGAGCCAGGCATTAAATCTTACAGAGCTGATCACATTGACTGGATAACCATCTTTTCTGAATGGACTTTGAGATATTACACACATTTTTTTTGTATTTTAATATATTAAGTAATTATGGTCTTTCTTTGTCTTTGAGCATTCAGAAATTCTTCAACATTGAATAATTTTAAAATGAGAATAATTTTTTAAGACAGAGATATAAGGAATTATGGTGTCTGAATTACCTGGCATTTTGTTTTTCAATCTAGTTGATGAAAACTCTGTATTTCTTTGGGGTGAGAACGAAAGTCTAGAAATATGCATATAGCCTTCAAATATGGTTTGAATAACTCAACTGTAGTTAAAGGCATTGTAATACACTGATTTAAGATGCTTTGATGGTTTTTAAAGTTTTTTGAAAATTATTTAAAATTGATTTCATATTGTATTTTTCATCTACATCTCTTACAGATTTATATTTGTAGTTGCTGATTAAATTATTTTGAGGAGCTTAAATTGCAAACATTTCAACATATGTTTCTGGGTGTACACAAGTGAAAAGAATTTATCTTTAAACTCCTGCTTTCTACTCTTTGAGAACAGAACTGAAGCAATAACTTTCTTCTTTAAAGTTTTACACATCGTACTACACTGTAAATGGTGATTGATTTTTTTGACAGCCAGCTTTGAGCTTTAAACTCATGCAAAACCACTTTGATTTTCTACTCTTGCCTGAGTGACTTGCCAAAACTGGTTAAGTCTCGAAGAATGAAATGCTTCAAAGAAAGGAAGAGGCTGTAGAATGGAGGATGCGATGAACATGTGTAACATTTATTTAAGGAAACAATAATGGCACAAAAACTATGGTGACCCTTAGAAAGGACTTTGATCCAAAGGAGAGTATTCATTTACCCACATTGTTTTTAGACCTTTTCATGAAAATGGCTGCCTGGCTCTTATTAACAACTACATTTCTACCCATCTTAATTTTTTTAAAATAATTTTTCCATTAGAAATTAATTAGTTTAGTTATTCTGACATGAATGTTTCTTAGGGTAGTGAATTCCACTAGACGATTAAGCTTATAGTTTAGCACATACATCTGAGTTGTTTCTAAGAATATCAGGGTGTGAGGAGATAGAAAATTCTGCCAAGTGGTGCTGAAATTCAGTATGTGTTTTCAATTGCTGCACATACGATAACCTAGAAATCTTGGAAGACCACATATTTTCTACCTCATCTTCCAGAGGGGCCAGTTTCATTAATCCTAGTGGAGTTTATGAATTAGCATGTTTGCCCACTATCTCAATGCCAATAATGTGTAGAATATATTTTGAGAAACATTTGTCCAGTTTGGGGGGGGCATTATTTTCTATTATTTTTAGAGGTCTGCACAGTTTAAATATGCTAGCTTATATATTTTAATTCTGAAGAGGATGGCAAATTATTCACCCTGAAAAAAAACCATGTATCAAAGCATTTACTTAAGTGAAAGGGAAACCAGGAAAATACCAATGTAGTACAGTATGAGGGTACAGAAGGTTCTTAGGTAAAGAAATGGAAGGCAACATTCTATTTTCATGTTGTATCATCTCAATGATAGTATGAGTTATATTCCATTTTGGTGCAAATCAATGTGGTTCAAAAGTTTCTAAAGACATTTAAAGAAAATGTATGAAAATATTCTTGTTTTAAAGTTGTTTAATTGTATTATTGCTATTTTACAAATATGATGTAATAATTAATACATTTGAAGGTTCACGCAAATATCAAAGATTGAATAGTTTTTAAAGCAACACCTGAAACTGGACTGTATATTATTTTACAGAGTAAAATGACAGGGTAAGTGAGAATGAACATTAACATTTAGTATTGAGAGAGAAGGTAAGATATGGTTGATTTCTTCTGAACAAAGGAATCAATTCAGGAAGGTATTTAAAACCCAATGTTTGATAATTTGAGTAAAAGCTGTTTTGGACATTGAAGTAAATGAGACACTGGGAACTCACTTTATACAGAGCTGGTGTTTGAGGGAACCTCTTGAAGCTGGAATGTTGATTACTATTGACAGTTCATTAACCATTTTAACATTTATTGAGTCCTGGCATGGTGCTAGCAACACAACAGAATATGACTTTGAATGCATCAGTTCCTACTGAGTGTATGTATAGTTTCCATTTTGAATAGAATAAGGACCCACATCAGAAGCAGTGTCAATGTGAACCACCGGTAGGAAAATTAAAGAAATTGAATGAGATCTCTTTAACAACAGAACATTTTAGATAACCGTTAAATGGAGGTTTTCAGAGTCTAGTATTGTTATTCACATAAATTTTCTTTCTAAGTAGCAAATTGGGACCACAATTTCCCCATGGTATTTTCATCACAGTTTAGATTCAGCAGTCTCTTTTGCCATTTACAATTCCCTGCCCACATTTAATATTTATGCAATATTGAATTAAATAAAATCCTGGAGTTCTGCTCTTTTTCATTCCTTGTATATTTGGGGGAAGCTATGCGGAGTTCAGTAGAATATGAAAATATACTGTATTATACTCATTATGAGCATAGTTGCTTACTAATAGACTATCCTGAGAAATAAACTTTCTTTTCAGGCCACATTTCCTTGCTTTTTACTTACTCATAGTTTTTTGTTTTGTTTTTTTTTTTAATTTTCTACCATGAATGCAAGTTGTTTTGAAAAAGATCTGTGAGCAAAGTCTCCTATAAATTCTCCATTCTGTTCCCCTGTAAAAATATGTTAGAAATTATTCCAAAGTTTTTCTGTCTGATCTCATCCATTTTTAACTTTTTCAACCAATCATAAATTGTAATTCACCACTATGTAATACACCCATGAGTAATTTGACCTCCTTATTGATATTCTAGCTGGTCTTAAATGCTCCTACATGGACCCTTTTCTTTTTTTTTATATGGAATTTTTAAAAGATGTCTTCAGCATCTGGAGTTATTTTAATGTATTTTCATTCCCCATCTTAAAAGTTCTTTAGTTCACAGTGGCTGTTTTTGTCAGCATTTCATCATTGTGACCCAAAGACCTAACAAGAAAAATGTAGGACAGGAAAAGTTTATTTTGGTTCATGGTTTCAGAGGTTCAATTTGTGATTGGCCCACTCCATATCTCTGGCTAAGGTGAAGAAGAACATTATGGCAGAAAGGTGTGATGGATGAAAGCTGCTCTGGACCTGGCAACCACGAAGCAAAGCGAGAGCTGTGTTCAGCAAGAACAAAATATAAACCCCCAAAGCATGTTCCCAGTGACCTATTCCTTCTGCTATACCTTACCTACCTTGAGTTAACCACTCAGTTAATTCATATCAGTGGATTAATACATTTTCTAGGTTATACCTCTTTTAATCTAATAATTTCACCATTGAATCTTCTTGCATTGTCTCACACTTGAGCTTTTGGGGGACACCTCATATATAAACTGTAACAATGACCAAGAATTTCTTCCTTTCTTTTCCTCTCACATTTTAATTAAAAACAAACAAACAAACAAACAAACAAAAGCCCTTGGCATTTGCAAGGCCCTTCTGAAAGGTGATGATACTATTTAGGAACCCGAATTCAGGAATCAGCCACTAATAAATAAATTAGTTTTTGAGATAAGTGTTCTGAAAAATGCAAAACATTTTTAAGAAAGATAAATGTATGGGATCATCATACAAACTCAGTTTTATCTCTGCATCCTTTTCATTACCATTTCATCTATTTGTGTCTCTTTCTTTTGGATAGGTAGGCTTATGATGAAAAGATTCTGTTGGACACTTCCTTTTCCACTTGTGAATCACTGATTATGATATGCTATGTATAATCACTTATTAAGGGACTAAGATTGACTAGCTGTTCCTCAGAACCATCTCAGTGGAACATCTGCACTTGAGTAGGCTGAATTTTATGAGACAAATGATGTGTCTCAGTGATATATCTGATAATTCATAAAGGTCAAAGGGACCTGGATTTTAACAGTATCAGGCAAATATTTTATAAAGGTATAGGAAAAATACTTTGAAATTTGAAGTGCAAGTGAAACTTTCACATTCTTTTAAGTCAATTGTATATTTCTAGTCACAGAGTCATTTTTTTGTGATTGGTTTGGTTTATTCAGAGAGCATTTAAATACAACCCAAATAACAACACAGAATAATTGACCTCTGACTTTATAACAAGTAAATTCATTTGACTTTTTAGAAATATTTAATGAACTTTATTATTTTCTGTTTTGTCATACCTGCACACTATGGTTTATTCCACTGACAATTAATTGAATTAAAACTCTAAAAAGGAAGAATTTACTTTGTTTTTCAGGCTCAAGTAGAATTATTAGAAAGAAAATGTTGGGTTTATAACCAGAGGGAAAGATGGAATTCACTTGCATATACATCCAAGATTTGGGACTTTACTTTCTACTCTCAGAATTCTGTAAATGCAAGTGCTGGGGGATATGTTCAAGCATGAGAGCCACAGTTCATATGTAGCATCTCTTCCATTCATGTTGACCTGAGTTTTTACAGTTGTAAAATGGTAATGATCCTATTGCAGCTAAATCCCCTTCCCAGAAATGGTGACTTCTTGAATATTTCAGGTTGACCAAAGACATACAAAAGAAATTCAAGGTAACTTTTGAGAGCTTAGTAGTGTTCCTCAAATTGAAATTCCATGGGAGCAGGCCATATACAACTTGGGTTTACATTAGTAGAACTTAATATAAGTTACTAAAATTACATCTTTTCCATGCTGAAAAGGAGGAGCTGGAAATGTTTCTTAGATGTATGCATTGTCTAAATAATATCCTTCATGAAGAATTACTGTAGTCATTTTCTTAGCATATTGTCGATGGGAAGAATTTAGTTAGATAGGATCAGAAGTTCTGGTGTGCTGCTGGAATACTGGGTTGTCTACATAATAATCATATACTACGCATTTCAAAAAGTAAAGTAGAAAGGATTTTCAGTGTTTTTACTGTAAAGAAATGATAAATGAGGAGAAAGATGTGTTCACCCTGATTTAAACACTACACAATGTATACATGTATCAAGACATCACATGCTATCCAATAAATATGTACAATTTTTTATATTTTAGTATGTCAGTTCAAATAGATCTTAATAAACTTTACTCTGATATTTTTGTTAAGACTTTTTAAAAAAGCCTTATACATTGTAACATATAGTACTTAATGTATGCCTACCCAACTAATGAATACAGTCAATGTTTCTTGAAGTTTTCAAGTTAAAAAAAAAATTACACAGACACTACACACTTACATACTGAATCAATTTTGGAAATTTTTGTTTTTTATAAATCAAATTATGACTTAACAGATTCAAAGTTCTAAAGCTAATGTAAATTTAAACAAAGCAATGACAAGTTATAGTTACATTTGACATTCATATACAATTTAAGAACTACCTCCACCTGGTGTTTGGAAATAATCCATTCTCAAAAGTCTTTGCATATAAAAAATAGGAAGTAGACTGCACAGAAAAGTGATGGTTTCAAGTTGAGCTCTCCTTGGTGTTGCCCATATAAACTGACAGATTGAAGTGAAGCAATGCCCAAAGTCAGACAATATAAATAATTCTAATAATTAAGTTTGTTAAAATGACTTATAATCACACTGTCACCACACTACACTTTTGCATGTTTGATTTTTTTCATTATAAATACAATACACGGTATTTGAGCATCTTTTGATTATTTGCAAACAATAGTTTTTTCTTTTCTCTATAAAGCAATGATGAAAATAGATTAAATTACCTTTATAATTTCTCTTTCATGTACTAGGGAAACATAATGTGTAGATAAATTCTATGTCTATTTGTGTTTTGTTCTAACTCAGAAAACTTTAACAGTTACAAATAGTGTTTTCTTGTTAATATATACAATAAAACCACATACAATCAAAAGAATGGAATTGTGCTTCTGATGAAAGAAATAAAGCAGAAGGTAGAAATGACAGAATATGAATATTGAGGAAATTCAGAAAATTAACAGAATAAAATAAATTTAAAATAATAAAGAAAACTACAATGTGGTTTAAAATAATCTAATTAAATGATGATAAAAGCTTAAGCAATATTTGAAGTTTAATGAGAAAAATAAATAAGCATGGAATCATAGATAAGAAATACTTAAATCAGTTATAGTCTTTGACAAAGAGCCATATTTTAAAAAATTTTTATAAGGGTCAATATTCAATTCTAGTTGTTTGTTGTGCCAATTAATGTCCCCAGTTTAGAAAATTTCAATAGTTTTGAATGAGTCACTTTTAAGGAAAACTTGGTACTAGATATATTGGATCTCTCTGTATTCTGTTTATAACTTCTTGTAAGTATATAATTATTTTAAAATACAAAATATATATACAATATATAAATATAGTAGTAAAGCCAGAGGGATGATGTCAAAGTGCAAAGGCTCTACTGCACTATCAAAGAATATTAGTAAAAAAGCACTGAAAATACTTGCACTAAAATTATGTCTTTTCCATGCTGAAAAGGAGGAGCTATTTCTTATAAGTCAAATTATGACTTAACAGATTCAAAGTTCTAATGCTAATGTAAATTAAAAACAAAGCAGTGACAAGTTATAGTTGCATTTGACATTCATATACAATGTAAGAACTACTTCCACCTGGTGTTTGGAAATGATCCATTCTCAAAAGTCTTTGCATATAGGAAATAGACTGCACAAAAAGGTGATGGTTTTCAAATGATCTATTTTAAATCTATTGATCTATCACTTTATATAAACATGGAATAAGGACTAATATTACTTAACATGTCCCATTTTTAGGTATTTCACAAAGTAAAATAATTGCAAGACTCTAAATAAAATTCTGAGAATAATAATTTGTGTTTATCTTTATAGAATGCATAGATGAACTCTCTTAATTTTGTATTGTACAATGATTTTTATTGGTTAGGGTGGAAGTTTCCTAGCTTTTTGCTTTTTGTTTTTTGAGTAGGAGAAAAACAGATGATAAAATTTCACAAGTATACTTGGAATGTATGATAGAATGTAGATATTTCCACTATTTTTATGTATTAAAACTAAGAAAAATTTTAAAAGTTAAAGATAAAATGGAAACAAAGCCACATTATTTTATGCTCAATATAATCTAGAAATGTAATTTTCAATTAGCAAATGAGATTTTCATGTTCCTGTTAAAGGTTATCATTGTTTGATTCAAAGTTAGTTGGTTTCAATATTGAAACACAAGTTATATTTCAGAAAATTACTTCTTTTCTTCATTAATTACATGCAACTTACTCAGTATTGAATATGTTCCTTTAGAAAATATTAATGTATCATGTCTTATAGCAAAGATAACAAAAAACTTATTTATTACTTTAACCTTACTTTCAAGGGCTAGGCATGGTGGCACATATCTATAATCACAGTGACTCTCAGGAGGCTGATATAGCTATAAGGATTACAAGTTCAAGGCCTGTGTCAGCAATTTAGTGAGACCCTGTCACAAAATAAAAGATACAAAAGCTGAGGATATAAATCAGTGGTACAGCATACTTGGACTCAATCCGCAGTACTGGAAAAATTTTATTTCCAGACAAAAAACAAAATTATAATTTTTAATGTAATTCATCAATTTGATTCAGTATATCTCTTGTATATTGAACATTAAGTAATGAAAAGAATTATCATCTCTTTGTACTTGAAATGGTACCATAAGGTTAAAATATTAGGCATTTTTATTTTCATTAGTAAAAGAAATTCAGATTTCAACTTTAATATTTTATATTATGTAGAAATTCATTGGATTAGACAAAGGAGTAGAAAGGGAATAGAAGGAGAAAGGAATAGAAAAGACAGTTGAATGAATCAGACATAACTTTCATATGTTCATATATGAATACACAACCAGTGTCACTCCACATCACGTATGACCACAAGAATGAGATCCTAACTGGAATGGGTTGTACTCCATAAATGTATAATATATCAAAATGCACCGTACTGTCATTATATCTAAACACAACAAAATATATTAAAATATTTTATATTCTGAATATTAATGGAATATTGGTTTATAGAAATGTGATTGTTTTATCTTCAAATTCCAATATAATAACAGTATTTCTTAAATACAGACAATGTGTTCTATCAAAATATATTTATCTTATTGTTTCAAATAAACATTTCATAAAAAAAACAAAAAGGAAAGAAAGCATGATAAATCTCATCTAATCTGATTCCCCTTAATTTTGTCTAATAGTAAAAAGTCCTGTTTAAAATTTAGATCGGCAAGACAAAGTTCTGAATGTAGAGAACGATTCACTATAAAATTTAGAATTATCTGTTAGATTTGAGGAAGAAATTCATTGGAACAAACAAAAAAATGATAATAAACTCCTGAAATTCTCTCCTTCAAAAAAAGACAAGTGACTGGCCAAGTAATTTAACCCCTATACAACACATTTTTTACATTTGTAAAATGGAAAGACTCAGATCCTTCTATAAATTCTATAAATTTCTGAGTTCTTTGAAAATGAAAGTTACTTTTGAAAATAAAAATGTGAAATGTGCATGTAAATTCAGTAAAAATTAACAAGTATTTTGAAGTGGAAATAAAGTGTAGTATAACTCATCTTCAAGTAAATGGAAGCAGTTGGCCTTTTCTTAATACCAAAATCCTAAATTTTAGAGAACAGTGTATAGTTACACTAATACATTGTATTTTACACTTAGTTTCATAATTAAAATTCTAACTAAAGAATTTATTACCTAACAATGTTCTAAATTTTCTAAGGTTAAAAATAAAAGAGTTTCCAAAGGAAAATATTCAAAGTGCTATTTGTTTAAATGTTTAATTTTAAGATGCTTAATTCTGCATGTGTACAGTTCTTAAAAACACTATCAAATTATAATTAATACTAGCTTATTTGATGTTATTTTTAAACCCAAGTTGTTTATAGAATGAAAAATAAGATGGTGATGTGTACCTATGTATTCTAATATAGTTATATGATATTTTTTGTGAAGTCAAATTTTTATGTATAAAGATATTCAAGTAATGAGTTTTTAAAGCATTTTATTCTATTATTTACCAAAATGATAAGATTCATTTTAAAACCAATAAAAATGTGCTCTGGTTTACCACTTCTTTAAATATAATATTCTTAATGGAGATGTACATTTATAGCTAACATTTTCTGTCAAATATGTTTTTCATGTATGTAAAAGCTGCAAATATTTAATAGGGAAAAGTCACCTTTTAAATGTATATTATTATTTTAAAATATGGTATTAATTTTGTCTTTTTGATGAAGAATTGCAACTTACTATGTAGAAGAATTTGGTTTCATTTTATAATATTTCTTTTGATTAGAAATATGGGCATTTCTATTGATGTTTAATAAGGCACAAATTGCTCAATACTTTAAAATTAGCATTTCTCATTAAATACACACTTTCTGTTGCTCACCTCATTAACTGAGTAATTAGAAATTAAGCTACTTGTATTATGATGGTGAAGAGTGAAAGTAGATATATTTTCAGAAAGGTGTCTCATTCTAATCTGTTTGCCTTCAACCTCATACCAGGGTATTATTTCTGTAGACAATTATTCTAATTTTCCTTCCAATTTCACAGAATCAATTAATTTTTAAAAGACATTTTCCCCCCAAAATAGGGAGAAAAGTCCTTATTTAATAAAAGTAGACTAATAGTTAAAATTTATTGAAGGCCAAGTATGCTAGAAATTTTATTTTCATCAAGATATTCAACCTCAACGATTCCACTGCAGGCTAGTGAATATGATAATAACTTTTAAGTTGGAAAAAATAAGAAGGAAACAGAAAAAAAGGAAAAGAAATTGGATTGAAGTCATTTTGACTTCTGAGTCTCTCATTTTTAAATTACCATTATGTATTAGTTTTCAGTTAGAAGACAGGAAGAGTTCCTTGTGATGCCTATGTCCTGATGAACATGAAGTCTGGTTTATGTGTCCAAGATTAAGGATTTTCTAGGAAAGAAGGGGACTCTTCTCACACCTTAATACATCATTTTAAATTCAGTTTTTCATGAATGAGCTCATACAGGGGATGGATATAATAACTTTAAGAAAACTATCTGAATAAAAGTTCATTAAAATATAAAATTTCTTCATACAGTGTAAATACAACTTAGAAGATAGTTCCATTTTGTTTAGAGTTGGTAAGTCAATGGATTAGCTTACCAATTCTGAAATTGTTATGGTTTGGATATGAGGTTTCCCTCAGAAAGCTCACATGTGAAACAATGCAAGAAGGTTCAGAGAAGAAATAACTGGGTTACAAGAGCCTTAACCCAATGAGTGAATTGAACACATGATGGGATTAACTGGGTGGTAACTGAAGGCAGGTGGAGTTTGCCAAGAGGAGGTGGGACATTGCGTTGTGGCTTTGGGGTATATACTTACATCTGGTGAGTGCAGTCTCTCTCTCTCTCTCTCTGCTTTCTGATCACCATGTGAGCTACTTTCCACTGCCACTTTCTTCTGCCTTGCCTTGAGCCCCAAGGAGCCAGACTTCTATGGATTAAGACCTCTGAAACTGAAAGCCCTCAAATAAATTTTCCTCCTTTACAATTGTTCTGGTTGGATCCTTAAGTCACAGCAATGATAAAGCTGACTAAAACAGATATTAAGGAAAAACACAAAACAAAAAGAAAGAGAAAGAAAGGCCTTGATTTTGATCAAGTCCATATGGAAACATAAATCTGTCAAATGTTAAAAAAAAAAGTTGAATTTATGCATTTTGTGAAAGTGAATTAATCTTTATTGTAATTATATGTTTACACAAAAAAGATATGAATAATATCATGGATAAAATATTATGAATTTACTGCTATTATTTATTTTATGTGTTTTATGGATATAAATGTTTTTATAATTTATGATAACTGAGAAGCAACTAGCTCAAGAATAGTACATTTTGTTATTATGAGTTAGAAATACTTAGGCAGTTAAATATATACACGAAATTTTTTCCATTGTTTAAACAAAACTGGAAGTAAAAGTAAAGCTATTGATAATAACTAAAAAAAAATACTATTTTATATCTAAGGGAAAAAATTCCTAATTATCAAAAAATCTATACAGTGATAATATTCTTCTGGATTAGTCACACTTCTATCACTGTAATGAATACCTGTGATAATCAAATTAGAAGGAAGAAAAGTTAAATTTGGCTTATGGTGTTGAACATTTCAGTCCATTCTTGGTTGACCCTATTGTCTTTGTTATAAGATAGTACATGAAGAGAATACACATTTATATGGGTTTGTCTCTGTATCTTCTATTCTAGTCCATTGGTCTTCATGTCCTTTTTGATGCCAGTACCATGCTGTTTTTGATACTATAGATCTGTAATATAATTTGAGGTCTGGTTTTGTAAGGTCTCTAGCAGCACTCTTTTTGCTCAGGATTATTTTGGATATTCTAGGTTTCTTAATTTTCCAAATACATTTCAGCACTACCTTTTCTAGTTTTGTAAAGAATATCATTGGTATTTTGATGGGCTTTTCATTGAAACTGTATAATGGTTTTGATAGTATGGCCATTTTGACACTATTAATTCTGTCTATTCAAAAACATGGAAGGTCTTTCCATTTCCTAAGGTCTTCCTTTAATTTCTTTCTTCAGTGTTCTATAGTTTTTATTGTAAAGGTCCTTCACCTCCTTTCTTAATTTCCAAGTATTTTATTTTGTTTTTTATTTGATATTATTGTGAATCAGATAGTTTTTCTAATTTCTTTTTCAGCAGATTTTGTTATTGGAATACAGGAAACCAATAGATTTATGTATGTTAATCTTGTATCCTATTATTTTACTAAATTGATTTTCAGCCCTAGTGGAGTTATGTTTGGGGTCTTATAAAACAGGATTATGTCATCAGCAAACAGTGATTATTTGATGTCTTCTTTTCCTATTTGTATCCATTTAATTTCTTTCTCATGCCTGATTGCCCTGGATAGATTTTCTAGGACTAATTTCAAGATGAGTGGTGAGAGTGGGCATTCTTGTCTTGTTCCTATTTGTAGAGGAAGGAAATGCTTTCAGTTTTTCTCTGTTCAGTATGATGTTGTCCTTAGGTTTGTCATATACAATCTTTCCATGTTGAGGTAAGTTCTTTCTATTCTTAGTTTCCTTAGTATTTAAAAATAACTGGAGGCTATAGTTCTTCAAATGCTTTTTCTGCATTCATTGAGATAATCATTTGATTATTGTACTTAATCCTGTTTATATGGTGAATTATGTTTACTTATTTGCATATGTTGAACTATCCTTGCATCTCTGGGATAAAATCCACTTGATCATGGTGCAATGTTTTTTAATGTGTTTTTGTATGTAGTCTAGCAATATTTTGTTAAGTATTTTTTGTATCTATGTTCACCAAAAATATTGGTCTGCAGTTTTCTTTCCTTGATGTGCCATTGCTTGGGTTATAGTGGCTTCATAGTATGTATTAACCAGTGTTCTCTCCTTTTCTATTTTATGGAATAATTTGAGGAACATTAATATTGGTTTTTCTCAAGAGGTCTGGTAAAACTTCTCTCAGAATCTGTCTGGTCCTGATCTTTTCTTTGTTGGAAGGCTTTTAATAGCTGCTCCAATTTTATTACTAGCTATTCAGTTACTTAAGTTTTCTTTATCTTCATGGTTAAACTTGGGTAGGTCATATGTTTCTAGAAATTTGTCAATATCTTCAGATTTTCTATCTTATGGAGTATAAATTTTCAGAATAGTTCTTAAAGATTCTCTGGATTATAATTAATGTCTATGGTAATATTTTATTTTTCATTTCTAATTTTGTTAATTTGAGTCTTATCTGGTTAGTTTGATGACATGTTTATCAATCTTATTCATTTTTTTAAAAAACCAACTCTTTGTTACACTTTGAATTTTTTGTTGTTGTTCACAATGTAATTGATTTTAGCTCTGGTTTTAATAATTTCCTGTCTTCTACTGATTTTAGTATTTGTTCTTCCTTTTTTAGTGCCTTGAGGTATAATGTTAGATTATTTATTTGAAATCTTTCTATTTTTTAAAAAGTATGAACTAAGTGGTATAGACTTTTCTCTTATAACTGCCTTAATACTGTTCCAGAGATTCTGATATGTTTTATCAGTATTCTCATTTGTTTCTAAGAATTTCTAAATTATTCACCTGATTTTTCTGCCATTTATTCATTATTCAAAAGGAGTAAGAGTAGTTATTATTTTTTATCTTGTTATTGATTTCTATTTTCATTCTATTATGATGTAATAGGAGGGGCAAGAAAACGTCTCTATCTTCTGTATTTGTTGAGATATGCTTTGTGACCTAAAAATGATCTATTTTAGAATATGTTCCATGTACTGCTCAGAAGAAAGTGAATTCAGTCATTAATGAATGAAATATTCTATAGATATCTTTTAGATCCATTTGACTACTTGTAGCATTAAGTTTTAAAGCATCTTTACTTATTTTATATCTAGGTTATCTATGTATTGCTGGGACAGTTGTTTTGAAATCAACCCAAAGCATTACATTGTTGTTTATTTGATTCTTAATATTAAGAAAGACTTGTTTTATGTTCACAGATTCACCATTGTTTGGGGCATAAATATTTATTATCATTATATCTTGGTGGATGATTCCCTTAACCAGCATGAAATGATTTTCTTTGTCCCTTCTGATTAATTTTGGCTTGAAGTCCACTTTGTCTGATATGAGAGGAGGTACCCTGCTTACTTACATCTACCATTTGAATGGTGTATCTTTTCCAATCCTTTTACCTTCAGTTTGTGGATGTTGTTGTCTATAAGGTGAATCTCTTGCAAATTCACCTATTATTGAGTCTTGATTTTTAATCAAATCTCTCAATCTATGTCCTTTGATGAATAATTTAGACCATTTACATTCCATGTTGATATAATAGAGATTATTTTTATTTCCTGCCATTTTTGTTTAATTCTAATATTTAATTCAGACATGCTTCTTCTTTATTGACTGTTAATATAGTACAATTTATCCCTATACTGATTTTCATTTTTGTTTTAGGTTCTATAGAATACAGCATATACATATACATTATTAAATGGCTAAACTGAGCTCATTGTTTTTAAACCTTTTGTTAACAGTAGGGTGAACCTCTTGGTACTTCCTCTACCATCTTATATCTCTATTTATTTACTTATCTCTGCCTTTTTTTCATTTTTAAAAAATATTTATTTTTTTTTAGTTGTAATTGACACAATAGTTTTATTTATTTATTTATTTTTATTTTCTTTTTTTCATCTTTCATACATTTGATTCAAGTGAGTTATGCATTTATTTTACTTTTTGAAAACTTTTCCCAACTCTGTATTCAAAAATGATAACACTTTGATTTTAATTGTTGTCAGTTATTACTGTTGCTATTACTATTTTTTTCAGTATTTTATTAACAACTATTCTTTCTTATTTTTTAGATACAATATTTTTCATTATTATTATCCTGTTCTATTAAATTTCCTGTGGGTATATATCAGAAGAAATTAATTACAGAATTAAAAATGTTATGTTCCTTGCTTCATTGCTATATCTTCTGAGCTGACTCTTAGTTCTCTAACTCTAATATGCTAAAATTTTTCTCAAATATTGATTTTTTATTGACTACCAGTACATCTGTTCAAAACTGTGTGTTATAGCCTTAGTAACTGATGGACCTCTACATAGACTGATTTAATAATGAATCCCATATTTAATTGTATGGGGGTGGCTCGATAATGTCCATATTTGTAGTTATTTTCTCTTGGGTTGATCAAATTCTCCAAAACGAAATTCTTTCATCCTTAGTCTTAGGGACAGAATTTTAACTTCACATTCTAAAAGGCAAGGTGGAAAGAGACTTTTGGGTTATTCCCTTTCAATCTGTGCTTTAAATAAATAAGTAGAACACCATATTTTTTATTCTATTGTGCCCAGAATCTCAAAGTCCAGAGTATTTTTAATTCAAAACTTTTCCTTTGCCTAGTTGTCAATGTAAGGAACAGATTTCTTAGGCATGAGATTGGAGCAGAAATATGGGAATTCCATTGTTTATGTTTCACACTGATAATTTATGAACACTCCTGCTTCTCTATCTCCTTTCTTTTTATTACTCCCACTTGAATACTCCCCTCCACACACACATGCAAACACACACACACACACACACACACACACACACACACACCTCTCACACCTTCTAAAGAGTCTAGTATCTTTGGTTGTGAATATTTTCAGGGATTCTGATATCCAAATTGATTTTCTTTTTTTCTGGTTCCCCACAGCCAGATTTCATCTTATTTGTTCTGATAAGCTCTTACAACCTAGTCATTCATTTCTAATCATACAAACTTAAGTTTGAAATTCCTCATCTGGTCTAGTTCTAGGTTGTTTAAAGAGAATTTTTATTTCATTTATTTGATTCAATATTGATGGAGGATCGCGAAGTAGTGAACTCATAAGAATAGGTTTCACAAATATTCTTTGATATTACCAGTCATACAATAATTAGTCCAGGAAATAATTAAGGACACTTATTTTACTTTTTAGATTCATTTATTAGTTAGAAACATTTGGTGTCAATCATTTATTTATTTATTACTATGTGCCATTATCCAGGCTAGGTTTTATGTGCAGTTTGTAAACTAGTGAACATGATAAAAAACAGAAAAGTTTTCTCATGAACTTATATTCTAATAGGGGATTCAAATACAAAATAAGTAAAAAAAAATAATAATAATTGAAAAGATTATTTCAATTAAAGATAAGCATTAAGAACATATCTTAAGAAGGTAATATGAGAGTACCAGTGGGTGATTGGGCTGTAATGAATCTATCACTGGGAAGACCTTTCTGATATTTGGGATAAGGATAGGTTCATAAGAGTTTGACCACACAAAAAGGCAGTGTAAACAACAGAAGGGTTCAAAGTAAGAATGTGCTTGCCAATTTTAGGAAGGCTAAAGAAGTACCTGGCTGAGAGGCATATGAAATGAGGTATGAATTGTAGGAAGGGCACTACATCATGCAAGCTCTATAGGCCACAATATAGGGTTTGGATATTATGTAAACTGGAGAATCAAGCAAAAGAATGGCACTCATTCATCAGCTAGAATTTACTGTGTTCCTACTGTGTTTCAGATAGTGCTCTATATTCTAGCAGGAGAATACAGACCTCAGAAGCCCTTGCATGCTCTGCTCTGCTCATCACACATCTCCAGTCAGCTGACAGGTCAGTTAAGGGTAGTTGGTTTAGAACAACCTCTGGTAAAATGGCCTATGTCTGCCCCTTACAAGGTGCAGGAAAACCTGTGTTTTCATTTAGCATCTGAGCAAGACTCTAAGAGGAAACTAGAAGTGCACAAGGACTTCTAAAGCATAGGCTCAGACCTAACCCTGTTATGTCAGGGTCTACTAGTCTAAGCTAGCCTGATTCAAGCAGAGGGAGATGAGATTTAAGTCCTTTCTGGGAAGAGTTGCAAAGTTGCATTAAAGGATATGCACACAGGATGGAGGAAAAGATTCTGACCACATTCATTAATCCATTATTGGCTTAATCATTCAGTTTTGTTGTTTTCTTTATTAATTAGGCTATGCACCCCAATGGTACATGGAATAAACAAAAAGGCAAGAATTTTCAATTATGGGAAATGATATGAAGGCTAATAAGTTATGATTATAAGAAATCAGACAACTTGTATTTGGCAAGTCATTTTGTATTTCAAAGAGCAGAAGTTAGCAGACTACTGCCTATACATTTTCACAATAAATTATGATGCTCAGATATATGAACCTTGTAGTGATCGGTTGTAGAACAGGACTAGTGGTTGATAACTTACTTTTGTAAATTAAGTGAGGGGATGAAGGAAATATGCATTGTTTTCACTTGAAGTTGTTTCTAAATCTGCCATCCTGAAACTAAGAAGAGGACCTCTCATATATCAGTTGTCCAAAAGAATTGATGTCAGTATTTTATGTTTTTAGGAAGAAACGAGAAAAAAAAAAAGGAAAAAAAGAAAGACCAATGAACTACATTCTGATGACTCTTTCTATGGAGTCATATGCATCAGTCTTTACAAAAAAGGTATTTAAATCACTGTGGTGTCAGCCTGGTGAACAACAACAGAATGAAAGTGTCATAGAAAAGTCTTAACTGTATGCTTGATAATGGGGTATAAAAGGAAGATGAACTAGTTAAAGTTGCTTATAAATATTTTGTTGTTCTCTGACCAAGGGACTTCTGATGTTTTAACAATAGCTTCTCACATAGAAATGCTTAAATCCACAGTGTACAAAAATAGTACACTAGCAAGATGTAAAAATTAGAATTAATTGAATTGTAACAAATTGTCTTATTTAAATATTGATACCACAGTCACATCACATTTCCAGTGTTCCACAGTCAAATATGTGATCAGTGGATAACCAACTACACTGAACTAATATAAAAAACATCCATCACTGCAGGTAGTTCTATTGGACAGAGCTGGTTTAAATAAAAGTTCATTCTGTTGAGTAATATTTAGGTAATATAAAAAGAAACCTAGAGGCTGGGGTTGTGGATCAGCAGTATAAAACACTCACCTAGCACGTGGGAGGCACTGGGTTCAATCCTCAGCACCACATAACAATAAATAAAATAAAGCTATTGTGTTCAAGTACAAGTAAAAAATATTTTTAAAAAAGGTATATATATAAAGAAACTTAATACACAAAGATGACTATTAGAAATAATTGGACAAAGACCAAGCATTTCACCATGATTCTTCTGCTTATAAATCAAGTTTTGGTTTCAATTTCAAATCCTCAAACTTTAGAATATACATTCTTTTTTTTAATATTTATTTTTTTTAGTTTTTTTAGGTGGACACAATATCTTTATTTTATTTTTATGTGGTGTTGAGGATCAAACCCAGTGACTGCACATGTCAGGCAAGCGCACTACTGCTTGAGCCACATCCCCAGCCTATAAATATACATTCTTTATAGCACAGTAGTGAACAATGCCAAATAAAACAAAAAAAAAAATAAAACCTATACATAAAGATAAAAAATAGCTATTACTTATACCTGACTATCAACCTGGAAATTCCAAAACAATCAACTAAGGAATCTTAGAATTGCAAAAAATGTCAATAAGGTAAAAAGAGAATCAGGCATCAGTAGTCCTCCACATCATATATTAAAACAAAAACAAATCTCTGTTTGTTTTCTTTAACTAAGCACATTTAAGATCCTTCACATTATTGTGATTATTAGGGATTTATTTCTTTTCAATGGTAAAGTGTTGCACCATATGAATGTATCTCCTTTTGATAGAAGTTTGGATGTTTTCCAGTTTTTAGCTGTTATGATTGAGACTGAGGCTATGAACCAATTTTATACATACCAGATGGGATTTCTTTTAAAATGGACAAATTAATTATACATTTTTACCTCAAAAAGTAAAGCTCTGTAAGCACTATGTAAACCAAATAAAAGTACTGAAGGGAAAATGTTCACTTAACAACAAAATATCAAATATACTTATAGGAAAAAATACACAAACACACACATTCTTTTAAATTCATAGGGAAAATTTATACTATTCAGTGGATGATGTTACGATAATTGGGTGCTTTTCAAAAAAGAAGATTAATTTAGATTTCTATAAAACACATATTATAAATTAGAAGTGTTTATAATATAAGCTGAGAGAGGCTTATTCTTTGATATTGGGGAGAAAGTATGAGAAGACACTGGTTTTATTTTGAATGGCTCAGGTCGGGGGAATTTATTAGTATTATTCTTTGAAGTACAAGACTGCATAATATTTGGCATAATTATGATAAATATTTAGTAAAGTTATCCATATGATTAGAACAGACTTGATTCAAAGGACAGAAAAATTTCAGTGTATAAACTAGAAATGTTGTTTGCTAACTAAAGAGAGACAGAGAGAGTTAATTGCCTGGGGTCACCATAGCATGTAGTCCTCTAAAGATTTTAGAGAGTTTAAAAATAGAAAATTAGTTGAAGAGTCAGATCATTTCTTTGTAATCACAGATATAAAATTCTAGGTAAGTCAGACATATTCAGGAGTGTGTGTGTGTGTTTGTGAATGATACAATGATTGCTGAGCCATGCTTTGTGAAACTTTTCCAATACTATTCTGAAAAATAATTAGTTTTTCAACATCTTGTTTTTCTTCCCATGTGCTCATTAAATGCTGATATTATGTTTGCTTGAAACCAAAGCACTTAATCAATAATCATTAATGTTAGTCTTTCATGAATAAAAAGTAACATTATTTTCTCAAATTATTGCTGTACATTTCCCTTAAAACTTTTGCGACTTCGTTGCTTAGATTTATGAGATTTAAATATTTAAAAGTATATAATTTAATATATAAGAAATTGTACATTATTTTGTTTGTGATTATTTTAAAAGCGTATATTAAAATTTTTCCTACAGGAAATATTTTGGGAGTACTGATGTGTAATGCATATATGAAAAAGGAATAATATCAGGAACTTTAGTTAGTTACATATATCTGAGAGTGAATTAAAAGGAAGCTGTCATTAATGTAATGATTTAAGGCTTCAATGAAACTATTAGCAATAGTGTGATTATGTAATTTGTCATACAATCGGAAATCAATTTAAGAGGAAAGAAGTCACTCTAAGTAATTATGTGCAAAAAATAGGCTTACATCATGACTGCCTTGAGCAAACCAGGATGTACAGCCATACTAGAGAAAGAGAAGATATTACATCTTTATGGTCTGCTAACCATGAGAAAAGTTTATTTGAGAGTACTGGGGTATATCTGATAGGACAAAACATATTGTGGTGAATCAGAGGTGACTTCCTTCTAAAGTGAATTTTTGATCTAAAACTCCTTACTTCAGTATTTTTACTAGGAAGAGTAAACACAGAGATTATTAAAACAAAGTCACATGATGAGCTACAAGAGAATGTTGCTGGCTATAGCTTCATTCTTTGGTGAATGATACTCATTTCTGAGACACATATGCAGACAAATCAACAAAATCAGGTCAACAAAAAAACATTGGTGAACAGTCATTTATGTATGAAAACTCCAAGATGGCTTACACAAAAAAATGGAAGGATTTTCATAACTGAAATCTCCAAGATATATCAGGCTTTCGATGTAGACAGAATTGAGGATCAAATAAAGTCATGAAGTATCATCTTTGGCACACCCTCATTTGTGTTAGTTCTACTTTTGGAGAAGCTCAGCAGTGCCCAAATTTTTCCAAATTTTACAGTCCAAATGCACGAAGACAAGCAAATATGAAGTTCAACAAAGAATTGATTTTCCCAGAAGGATTTTAATGTGCTTTTATCAGCCTACTGAAGGCCAATCATGAAGGCTGAGTGAATGAAGAATGTGATTGGCATAATTCTAGATTCATGCCCCACACTGAGTTTGCTTTGGAATCAGCTTAGCTGAAGCTTCTTTTCAAACTCAAATCAGAGGGTTTTCCCAGAAATAGAGTAAATGGCAAAATATATACATAAATAGCACTGCACACACTCATTTGCTTCTTGCCCCTTGATTTTTACTCCTTTTCTTTATTCACATCACCATTCTTCTTCTCTGTATTATTATCACTTGCTGCCTATTGTTCTGTGAGTTCTCTGCGACTGTAATTCCTACATAATTTACTCCATTGATTGCACTAGAGGAAATGGGGAATGGAGGAAGGGAGAGGCCTCTGGAGATCATCAATATTGTGTGGGAAACACAAATCCTTTTGTAGCCGTGTCAGGGACAATCACTTTCATTTCTCCAAGCTTCTATTTTCTGTTGTGCAAAATCAAACACTCATGCCAATTTTGAAAAGATTATTCTGAGGTCTAGACATAATAAACATAAGAACATAAGGTTGGTATTCTAAATAACCGAATGGCCAAAAATTTGTCAGATGGATTGTTAAAAAGGAAGAAATGCTTTTGTTTAAAAGGATTTTAAAATACCAAATATAGATCATGCCAAAAGTCATTGGTGAAAATCTGTACATTTGTTCTTGTAACACACTTGAAAATGTGATATTTATGTTAACAGAATCTGTTAAATTAATAAGGAAAGATCTCATCCCCAAACATGAATTTTTCTTTTTTAAAATTTTTCCTTATTTTTATAACATACCGCCATTGGCTAAAACATTAAAATCTCATTTGATTTGTTGAGTATGTATGTATAAGAGGCAAATAACAGTATTTGAAGTAGTGACTAGTATTTTTTGTTTTGTGTTATTTAATAGAATTCTCATGCAAGTTTTTTAGTAAATATTTACATGTTTTACTGCATACTTAATAAAAATTTCCAGTTCTATAAATTATAGACTTTTTGGAATTTATCTTAAAAGTACATAAATGTGAGCAAGTCAGATATTTAAGCTGGGCTCTAATTCATGTGTATTACTTGCTAAAGAATAATTAATTATTTCATTATTTTAAGCATTGAACTCCAACATAAACATAAAAACTGAATGTAAACATGAACATATTTATAGCTTTGTGAATTGATATAGCAAACTATATTCACTCAGCATCAGAAAAGACTTTGAGAGCCTTCACATTGACAAAACCAGTTTTTCTCCTTTTTGAATCTTGAAATGTGTTTTTTGAAAATGCTTTCTTTACCTGTTAATAAAAAGACAGTGAGAGAAAGACATAATCATTAGAAAGTTCTCTCCCAATTCTTCTCAAGTTGACCAAATGTATTATTTTAGCAACAATTAACAGAGTTATATCACAAATGTTTATTTCTCAGTTATCAGTGTCTATCCACCTGAATATTTATGTTCTTTACTGATGACTCCTCTCTACCATTCTGCTATGAAAAACTTTGTTTATGATGTATATATGTCCTTATTCACCAAGAAATTACAAGTCACATGCTAAAGTGCCAAGCTGTATTTTTTTTCTATTTTCCCCCAGTGTTGAGAATCAAAACCAGGGTCTCAGGAAAGCTAGACAAGTATTCTAATCCTGTGCTACACTTTCAGTTCCCCACACAACAAAGTGAACATAGACATGAGACACACATTTACCATTTGTGTGTTTTCTAGAATTCACAGAAACAGAGTTAGCAGCATAAATTAAACAATGGTAGTTGTGACTAAGCTGTGCTTTCATGGAGAAAGAACAAATGCCTATTAAGTATCAAGTCCATGAGGACATGTAACATAACTTATAACAAATCTGAGTGAAAACACCCTAGAAAATATCTGTATGTCTCAAACATTGCTATGGAACTCTTAGGGACCCAGGAAAAGAAAAGGGCTTATGTAAAAATTTTCACATTACAATTGTCATAAATTTAGACATTCTTATTAACTCCTTTTGAAAAAAAATGACTTTTAATAAAGATGTACATGTAAGGTTATTGATTATTCTGTAAAATAAATACTTAACAATTAGAATAGAAAATACCAAACAAGAAAGGCAGTTTTTTAAAAAATCAGGATGTGTTTAGATTTTAGATTCAAATATGACTTTCAAGATATATTAAAAGAATAAAAACAAAATTGAAGCTAGCTGTGAAATAAAACTAACATCCATTGAGAATGCATTATATCTGATGCACTTTTACACATGCTGCAATGTTACTTTTTCTCAGGTAATAAGGATGACTCTATTTAACATATAAGGAAAAGTAAGCACAGAAAAATTAAGTATTTTTGACCTTGAAAATAGATACTAAGCAACAGATATGATAATAAATAACAGTTCTGGAAAAGCAACTAAGGCTGAACTTTTAGTAGCTCTATTCAATACTTGTTCTACTCCTATGAAGCAAATATCAAACATGACATTATACTGTTTCATATTGTGTTATAATACATCATATTGTTATTTTAGAAACCCTGGAGGTCTCTGAGGCTCAAGAAAAAAATAATGAGACTATACACAAAAGAGAAGCACTGCCACAGTCACAGATAGCCTACAAGAATTTGAGGAAGAAGATGAAAATAGATGTTTATACATAACATGATGTTTATCAAATTGCTAACTGCATTGGGTAATAATGACAATTACCTGCCACGAAAACTCTAAGCTTGTGTTGATTATTACCAGTTTTCAATACATATACAAATGTTATCTATTAACATTTATAAAGTAAAAATATGACAAAATTCATTTCCTTCTACCTAATATCACCTTTGATTTTGTCCCTGTAACCTGTGTTGTACCCATTATGTACACATTACTTAGAATTAAATGAACAAGTAGGAAGGTAAAAAATGTACTCAAAGTGAATGTGAAATTACTTATTTGAAATTATAAAGAAAAATAAGAGAATTGCCTTTCATTATGATAATGTAATAAAAAATTCACCTGTGTGCTGATATGCAGTCAACTGCCTACTATACAAACATATAACTAACTACCTGTCAGTAGTAATGACATTAAGCCTTTATAAACATGAAATTATTCAAGTTCAGTTAAGAAAGATAAACAATATGGCATTAAAAAGAAAGTTGAAGTGGTGGCTCTGCCTTTCTCCAATTTTCAAAGTCAACAAATTAACATGGTGAAATTCTTTATGTTGTTCTCCTGCTTCATAATAGATTCACTGTTGTATTTATCCTGCTTAAACACTCATAGTTAATGAGCCTAAGATCATGGATTTGAGGCCTTTGGGGACCAATTAGCTTTAATATATTTTTCAACTCCAGGCTATACCTAAATCCTAGAGAGAAATCCACAGTGTATAAGATGCTTTCCCAGAGAAATAAGAAAGAAAAGTTGTACATTGAACTAAATAAATGTGTAAAATTGTATTTCCTAAAAATGGATTCCCTCAAGTGCAAGTGTTCTTAAAGGTAGCCAGAAGCAACAACATTGCATTATAAAATGGTGACACACTACAGAATTTAGTACTGAAAAGTCCTCAGAGTGTTTTTTTTAACATGGGCTTGATATTGAGATGTGTAGTCAAGATGATATTTGAGTCCATACTGTAAACTGGTTTAAAGAGTGTATAAGTTGAAACCAGAAAGCAAATTTGGAATAGGAGGATTAAGGAAGGACAACCTGTTTAGGAAGGAAAAAAAACAAATAAATACAACAAAAATAGGACAATTAAAAAGCTCTAAGTAAAATAATATTAATAAACTACAACCTAGATGCCCTTCAATAGATGAATGGATTAAAAAATGTGGCATTTATACACAATGGAGTACTACTCAGCACTAAAAAATGACAAAATCATGGCATTTGCAGGGAAATGGATGGCACTAGAGCAGATTATGTTAAGTGAAGCTAGCCAATCCCTAAAAAATAAATACCAAATGTCATCTTTGATATAAGAAGAGCAACTAAGAACAGAGCAGGGAGGAAGAGCATGAGAAGAAGATTAACATTAAACAGGGACGAGAGGTGGGAGAGAAAGGGAGAGAGAAGGGAAATTGCATGTAAATGGAAGGAGACCCTCATCGTTATACAAAATTACATATAAGAGGAGGTGAAGGGAAAGGGGGAAAAAAACAAGGAAGAGAAATGAAGTACAGTAGATGGGGTAGAGAGAGAAGATGGGAGGGGGGGAGGGGGAATAGTAGAGGATAGGAAAGACAGCAGAATACGACAGACACTAGTATGGCAGTATGTAAAAACGTGGATGTGTAACCGATGTGATTCTGCAATCTGTATATGGGGGAAAAATGGGAGTTCATAACCCACTTGAATCAAATGTATGAAATATGATATGTCAAGAGCTATGTAATGTTTTGAACAACTAATAAAAAAATTAAAAAATAAAACATTGCATATATTTTAATTAATTTATATGCTTTCAACTTATCAGTTAAAATATGTACTCAACTGCCCACTATTAAAAAAGGCAATAATCATCAGACTGGCTTTAAAGTAAACCAGGTAGTGTATTTACAAAATATATTCTTAAAGTATAAGATTAAAGTTTGAAAATAAATAGTTGAAAAAAATATACATAGAGAAAATGTATGAATGCATGCTTTTCCCATGCAATAAAATGTTTTATTATAAATACCATAAATAAGAAATTTAATAATTTCTAGATGTAAAATAGGTATCATGATAAAAGTTATAATTCCGCAAGGAAAAAAAAATAATCTAAATTTGCATGGACCTAAATACATTAGTATCAGTATATATAAAGGACATAACTATAGAGACAAATATATAAATGTGCCATGATTGTAAAATTTTTTATTATATCATTCTCATTAGTTGGTCAATTAAAGTGACCATAAAAGAAGAAACAAATAATAGACTATGTATGATTTAGATTTAAGCAAGATAATTTACAAATTTAAACTATTTGATTTACACAAATTGCTGTATCTAACTGGAGAACACACCTTTGTGTTTTTAAGCTCATTTTCCAAAATTTGACAATGTATAAAACCATAAAACTAGTTCTAACGAATATCAAAAACCTACACCATAGAGATTGTGTTCTTTGAAGACACTGCAGTTAAGCTAGAAATCAATAGCAATGAGAATATTTACAAAATTTCATACACAGTACTTAGTAATAAACTTCAAATAACTTTTGAGTCAAAGAAGCACTCATAATCAAAAGTAGATAATGCTTAAATTGAAATAATAAAAGTATAACATATGAGAACAATGCAATATAGCTAAAGTGATATTTAGAATTAAATTTAATCTTTAATGTTTATGATAAAAAGAAAAAAAATAGTGAGAACTGACAACCAAATAGTTTATAATGCAATTATAAAGCAAACTGCAAAAATGGGCCAAAAGGAATTAAAAGGAAGAAAGATAGATAGAAACTAACAGCATACATACAGTGAATTTTTATATTATAAAGACTAACAAACTTAATTCCTCATAGAGCAGTGCTGCAGTCTGGCTGGGCAAATAACCGGAGGTGACAGGTGAAGGTTGAAACAGTGGGAGCCGCTTTATTATGGGACAGCAGAGGTATATATGTCCAACTAATTACACACAGCTTAACTTAATTAACATCATCTAGGTACAGCAGTCAGCCATTAAGGAATCCTCATCATCTTAATGGCTCGCTGGCCTTACTTCACAAACCACTCTTCCTGGCAAACTGCCAGGCGCCATCTTAACTTGCTTGTGGCCCTCAACAGAGCAGGAACATCCCAGCCTGGTTGTTAGACTGTCATTCATTCTTGGTTCATGCATTCTGTTTGGTCAGTTCGTATTGCTAAGTTCCTACTGTTAATTATTTAGTATATCCATTCTGACTATAAGCTCTTCATTCTTTTCATTATCACTCTATCAATGCAAAACTAATTCACAGCATGATGTTTAAGTGAATACATGATTTCTTAACTTACCTAAATTTGGGCGGATTTTTTTTTTAACTTAGAAATATGAAATCTCAATAAGAGGAAAAAAACAATCAGGCAAATTTGATTTTTGACCAAGATTTATTTAATTGTATTTTGTTTCATTTTTTCATTGTGAGCATTTTTCAAGTGTTAGGAGAGTAAAGAAATATACCAAAATTAGGCAGGTAAATCACCACTATAAATGAAATATTGTTTAGTGTATGTGTAACAATTTAAACAAGGAGGAAATAACCTTGTATATTATCAATGATATTAGAATCTGACTAAATTTTGGTAATAAAAGTAGTTATGTGTTGCTCACTTCCTGTGTGGGTGAGGGAATGAGTACCCATAGAAGGGATGAGCTGGCTGCGAAATAAAAGTAATACATCAGAAATGAAGACAAAAGGCAAGAATAGTTTTAAAGCAGGGGCATGACTAGTTGAGCTGACCAGAAAGGTCTGCGTTAACAAAGAAGCCCACACTTGATTTATTTATAGCGGTACATACAGAACAAGGGGGATCTATAGATATTCAAGGTTACAGCATAGGAGTCTTGTCTCAGTGCTCGCTTCTCCCTGTGGCAGGGGTCCTGCAGTGAACAGGTTGTTTGGTTCTTGATGGGTTACTCCCATCTCTGTAGCTGTGTCTGAACTTGAGTGGGTGAGCTAGAACAGGGTGCCAACATGAATTGGGCCTTCTCCAAGTGGGAGTTCCCCAAACCCAGCTTCTTTGCCTATGGGCTCCATAGTTGTTCAGTTCACATAGGGTTCATAGATAGCTTCCTGCAGTTAGGGCCCTAGAAAAGATGTTTAGAATTTTATTTATCTCTTGAATCGTAATCATTATTAGAATACATGGAAATTTAATATATCACAAACACTTCAAACATTCATTAATTTTACATTTAAAATAGATAATTATATGTGAACATGTGTGCACTTATATAAACATGTGAGTGCATGTGTGTATATAGGTAAACTATTAAAAATTTCTCAATGAAAATGTTTCATCATATATCCCATGCATGTTACTATAAGTGCTACTTCTAAGACAAGTTTCTTGTGGAGAAACCTGTTTCCCAGAATAAGACTGAATTCTTTAGTCCCTTATATATGCTTTAATTGAGAGTTTTAAGTACTCTAGGATTACATTTTCTTAGATACTTGTAATATATAAAAGGTTTGGAGAAAATTATATTTCATACTGAGTGAATCAGAATTTATATAATATCACTTTATTTATTTCTTATTATTATATCATTTTTTTTAAAAAGTAGTTCTCTTAAAATTCTTCTTAGTATCACTCTAAAAATAAAATTTCTTTATTACCAGTTCTAAATATTTTGCTTGCTTGGAAATAAAATCTAAGCATATGTGAAGAGTCTGTTGTTTCAATTAACTTCTATTTCCAGAGAGAGGACAAACAAAGGCTTATAAAACAGAAGAAAAACAATTTTGTTTATAAAATATGTTGAGGTTGTAATTCTAAAATTTATTGGAGAGATTTAATCCAAGAGTAGTTACTTGCAAATAAAGAAATGAACAATATGGTATTCAAAGTTTCTAAATTTGAGTTCACTGATTTCTTATTCCCTAGCTCTGTGACATTTAAAAACTGTTTTATTTTCCTATACTTATATTTTTCTAGTGTATTAAATATAGATATGATAATACCTTCCTCACAGAGCTGTTGTAAGATTTAAAAAGTTGACTTATACTCAGCCCAATAAATACTATAGCCTAAGCACTCAGGGAAGGTTTTTTGTTACCAAACTACTAAAAGCCATGCGCTGATATTTTAGGGTCTATGAAAAATCTGCATTTTTTACTCATTTTACTCTCTGTGTTAAGGATATCTCCAACCTTTCACAAATATGAGTTCTCTCATTAGCTAGGATTTCTCAACTATTTACAGATTCCTCTCCACTGGAATATTTGTGAAATATAATTCTATTTTTACAAAGTATATATCAAGTAAATATTATGTTCAAATATTATTGAATAGGGATATCAGCTCTGCATTTGTGTTAACAGAATAAAGCATATCCAAACTTCCAGTACCTATGTTGAGATTTATGGAAGGGTTTATATTTAAATATACTGCACTTATTGATTAATTTTTAGAACTACGGCAAATAACAGAGGATCTTAAAAAGGAAAGATTTGGGGTAAAATCCAGATGGTCATCTTTAGGGAGAACACTTGTATTTTTTTTTTTTTTTGTACAATGGAATATAACTCATTTCAGAACATATTCTCCAATAGACTATGGTTTTTGTGTGTGTGGTTTTTTTTTGTTGTTGTTGTTGTTTTTGGATTTTTCTGTTTCTTTCTCCAAAGTTTCTGTAATGTCTAATCTACTTACACATTTTGAAGAGATAATTATCCCTGTCTATTCAATGAGAGAAACATTGGAAGATCACTGCTTTTCCACTACCTTGGCCCCTAACTGTCTGACACATACTCATTTTTACTACAAAGGTGATTCTAGGATGACAGAAAGATTCCAAACTTTCTGAGTAAGGATGCTTCCCTTTTTGAGCAGGTTCATTTTTTTTTATTACTAATGCTAATTCCTGATGACTGACATCCTACTATGATAAGATTTCTTCTTTTTCTTCATCTTTATTTCATTTTCTTATCTTTGAAATATGGGAAATGATAGGGTTTAGCCATTGCTGTGAGGATTATATATAAATATTAATATATTTGTTACCTTGCAGGCCGAGGGAACCAATAGGAGTTACAGGATTTATAAAAGTTGGAACTTATAACAGAATCCCTGCTGAGCTGCCACTTGTCCTGGTGTGTGCTGCTTGATGTGTCTCAGCTCTCAGAAAGCAACCCTGAGGAGCTGGAGGAGGACACTCAAAGGTCTCACTCAGCACACATTAGTGTGACAGTATCCCAGAGGGGTGTGATGAGACTGGTTAACTAGATTCAACTATTTCAAGGAAATGGTAATACCGGGAGCACTCTGACAGTGACATGGTTAGGAACAGAAATAAAACAACAACAACAAAAAATGGTGCCTATTTGTTTCTTTCAGCCTTACCTTATCCTTATCTGCTTTCTAAGATGGATCTAGTCTCCAAGCAGAAAGAAATGTGGTTTGTGGTGCTCCAGCACTAGCATGACAAAGTAAACAGTTCATCTGAAGCAGAAAAGGGAATAGCTTTGTAGTATTACAATCCGTATGAATATCGGGACTGTGATAAGAAGTAGTGTTCATGTTTGGTAATATTCCTAAACGATTTTTAGTGACTCTCATTGAAATAAATTGTGAAAGTTTTTCTGTATGTAGCTAAAAATAATGTGTTTTTAAAAATTAGCAATATCTGCTAATGGGAGATAGAAGGGAGAGGAGCATGATAATTATTTGCTGTCCCTACTCTAGCAGCTCAAAGGCTGGATAAAGGAGCCCTGTGGCTGCTTCCTTCCTTACTCTGTCCTGGGGGTAGTTTTTGCTGACTCTGAATAGAACCAGGTATAAGTGGATTCAACAACTACTTCAAAAGGGATAGCAGCCCCTGGTTACAGGGGCTTCCAGAGACTGCATATATTACTAGCTTTCATCTTATCAAAACTTTTCCATTCTCTAGTCTACAAATGGCTCAGTCCTAGTCTCTCAGTGTTATCTTTTGACAGGAACTCACTGTGCATGATTGGTGGAACTTTCTCGTGATACCATAAACCTCTGTGACACTGTAAACCTTACCTATCTATTGAACTTTTGTCATTGCATTTAAGAATAATAAAAAGCATTCTTCCACCAAAGAAAAACTAAAAAGTCATAATTTCCAGAAAGAAGCACTTTGTGAGCAACGCATTTGATAATCTTTGTTTTTTCCACTTTTCCACATATTGTTGGGATATCATCAATGAGTATCAACAACATGTGAACCAGCACTAGACTACCTCTAACTCACAACAAAAGCCTCTGATGTTTCTCTGCCAAAGTGAGACAGAAAGATAGACCACTCAGAAGTAACTGGAAAAAGGTTCTTGGCAGGCAGGGCAGGAGTGAAGAAGGATGGGGAAATTAAACTTTGGACTCCAGTTATTCCTAACCACAAGGACAGTTCCTTAATAGTCACTAGCAATGATCAACTACAAAATGTTCTCTAAAGAACTTCCTGTTGGGCAAACAAACCCTAATTTCCCTTGTGTTAATAAAGGCTTAAAAATCATTTTTCTTCAGATATGCCAAAGAAGACTGAATAGAGTTGAGTGGCCCCTTTATAAATACCGTATTCACAAGTCATCTCACCAATAACCTATAGGAACCAATCAAGCCCATAAAAATGCCCAGACAACAGATTCCACTTGGCAACCATCTCTTGGGACCCCTCTCTCTTTGGTAGCTCTGTTTTCTTTCTATTACTCTAATAAATCCTGTTACAAAGAACCCACCCATCCTCACTCCATGTTATAATAGTAAACAAAACAGTATGACTCTTCGATAGGTATTCCTGGAACACCTTGAACTCCATATTCTTCTAGTCTCCAGGAAAGTCTTTGGGAGGACAAGTAAAAGATTCTCATTTATTTTCAGTGCAAATCACTAGCAGATTTTTACTCTAGATTTCAAGTTTGGGTTTGTTTGGGATTTGCATTATTTTGCAAATGACAAAATACAACTTCTGATCAGACCACACATACATGTTATCAGATAGCAACATATTATAAGGAGACCCTATCTTCATGAGTTCTTTATATATCTTGGCGATTAATGCTCTATCTCAGGTGTATGTGATAAAGATTTTCTCTCATTTTGCTGGCTTGCTCTTCCTGCTGTTGATAGTTTTCCTTTGCTGAGAAGATTTTTAGTTTGAATCCATCCCATTTATTGATTATTGATTTTACTTCTTGTGTGTTAGGATTCTTGTTAAGGAAGTCAGATCATAGGCCAACATGGTAAAGATTTGGGCCTTCTTTTCTTCTATTAGGCACAGGGTCTCTGTTCTAGTGCTGAAGTCTTTGATACCCTTTGAGTTGATTTTCATGCAGGGTGAGAGATAGGGGTTTAATTTCATTTTGTTACATATGGATTTCCAATTCTCCCAGCACTATTTGTTGAATAGACTGTCTTTTACAAATGGGGCTGAGCATTTTTTCTAACAGCTAAATCCCAAAACACCAAATTACCCAATCAATAAATCAGCTAAAGAACTGAACAAGCACTTCACAGAAGAAGAAATACAATCAATCAACAAATATATGAAAAAGCGTTCAACATCTCTACCAATTAGAGAAATGCAAATCAAAACTACTCTAAGATTTCATGTGATTCTAGCCAGAATGGCAATAATCAAGAATATAATCAACAATAAATGTTGGGAAAGATGTGGAGAAAAGAGTACACTCATTCGTTGCTTGGGATAGCAAATTGATTCAACCCTTATGAAAAGCAGTATGGAGATACCTCAGAAAACTTGGAATGGAATAACCATTTTATTCAGCTATCCCACACCTTTGATTTATACCCAAATGACCTAAAATCAGCATACTACAACAATGCAGTCACATCAATGTTTATAGCAGCTCAATTCACAATAGCTAAACTATGGAACCAACCTAGGTGTCCTTCAACAGATTAATGGATAAAGAAAATTTAGTATATATACACAATGGAATATTACTCAGCCTTAAAAAAGAATGAAATTTTGGAATTTGGAGATAAATGGATAGAGCTGGAAAATATCATGCTAAGCAAAATAAATCAATGCCAAAAAAAAGACTGAATGTTTTCTTGAAATGCAGATGATAATTTACAGTGTGTGTGGGGGGGGTGCTAGGGGAGAATAGAGTTACTTTGGAGTAGATAGAGGGGAGTGAAGGAAGGGGAGGGGAATGAGGGTAGGAAGGATAGTAGAATTAATCAGACATCATTACCCTGTGTACATATATGACTACATGACTTGTATATTCTACTGTCATGTATAACTAATTAGAACAAGTAAAAAGAAGAAAAATAAAAATAAAATTCTTAATGCACTTTCTTAATCAGAATGTGGTGAAAACTGGTAATTCTGACAGCTTACTGTCTTTATAAAAATAAAAATTTGAAAGTTAGGGTGATGGGAATAATTTAATCTGCATAACTTTGTTGTAATCTGGCATCTGAGAAGTAGTATTAGATATTCCTTTTAGGCAACTAACTGGCTCGCCTGCTAAAAGAAGGGGTGAGTATTTTAAAGTAATTACCATAGAAATATCTTGTAACAGATATTTAGTGTCAATGGATATATAGACAATTGATAGACTAGGAGATAAATTTCTTTTTTCTCCTCAAAAATAATCACAAAATGCTATTTTATGTAAATATTCTTTAAAATGTTAGGGCAACAATTCCTTCCCCATTCTCCTCATTATCTCTATAATAGTACCTTCATAATTTAGTAAATAACCTTTAATGGGGCATTTTAAATTCAGCACTTTTAGTAGAATATGATCTAATTGCATTTACCCTTAATGTTTATAATTAGAGATTGTTCACTAGTTTTGTGTCCTTATCAAGGTTACTTCTTATACCTGTAACCACAGGAGGTTGCTACAATGATTCAGGAAGAATTTTTGAGGTTATGAACTAACTTGAAGGAAGTTATAGAAGGAAGATAGAATTGAGGGCTATTTGAAAGAGAAAATGGAACTGATTTCTGAAATCACACACAGTTTTAAGCACTATTTGAAAATGGCATTCCAAAATATTTTTCCACAATAAAATAACAAGAAAGCAACTATCTTCTATGACATTCATGAAGTATATTTCTAGAAATATTAATTTGATAATTTTTATTTACAATAGTAAAGGAATAAGTTTTGCTCCACTTCTTCATGTACATTTTTCTTTTCTATATAACAAAGGGTAAAAGAAATCTCAGCTCTTCCACATCTTCTATGTGTGATTTAGCTACTGCTAGATAGAGGGTTGAATGAATGAGTCATGGGTCAGAAGTAACATAGATGCTATAATATTTTTAATATATGTTGATTGGTGTCCCACGCCTGTAGTCCCAGTGACTTGGGAGTTCAAGGCAGGGGGATCCCAAGTTTCAGTCCAGCATCAGCAACTTAGGAAGGCCCTAAGCAATTTACCGAGACCCTGACTCAAAATAAAAATTTTAAAAAGGGTGGGGATGTGTCTCAGGGGTTAAGCACTCCTGGGTTCAATTCCTAGTACAAAAAAATAAAAAAGAAGAAGAAGGTAAGACAAATGCTCCAAGGAAACAAAAAATGAAAGAGAAGATTCTTTTTTTCTTTGTCTAAGTTCCAATAGCACTGTTCATCTATACTATATATTTTTTCACCACTTCTTATGTTCAGCTTATATTGCTAGATATTTTTCATGTAGACATGCCTTACTCTCCATCACAAGTTTTATTTTACTGATGATTAAGCTTAAAAATTGATAATAGTTCATCCTTCATTGTTATCAGAATTACATAATTTTATTATGAACTACATTTAGTTTGGTACATGGTAAGGATCACATAAGTGTGGTTTATTAGAATTGATACCATATTCTTGATTTGAGAAAAAAAATAATATTGAACACAGAGAGGACTCCTTATTGTAAAAGTGGTGTAAAGATTAATTAAAAAACAAAAACAAATGAATCATTAAATATCAGTTAAGATCACTGTGCTGCAAATTAATTCCTTGACCAAGATGCCAAGATTCATTTCCTTAATCTGTAAAATGGTGACAATAATCATGCCAGACTTATAAATTTATTTTGATGTATAAATATATTACTTTGAGTATATAGTTTAGCACTATCCCTGGCACTTGGTAAGCATGCATGTGTCACATTGTAGCTAATATTAAAATTAGTTAGTAAGATGTTTTCAACATCAGAATTTTTGGATATGGCTTCATCATATATAGGACCTAGTAGTTTACCTAGTTATATGTTAAACTGCAGCTCTACACCCAGTGTCTCCATATTTGCCACAAAGTCACACAAAACATATTGAAAGGTAAAGCTATGAAAGTTGGCTCTTTGAATTTCCAAACAGGTATTTGATGCTTAATTCATGCATATGAAAATAAAGGATCTCAAGTACTGAATGCATGAGAAAGTTATGACATATATATATACTAGAAAAATATCCTTAACTCATGGAACAAAGTAGTTAACTCATGGGAATTTAATTTATTGAATTATTAATTTGAATTTAAATTAAACCACTTACATTTATTTATTCATTCATGTGAAAAATAAATGTTGAAAATGCTGAAATCATTAACTTCAAAAAAGTATACAATAGAACTCATTATATATGTATGCATTATTCAAGTCTTATTTCAAATCAATGTAAAATTATTTTGATTAATGAGAATCATATTTCATAATACATCCCTTTAATTGTAACAATTATATGTATTTTTCTAACTAGTTATATGAATTTTGGTAGGGATTCCAAAAGTTTTTAATGACACAAAAATCAGCTTTAAATCTAAGTACAATAAAAGTAAATAAAAATGTTATGCATAGTTTCCTATAAAATTGTTTTTCTGTATTCTGTTCTTCTACTTTTATAGTTGCATACCAAAATGAATTTTGATTGTTTTCAGCATTATCAAAAGGTGCCCTAGAATTTGTGACATAACTCTGTAAGGAAAGAGGTCAGTGTGATCCCTAAGTATGACATGCTCAGATTTGAGGCAATTTCTCTCAAACAATCTAGTCAACACAAAAAATTATTTATCCTGCCAATAAAAATTTACTTTTTTTATAGTGTCTTGCAGTTATCCAAAATATATAGGTATTTTGAGAAGATACAAAATTGATTAGTGAAGGCATATTTTGTATCCAAATCCTTATCCATATTTTGAATCACATATAACAATAAAAGAGTTAATAAATATGTGTTGTGTGTGTGTATATATATATATATATATATATATATATATATATATATATATATATATATACTGTGCATATAGCTGTATATGTGTATGTGAGTGTTTATATACATAATATGTGGAGAGAGAGAGAGAGAGAGAGAGAGAGAGAGAGAGAGGGAAATTCTTGCATTTCTGAAATGGAGAATTGATTCCCTTTGCTTTTAAATAAGAAAAATGTCAGTAAAATAAATCAGCCAGTATCTTATTTAACATGCAGGTCAACAAAGCCCCAATATCATGATTAATTATGTTCTATAGTATGATTCCTTTGGGTTCATCTTTGGTACTTCCACATTTCAATATGAGAAACATCAGAAAGAAAACTTTATCAAAGTTAGGAAGAGTATTAGAGAAAGAAGTGACCCAGAAAATAACATACGCCACTGTGAAACATTCTCAGTTTCCCATCCATTTACTGTCTATTCACTGAGAGGAGTCACTCCTCAGTATATAAGTGAACACAGGATATATTTTGTTTCATAGGCCACTGTAAAACAATTTTATTTTTTTTCTTGGCAAACATCAATCTCCTTCTTTTATAAATAGGATTATAATGTAAGCCAGTTGGTGAATGGTACTATATACAACTCCCAGGGATTTTGGTTATGGAAGAGACAGAGGAAAAGGTGATTCAAAAGCCTAGTCTTATCTTTAAAGAACTGAGGAAGGAATTGGAAAAACTCCCTTTGGCATTTAAACTCAGGTGATGCTGAAGGAAATGAACTAGCTAATGAGATGAAGGGTGTGCTCCCTGTTACCTTATCATCTCTTAGATGTTGAAATGAATATTCAGAGGCCATGACAATTAAGGGAAGAAAACAGTCATGTTATCTTATTCAGATATCATTCCCTTACATACAACAGTTGGATAACTAGACCTTTCTTTGCAGGAAGAATATAATTTGAAATAAAATCTATTCTTTAAAGTCTATTCTCTTTTTGACTCTTTTTCTCAGTAGCCCAAGTCTGAGGGGTTTGCAGTGACGTGACGCCTGCTCTCTTGTTCAAGCACAGCATTGTGCTGGTGCTGAGAGGCTGAAAACAAGAAAGGAAACATAAGTGCTGTGGGTGTCCTATGAAGTTTTTTTACAAAAGTTTTAGAGATGATGGGTGCAAATGATTCCTTTTGGCTTTAGAACACTCAGTATAACAAATGAGGCTGCCTTAAAGCAGATGCCTCTGCTCAAGTAATTTTGTAACAGTAATGGGCCAGTAGATTTCATCTTTGTTGTTGAGAACATTCTGTCATGGTACTGTCATTTCCAGTTTAAAAGAGATTAGGCCTAAAAGACATTGAATAATCCTGGTAAGCCATAAATCTAATAAATGGGAAAGCTGGGATTTAAATCTACCTCTGACAACACGCTCTGTTTTTCTTTAGTTTGCTAATCTTATACTTCTGAGAAAAGTGTAAATGTCACCAGGAATGACAAGAAAGTGCTAGAAAGGTAAAAATAAAAATATGTGTGTTGAATGTTCAATACCATAAAATAGGAAAAAAAAATCAAATTATGTAAACATGTTGCATAGTATCTGGCAATATAATGAATGTTCAGGAGAACGCAGCTGTAGATAAAATAAGTGTCATCTAAAAATTTTAGATACCGATTTCCAATTATGTTTAGAAAAGAGTGAACATGCACTAGTCAGAGAAAGATTAATTTTAATAATTTAACAATTGGCCAAGTGTTCTGTATACTATGCATCAAAGTAGATAATAACCACACACGAATATTAGACAATTCTATTTCAATGATAGGAAATACCTTCCAATTGAGATAAAGTTGAGAACTTTTTTGAAAAAGATAATTTATTATTTATCAGTAAAATTAAGTGGATTCTTGATGAAAATTCTCAGTACTTTAAGCTTTAAGCATCAGTTTTATATGGTAATTATAATAGGCATTATAGTTATAAAACATCTGATTGAATAGGTTATGTTTTATGATGTTTGTGATGCTGAGAAGTGAATATGTACTTCTGTGGTACTTCTGAGCAAGCACTCAACCACTGAGCAACACTCCCAACCCCTTGGACAATATATTTTAAATAATTTTTATGTTTATTTGATCTAAAAATAATAAAAGTTTTAATCTCAAATTTCTAGAGACCAAAAGTAGACATCATTGAAGTTGTCATGATTTAAGATGTAAAAGAAATCAACTTGTACAGTGTAGGTAAATAAGTAGTAAATTTGGAAAACAATAGTAAATTATTTCTCTTACAACTAACTAGCTAATTCAAACTATATAATCCTTCCTGAGGTGTACAGAATTGCCAAGCTCTTGTTCTTCTATGCTCATTTTGTACCATGTACACCCAGCAGGAGAGATTGACTTTGTAGCTAACTGTTTGATAACCAATTTACTATTGGTAAGCAGTAAAGTGCTATGAACCATAAAAGGCTTGTGATAATTTTAAGTTCTAATTAGGAGAAGCACGTGGATGGATAGTGGGATTATGGCCTTATGTAAGTTGCCCACGATCATGAGAGAGCTATGAATATTGGAGCAACTATTGTCTCTCAAGTGGTTTACTCTGTTTGTGGTTTCAAATAAAAAAGTCCACACTAGAAGGACTTCTTGATAGGAGAAAGACAACCTGCACTCAGCAATAGTTTGAATGACTTATATAAATAATGATTATTCTTTTCATGATTTTTAAAGATTATTGTTTATAAGGAAATGTCCATCATCTATCCCACATAATTCTTTTTTAAGATACTGGATATTTGAGCAAATTAAAAGTCATTCAGAAAACAAATGATTGGCTATAATGTTCTGCAAAAATTCAGGGGAAATGAAAATATTGTAGTGAGAAATTAAGTGGGTTTTTATATAAGAAAACAAGGTATAGGCTATTGAAACTTTTAAGGAAGTAGAAAGATAAGTAATAAAGGACATTAAGTTTGTTAAAATCAGATATGACAAAACTTTAAAAATGGACTCAGAGTGTCTAATATTTTGAGAACATGATTATGTCAGATTTGATGTAAAAAATGGCAAAGTGTTTATAGGCTACTTAAGCAAATTAACACAAACAGTTTCATCGTCCAGCAGATACACAGTAAGGGTCTGCTAAATGAATAAAATACATACATATATGTATATTTAACATAGATCTGATGGTGTCATTTTCTGTGTCTTTAACAACATACATTTGTCAAGCTTATGCTCTTGTTTTGAAATTTAGTGTCAGAAAAAGTAGTTGATGGTCAAGATGGAAATACACTGAACACCAGTAATTAAGAAAGATAAAAATGATTATAACTTTTACTGTTTCCTGCACTGATTTATAAAGAATCTATGTGAAGAGGTTAGATTTGAAGAAAGGAAAAAATTATCTGTAACCTGAACCTTATCAATAAGTGTACAATATGGGTTGTCCCCTCTTCAAAAGAGCACACACAATAGTTCAGGCTATAATTGTTGGACTTATCTTTTATTGTTTTGTTGTCTTCATACACCAAACGAGCAAATTCTGTGCCTTTTACCTTAGTTTAAATTATGAATTTAGTCAGTTTTCAGCTCTTCCAGAGTTTCCCCCAGACCTATCCATCAGCATCTTTTGCCTCGATCACAGCCAGATCATCTTGCTTCTTCTACTGCCCAACCTGGTCAGATAAACAAGTGATGACCTTGGTTAACAGCTCTGAATACTTCTCCTACTACCTCCTTTAAACACTGGAGGGTCATAAAATCTGTAGAATATTGATGGGAGATAGCCTTCTGGAAAGAATCAGAAAAAAAAAACACACAGATATGCCTTATATCATATTTTACCCTGGTAAAGTAAGAATGCTATTCTTCATGTATTTGTATTTTCACAGCTGGAAGTATAAAAGGAGGATCTGCCAAAATAGTCTTGATTTGTTTTGATGTAAATAGTAATAATAAAATTTTGTTTAAAAGTGAAAAGTCTGAGTAAAAGGCTAAATAAAATAGATCTTTCTAGAACAAACAGAATCTGTGAATATCCAAGATATAATGATAATGATACTTAATTAGACACCACTAAGCCTTAACCAAATTACAGCCTCCTTTTATTCATTAATTTGATGCTATAGAGCAAACTTTATTTCAATAAGAAAATACAAAGAAAATTGGGTCCTGTTCATATTAACCCCACTTTCTGAAAGACAATAATGGAAGCAATTTTAGTATTTGAGTTTAATCCTTTTTTAATTTTTTTTGTTCTGTCACACTTTTTTTAAAGGCAACATTGTGTGCATATTTCAGGAACATTTTGTGACTTTTTTCAAAATTTTTTGCTTCATTGATGAAGTTTAAAATGTACAAAATTTGGAAAAGTTTGATACAATTTTATGTCATTACATCATCATTATGATATCACTGTTCCTTAAAATATTTCATAAAATTTCTAAAATGAGACATTCATAATGGTAAATTTTATAATGCAAAATATATAACATAAAAATTGGATTCTAATACTAATTCCATAATTCAATAGATTTTTGCCATCAAATAAGTGACTTAACTATTCCAAAATCAACTACCCCCTCAGAACAATAATAGCACAAACATACACCATGTGTTGGGGTATCAGAAGAGAATGAGGCAGTGAAAGCATGGAGGAGTTCATATATGTAACAACCAAAGGTATCACTAGACAACTGTATCGGGGCCACACAGTTTCTGCTCATCTGGGTTGGATGCAAACAATTGGCTTGCTTTTTTTTTTAAGGTCACAAAAAGTCAAATGCCCTTCATTCTCATTCTCAGGATCTTGTCTGCACTGTCATTTAGTTTCACAGAATAATTTCCTAACTTGACTGAAGAAAGGTTATTTCTAAAAAGCTAAAAGTAAATCATACCTTTCCCAATGCAATATATGCAGAAAAGACATGAGTTTCTCTCATGTCTTTTCTGCATATATTTCCTACTGCCATGTATTGAAGTAATAGTAATAGCAGCAACAGTAATAATACAATTTAAAAATCACATCGTTTTTTCTATTTCGTAAGTGCCAATCTAGGTGATTTGTGTATACCCACGCATTTAATTCTGACAACATCATGTTGAGTATACTTCACAGACCTATTTATGGAAAAGAAAAGTAAGGATTGAGAGGTTAAATAGCTTGCCCAAGTTTATAGCCATCAGTGCCAGAGCCACCATTTAATTCCTGGTGAATTAATTCCAGAGTTTCTATTATTAACCCCTATGATACCCTGTGTGTATATGCAAGCACACATGTCTATGAGTACGTGCATAGAAACATGCATGTAAGAGAAGGTTTGTGTCTTGATGGTGGATACAGAGAGATAAGATACAAGGGTAATTTTACATTATGAAATCAGGTTTAATTTTTTTGTAGTTATCTTTAGTAGAGTGATGTTATTTTTGTTTTGCTTCCAAATATCTTACATGGAGCACTTACTTTCGTATGTACCTCCTGACTCCTACATATGAAATAAATATCCTCATTGCTAGAAAAGCATCAAACTGATAATACTATAAACATTGTCTTCTTCTAGATTGTTACACACTGTTAAATTCTCTTCTAGTATGTTTGATTTACTCTAAGACACTTGATGCAAAACCTCTAGGTCTTCCCTTCAGTCAACAAAAATCTGCAAGGAAGGACAGTATTGTATTATTAACACCTATGATACCCTGTGTGTAAATGCAAGCACATATACACACTGCCAAAGAAAGTGGAACTATATACATTTCCATCTAGTGAAGAGTGAGGGATAAAATACCTTTAATAAAACTGTATTGCAAAAAAAAGACTCTAAAATTTATAAGTGGCCAAATCCAATTCAAATGTTTATTAAAAATATAACTCATAATAGTCTTAAAAGGAATATTTAGCTTCAAAATTATGAAATCAGTTTTAAACCAAATTTCACTAGATCTCTTTTTAAATAAGTTAATATGACATACAATATTAAAATAGCTATAATCTTATATATATTTATACACAAAATATTTGGATTGGCATAGGATTCTCAAATGTTAGCTTATTTTTTAAATAGTTCAAACTTTAAATGTTGGTATTTTCTAACAATTATTATAAATAATTTGAAAATAGTTCTTAAAAATAACAAATGAAAAAATAATAATGAAGTTCCTATAAACATAGACTTGTATCATCTATTATAACTGTGGTTCAAGGAGCCAATTTTCTCCTAATGAAAAACTTAGACCCAAGACATTGTATTACCATAAAGAACCATGTTTTAATAAGACTTAAAATTAAACACAATATAAATAGAACTCAGTAAGTTACTTTGGGAAACCCATTTGTTTAATAATTGTAGAGTATGACTAACCTAATATTTTAAGTATCATGTTAAACACTACAAAAAAATGTGAATTAACCTTTTGAATTTTAGTTCTTAAAAGGGAAAAAAATGTGTGTGTAATACCCACTACTATTTTTTTCTGTCTTGTTTTTTAAAGACATTTTGGAAATCTTGTCTCATCAAGTTCTCTATTTCAAATACTACTACAATGTAAGACTCTTTTTTGAAACCATTTTTCAAGATTATTTCAAACTTTTGAATTTTAAAAAGAAACATTTAAATATACTTCTCAAAACTCAATGAATTATAAATCACAGAATATCAGGCTTTATTTATTTACATTCCCAGCATGGCTTTTACTTGTCTTGTTTTTACCATTTGGAATGGTCTTTCCCTGAAACTTCTACTCTCTTCAATTATTTTAGGATTCAGCTTAAACAGCACCCTGCCAGAACCACTCTGGTTTGTCACAGGCCTAAAATAAACCTGCAACACCATGAGTGACATATCAGTGTTAACAAAATACAATTTAGGTATTTTAAAGAAGGCACCTAAAAGGGGCAGACAAAGGCATCTTCTTAATAGTATAAGATAAAGAAAAACTAATATGCCTATTTTCTATGGTGTCATTAGTTTTATTTATTCAGAGGGTTTATTTTATATTTTTGAAAAATCAAAACTGTGACTAAATTTTAAGTATTTTCTCCAGTATGATGTATGCTTTACTCTCATGATGCTTTTGCTATGAAGACGATTTTATAAATGTGCAAATTTACAGGCAACACTTTTGCAGTTTCTGTGTTGTTTGGTCATACTGGAAAGATATACTCACATCTAGTTTGTGACATTAATTTTAACTGAGTTACTATACTCTCTTCATTTCTGTGGATGTGGTATTCAGAACAATACCTGATGGATCTGAGAGATTTAAAGAATTGTTGTTGGACAAATGAACATGTGAAAAAATGAACAATGATGCAATACCCTCTTAACTGCCTTTCCTTTCAATAATGAATCTGTTAATATTAATTGAATCAAAAGTGTAGAGCTTTTTGGCCTGTTCTCCTACTTGTCTACAATCTATACAATTGGAACTAACCCACATTATTTGTGGATTAACAAATCAGTCACATATTTCCTGTCTTTCGATATTTGCTGATTCTTATTTAATTTCTTTTTTTTTCACCTCCTTTGGGGGGCTTACCATCTGCCAAGTTTCTATTTTTTTGTGGCTTCAAAAAAAAAAAAAAAAGAAGCCATTTCCCCTTTCCTGAATCTTTTCACCATTCTAGACTATTCTGATGATTTACCATGATTTACTATCTTGCACTCAATATGAAATACCTCTATTGAATCTGTAAGTTGAAATCATACCACATAGTGAAAAAACAAATTTGACAAAGATTTTTGCCAAAATAACATACCTAGCACATAAAAAATTGTAATGTTGATAAAACACAATGGATAAATTGACAAAATTTACAATTTTAAGATCAAATCCATTAAATCCTACAACCTCAGATGAAGGATATTAAACAATATCATATATTTTTTCACCTATGAAGTTAACTCTGATCATCTGAGATATTCTACACCAGGGAATGTTGCAGAACAATGAATGAACATGTAAACTATTAAATCCTTTAAGAAAGATGTCCATATGCTGTCTCTCAAACCCCAACATTTTGCACATGTAGACACATGCACTCCCACACATATAATCTTTCTACCACAGCAGCAAACTATTTCTATTTGGTCACATTTCATGCACATGACCTAAAAGAGTTCACTAAGTTCTGTTGCCTTGACAATTTGAACAAAAAGACTCAGTAGGTCTTGTGGAGGTAAAGAAGAATGTCAAGTTAGCTGGGAAAATTCTCATTTTTATTGTTGGTGTTTGTGTTGTTGATTACAAAGCAAAATCAATGATCTGCAGAATTCATACAGCCCACATCATTAGTTAACTGTAGTGAGAGATCTTGTAGGTGAGAGTTTGACTAGAATCTGAATGAAGCAAGCAACCACTGGTCTCTGCAATATGATTCAGCTGACTTTTCCTTAAATATTCACAAGACAGCTGCTTTGTATAGACCTTTGCATCTAAAAAAACGTTTAGAAGTTATGATGCAGTTTCTAACTCTCAACAACTAATGTTTTTAAAATAAAAGCTTTCTCAAGCCCAGACAATCTAAAACAACTATATCTTTTAAGAGATACACATATTAAATCCTGTCTTTGTTTTAACATATGTAGGCTGCATCTCTCCTTTTCACACTGTTGGGTTTCTTCTTCTTCTTCTTCTTTTTTTTCTTTTTTGGCTACATTTCTAATGATACCATAAATATTCTATAAAACATAATTTAAAGAATGGTGCATTCTGTGTGAGCTCTCAGCAGGAAAAAGTAATGACGAGATGCACACTCATGAACGATACTGAAAATAATTTCATGGAGTTATTGTAGCAGGCTGAGTATTAGAAGACCATTTAGATTTCAAACTGTTATTATAATGATTTATAATATCCAAATGCTCTGAAGTGGCCGTTCGTTGAACATCTTGTTATGCAAAGTAGTCACTAAGCTTTCTACAAAGTCATATATTAATCACTTTGGTCAGAAACAAAAAACTCTGTTCTCTTAGCAGCTGTTTCTACATTTTTATGCTCTATCTTTAAGTTAAAGCTAGTTTTTAAAAAATGAAAGATCATGGCTTCATTTGTACATTTTTGTGCTTTTACATTTAAAGATAACCAAGCAATATTTTGATGAGATGAGTTCTTAAGTCTAAGAAATAACTGAGAAGTAATTACAGTTGCTAAGAATTGATTCCCCATCCCCAAAAAGTCGTCTTCTTTTTATTTAGTCCAAATTCCATAAAACACTAGCATTTTCTAAAATATAGATTTATTATTCTAATTGACAATATATATTTTGTATTATTTTTCTGAAAAAGAAAAATAACAAATATTTTAATTTTCTGAAAATCTCTAGATTTAAGTGAAGTAAGCTGAATGTTTCATGGAAACTAGGAAAATTTTGTTATTTCTAGAAGCTTTGAAGTATAACATATAAAAATATTTTTCAAGTTATTTCCTACATTCAAAAAAGTCCTTTCTCTGCACCTTTGTTCCATTTTTCTTTCTTTTCTGGTTACATCTACATCAGCAGTAGACCTAACCAGAAACGAAAAATTGTGTAGTACACGTTACCACTTTTCAGAAATTCTGTGTCTTTAGCACAACATTCCTTGCTCAATCAATAATCAAATCCCCAATCACAGGGAGACAATACTAAGTGACTCCTCCTAATTCTTGAGTTGGAGCAGTATATACTTCTAATCTAAATTGAGTTGTCTTTAAGTTATAGATCTAGTCATTTTAGAACTCATCAGGTCCAACCTAAATAAATCAATAAATTAGATTGTCATTAGGCAGAGAACTTTGTCAAATGCCAAAAAAAATCAGAATGAGCTGACCACTCCTTCCTTCCTACCTTCTTTCATTCTTTAAACAATAATAACAACAACAACAAAATAGCTCTAGGCCTCTCCATTGTATCACTCTGACTTACCTTTATTATGCCCTAAAATAGAGAGATGTATTAAGTTGTAAGACTAATAACCAGAAAAACAAGAAAACATATGAGTTATTGGGAAATTGGAAACACACCTAGAACACAGAAATGTAGGACAAAATATTTATATATTACATAATGTAATAATGAATTATAACTATGAGGCTTCATAGTATATAAAATGTATTTTTCTTGGTTCAGGATCATGCAAGAATGTAAATGTCATTTACGGAGAACAGGATAGCTGTGAGAAAAAGACTTGGGGGAAGAAAAAATAATCAGAATTTTGAAATGGCTAAAAGATATTTAAATAGATGAGAAACAAAGAGGCTAGAGGGAGATTGGCTGAGATACCAATTGCAGTGTCTCCAGCAGTTTTCAGATGATATTGATTGTATATAAAATAACTGGGATATTGGTATATTAGAAGAAAGAAGACAGTGAAGGGTAGAGCACTGAGGCTTTAATGTAAGGCTGGAAAAATGAGCAGGAACATGCAAGGAAATAGCCAGAATTGTAGAAGGAAGGTGAGGAAGTACAGTGTCTTGGAACCCAAACAAACATACAGAAAATGCATTAAGAAAGGAAAATAAATCTACTTTATACCTGTGTGCCCTGCATAGATGCCTGGTGCAAGGAACCCCATGCTTTTCTTTGTTAGGAAAGAAAGAAAAAAAAAAAAAAGAAAAGGGGAAAAAAAGTGTTTTTCTCACTTTCTTCTTTGTTTTAGAAAAAAACAGAGAGGCAGTTGTATTATCTTCTCTCCATTTTTCAACTCCACCTACTAAAATGCATTTGAACTAGGTATAAATTAAATACCTTCTGTCCCATGGTAAAATATCAAGTTCTCTTCTCTCTCTTCCCTTATATCCAACTGTGTGCTCTTCTGTCTCTCCCTCCCTTCCTTCCTTCCTTCCTTCCTTCCTTCCTTCCTTCCTTCCTTCCTTCCTTCCTTCCTTCCCTCACTCCTGTCATCAATAAATTTAATTAAACAAATATCTGTGAAGTTTGACTCTTGTATAATTTCTTCTGTACTATGAAATACTGGTTATCAAATAATGATTGATTACATTATTAGAAAGTAGAAAAGTAGATCCATGTATCATTTAAAGCATATTATTTTGGTATCCTTAAGCATTTTCAGAATTTATTTAATAATACTAATCTTTTCCACTATTTTTACTCACACCTACATAGGTATTTGTCCAATAATTTCCTCTGGTAACTGGCAGTCAGTTATTCACAGGAATACACCCACTCCTATATTTACACAGCAAATACGACATAATTTCCTAGTTTAATCAATTTTCAGTCCTCTTGTGTTTAATTGTGAGTTCACAATTTAAAGTATATCTCTCTTACGAATAACATTTTTGGAAACTGAAGTTTCCTTTTATGTTTTTTATTTTTTTCTCACACTTGTAATTGTAGCAACTTAGAAGGATCATAAGTTGGAGGCCAGCCTGGCCAACTTAGAGTCTATCTCAAAATATAAAATAAAAATGACTGGAAATGTAGCTCAATGGTAAAACCCTCTTTGTTTTTCTGTGTGTTTTGTTTGTTTGTTTTAAATTATTTTCAGTGCTGAGAACTGAACCCAGGGGTGCTTTACTACTGAGCTATATCCCCAGCGCTTCTTATTTTTTAATTTTGAGATACCCTCCCTCCAAATTGCAGTAGTTGGTCTTTTTTTTTTTTTATTGGTTGTTCAAAACCTTACAAAGCTCTTGACATATCATATTTCTACAGTATTCAACTATGATAAATTTCAAACCAATTCATCATCCAGTTTTTCTTATAGGTGGAATGGTTTTTCAATTAAATCATAACATGTTTGTTTACAGTTAAACATTCAGTGATACTATTAAAGAGCTGAAAAGAAATCACACAATATATCTTATAGATCAAATACTTGGGCTGGGATTGTGTTTCAGCAGTACAGCGCTCGCCTAGCACGGGTAGTACTCGGGTTAGATTCTCAGCACCACATAAAAAATAAATAAAGGCATTGTGTTGTATCCATCTACAAAAAAGATTCATTCTTTCTCTCTCTCAAAAAAAATATTATATTTCTGCATAATAGGAATTAATCATAAATAACATGTAATAAAGCAAACAATACTTTTTTCAGCAAGTGATTTTAGTACTAGTTTGAATTCATTTAGATTTGTTTACAAAGTACTTTGTGGAAATTGTGTGTTTTAAATTGATAGGTTCCACAGTTTAGCTATTGTGAATTGTGCTACTATAAACATTGATGTGGCTATGTCCATGTAGTGTGCTGTTTTTAAGACCTTTGAGTATAGACCAAGGAGAGGGATAGCTGGATCAAATAGTGGTTTCATTCCCAGTTTTCCAAGGAATCTCCTTAATGCTTTCCATATTGGTTGCACCAATTTGCAGTCCCACCAGCAGTATATGAGCGTACCTTTTCCCCCACATCCTCGCCAACATTTATTGTTGTTTGTCTTCATAATTGCTGCCATTCTTACTGGGATACAATGATATCTTAGAGTAGTTTTGCTTTGCATTTCTCTAATCACGAGAGATGATGAACATTTTTTCGTATATTTGTTAATTGATTGTATATTCTCTTCTGAGAAGTGTCTGTTCATGTCATTGGCCCATTTATTTATTGGGTTATTTGTTTTTTTGGTGTCTAGCTTTTTGAGTTCTTTATATACCCTAGAGATTAGTGCTCTATCTGATGTGTGACGGGTAAAAATTTGCTCCCAGGATGTAGGCTCTCTGTTCACATCACAGATTGTTTCTTCTGCTGAGAAGAAACTTTTAGTTTGAGTCCATCCCATTTATTGATTCTTGGTTTTAATTCTTGTGCTATAGGAGTATTATTATGGAAGTTGGGGGTCTAATCTCACATGATGAAGATTAGGGCCTACTTTTTTTTCTATTAGATGCAGAGTCTCTGGTTCAATTCCTAAATCCTTGATCCACTTTGAGTTGAGTTTAGTGCATGGTGAGAGATAATGGTTTAATTTCATTTTGTTGCATATGCATTTCCAGTTTGCCCAGCACCATTTGTTGAAGAGGTTATCTTTTCACCAATGCATGTTTTTGGCACCTTTGCCTGATATAATTGTAATTTTGTGGATTGGTCTCTGTGTCCTCTATTCTGTACCATTGGTCTACCAGTCTATTTTGGTGACAATACCATACTGTTTTTATTACTATTGCTCTGTAGTATAGTTTAAGGTCTGGTATAGTGATGTCACCTGCTTCACTCTTCCTGCTAAAGATTGCTTTAGCTATTCTGGATTTTTATCTTTCCAGATGAATTTCATGATTGCTTTTTCTATTTCTATGAGGACTGCCATTGGGATTTTTATCTGAATTGCATTAAATGTGTATAGTGATATTGGTAGTATGGTCTTTTTGATAATATTATTTCTGCCTATCCAAGAGCAAGGTAGATCTTTCCATCTTCTAAGGTCTTCTTTGATTTCTTTCTTTAGGGTTCTGTAGTTTTCCTTGCATAGATCTTTTACCCCTTTGATTGAGTTGATTCCCAGGTATTTTATTTTATTTTATTTTTGAGGCTATTGTAAATGCAGTAGTTTCCTTGTTCCCTTTCTGAGGATTTCTCACTGATATACAGAAATGCCTTGACTTAAGGATGTTGATTTTATATCCTGCTACTTTGCTCAATTCATTTACTACTTCTAGAAGTTTTCTATTGGAACTTTTAGGTTCTTTCAGGTATAGAATCATATCATCAGCAAATAGTGCTAATTTAAGTGCTTCCTTTCCTTTAGGTATCCCTTTAATTTCTTTCATCTGTCTAATTACTCTGGCCAGTGTTTGATGAACTGTGTTAAATAAAAGTGGTGAAACAGGGCATCCCTGTTTTGTTCCATTTTTTAGAGGGAATGCCTTCAGTTTTTCTCCATTTAGAATGACATTGGCCTGCGGCTTAGCAAAGTTTGCCTTTATGATGGTGAGATATGTTCATAAAATCCCTAGTTTTTCTAGTGTTTTGAACATGAAGGGGTGCTGTATTTTGTCAAATGCTTTTTGCTTTTCTGCATCTATTGAGATGATCATATGATTCTTATCTTTGAGTCTATTGATGTGATGAGTTACATTTATTGATTTCTGTATGTTGAACCAACCTTGCATCCCTGGGATGAATTCCACTTGATCATGGTGCACAATCTTTTTGAAATGTTTTTGTATTCAATTTGCCAGAATTTTATTGAGAATTTTTGCATCTATGTTCACTAGCGGTATTGGTCTGATGTTTTCTTTCTTTGATGTGTCTTTGCCTGGTTTTGGAATCAGGGTAAGATTGGCCTCATAGAATGAGTTTGGAAGTGCTGCCTCTTTTTCTATTTCCTGAATAAATTGGAGAGTATTGCTATTAGTTCTTCTTTAAAGTTCTTGTAGAACTTGGCTGTGTATCCACCTGGTCCTGGGCTTTTCTTGGTTTTTAAGCTTCTGATGGCATATTCTTTTTCCTTACTTGATATTTGTTTATTTAAATCGTGTATATCATCCTGATTCAATATGGGCAAATCATATGACTTAAGAAATTTGTCGATGCCTTCAATATCTTCTATTTTATTGTAGTATAAGTTTTCAAAATAATTTCGAATTATTCTCTATATTTCTATGGTGTCGGAAATACAGATACTGTTGTGATATTACCTTTTTCATCACATATGCTGTTAATTTGAGTTTATTCTCTCCTTCTCTTCATTAGCATAGCTAGGGGTCTATTTTATTCATTTTTTCAAAGAACCAACTTTCTGTTTTGTCAATTTTTAAAATTGTTTCTTTTGTTCTGATTTCATTGATTTCAGCTCTAATTTTAATTATTTCTTGCCTTCTACTGATTTTGCTGCTGATTTGTTCTTCGTTTTCTATGCCTTTGAGATGTAGTGTGAGGTCGTTTACTCGTTGACCTTTTCTTCTTTTAAGGAATGAACTCCATGCAATGAACTTTCCTCTTAGTCCTGCTCTCATAGTGTCCCAGAGATTTTGATATGTTGTGTCTGTCTTCTCATTTACCTCTAAGAATTTTTTAATCTCCTCTTTGATGAATTCTGAAACCTATTGTTCATTCTTTAGCATATTTAGTCTCCAGGTGATGGAGAAATTTTTATTTTTTATTTTGTTGTTGATTGCCACTTTCATTCCTTTATGATCTGATAAAATGCATGGTAGTATCTCTACTTTTTTTGTATTTGCTGAGAGTTGCTCTGTGCCATATTATATGGTGTATTTTAGAGAAAGAAAGATCCATGTGTTGCTGAGAAGAAAGTGAATCTGCTTGATGCAGGTTGAAATATTCTATATATGTCAATTAAGTCTAAGTTATTGATTGTATTATTGATAGCTTCTTTATTCAACTTTTGTTTGGAAGAGTTATCCAGTAGTGAGAGAGGTGTGTTAAAGTCACCCAAGACTATTATGTTGTGGTCTATTTGACTCTTGAACTTGAGAAGAATTTGTTTGATGAGCATAGCTGCACCACTGTTTGGGGCATATATATTTATGATTGTTATGTCTTGTTAGTGTATGGTTTCCTTGAGCAGTATGTAATGTGCATCTTTATACCTTTTGACTAACTTTGGCTTAAAGTCTACTTTATTTGTTATGGAGATGGAAACTCTTCTTGCTTCTGCAATCCATCTGAGTGGTATGATTTTTCCCAACCTTTCACTTTCAGTCTGTGTATGTCTTTTCCTATTAGATGAGTCTCTGAGAGGCAGCATATTGTTTGTTTGTTTGTTTGTTTGTTTTTATCCAATCTGCTAGCCTATGTCTTTTGAGTTTAAGCCATTAACATTCAAGGTTATTATTGATTCATGATTTGTATTCCCAGAAATATTTGTTTATTTTTGTGATTTAACTTGACTTGATTTTCTTCTTTGATTAGTTTTTACTTTAGAATACTACCTCCCTCTGCTGATTTTCATTATTGTTTTTTGTCTCTTCTTTATGAACTATTTTTCCAAGGGTATTTTGTAGTGCCAGTTTTCTAGCTATAAATTATTTTAACTTTTGTTTATTTCATCTTCAAATCTAAAGCTTAATTTTGCTGTATACAAGATTCTTGATTAGCACTCATTTTCTTTCAGAGCTTGATATATGTTATTCCAGGATTTTCTAGCTTTCAGGGTCTGTGTTGAAAATCTGTTATTATCCTAATTGGTTGTCCCCTAGATGTAATCTGATTCCTTTCTCTTGTGGCTTTTAAAATTCTCTCCTTATTTTGTATATTGGGCATTTTCATTATAGTGTGCGTTGGTGTGGATCTGTTGAGATTTTGCATATTTGGCATCCTGTAGGCATCTTGAATTTGAATTTCCAATTTATTCTTTATATTTGGAAAGTTTCCTGATATTATTTCATTTAATATATTGTTCATTCCTTTGGTTTGAACCTCTATGCCTTCCTCTATCCCAATAACTCTTAAATTTGATCCATATTCCTTGAATATTCTGCTTGTGATTTCTTACCATTATCTCTGTGTGGTCTATGTTTTTTTCAAGCTTATATATTTTATTTTCATTTTCTGATGTCCTATCTTCCAAGTGGTCTACTCTGTTGGTGATGCCTTCATTTGAGCTTTTAATTTGGTTTATTGTTTCTTTCATTTCAAGAATTTCTGGGCTTTTTTGTTGTTGTTGTTTTGTTAGAACCTCTATCTTCCTGTTCAGTTGATATTTTGCTTCCTGTATTTGATTATGTAGCTCTTTGTGGAAGTGATCTTCCACTGCCTATATTTTCTCTCTTATATCTTTCTTGAGTTCGCAGAATATTTTAAACATGTACATCCTGAACTCCTTCTCTGTAATTTCTTCTTCTGTGGCTGCCAATGGTTCTAATGATGTGGCGTCTTGATTTGTCTGGGGCACTTTCTTCCCTTGTCTTTTCATGTTGCTCGTTTGTCTTCCTTTCCAGCTCTGTGGGTCTGGAGTGTTACTGTTTTTACCCTATAGGTTTGTAGTGCTCTTGTGGGGTTCCAAGACCTCTTCTTTGTGGGGAAAGACAATGTTAACAAATTCCAATATCAACAATATACTGCCTATGAAAATTTTGTTGTTATTAAGATGTTTACATCTCAATGTACAAAAATGTTGGATTCAATTATTATCTAAAATATAATCAGTAGTTTTGTAAAAAGGTTTACAGTTTCTGACAGTGGACAATGAACTGTGGGTGGGGACATAGGATGATATGTTGAGGAGGTAGGCTGTAAGGATATAGTGTTAATATATATTAAGATGTGTGAAAGAGAAATCTAATGAAGAGGTTAGTAGCAAGAGGAAGTAATTTAGAGTAAAAAAGTACTTGGGAAAACAGTAGAGTTCATAAAACAAACACACAATTGTTAAAATAGTAAAATTTGGAGGGGAAAAGAAAAATAAAAGAAGAAAATGGAAAAGAAAAAAGGGTACATACAACACTTCTATATTATATTATTCAGATGACTCGGTCCTCAAAAATCCTATTTCTTGGGAAATTCTTGGCTTCACATATGTTGGGGATATGATGGCTAGAGTACAGAGGGGTAAAAGAGAGAAAAAAACAAAAACAGAAAGAAGAAAACAGAATTGTTGCTAGTTTTAGAGATCCATAGCTTTTCTGCTTCTCTTCTCATCCAACAGGTTGGGTTGTCTATTGTAAGCTGCTGTCTCTGACCTCAGGATGTTGGAGGTAACTAGGGTGGGAAGACTGGTCCTGGCACAGGTTACCTGGAAGCAGGGAGAGGCACCCCCCAGACCCTGCAGGGTGGCTGCACCTGACAGGTCTCTTTTTGTGACCGCTCATATAATTTGAGCACCTGGTACTATCTCCCTATTTTGCCTGAAGATTTCCAAGTTCCTGTTCTCTCTGTTAGGCTCCAAATTTTAGCCCCATTTTCCTTTCCCTTAGCAGTTCCCAATTAAGGAAACTCTTACACCAGGGCTCCCTTGGGCAGTTCCCTGATTGCACAGCACACCTTTGTTGGGGAGATACTGTGTTGGGTTACTGCCGCTGGGGAGGGAGGAAGATTGAAAAGATGGTACCTGGTCACTGGCGATCCAATCTGAGAGCTGCCCCCACCCAATATGGAGAGAATATTGCACCAAGATGGAGGCGATCTGCTTTCAGCACCAGGGTGTCTGGTGAGGTGGGGGAAGCTGGGCGATGATATTATGCTGTGGATGGGTAGCAGCTAAGTGACCTGTATGGGAGTAGAGTGAAGTCTTGCCAATCTGCAGATGTTTTGATAGGTGATTCTTCTAAGGCACTCTCAGAGCCTTGTGTGGGCTAGAACTTTGGGCTTTGGGTTCTGCTCAAAGACCAGCATCCTACTGGAATGCTGAGGCAGGGAACCCTGCATGGGGTCACAGTGCTGGTGATTTCTGTGAAGAGCAGCTGCATCTCCGAGATGTAGTATTCTGACTCAGTGATATCTAGATCACAGAGCAACACAGAATGCTGCCTCTCTCTGGCCCGCTATCTTCCTCCCCTAAATGAAATACTTTAGAGATTGGTACTAATCTAAGATATTACTTCATTTTACCAATTTAAGATATTACTTCATAAACATTTTCATTTTCTGAAAATGTATAAGCTATTAATTCATTAAAATCTAACATTCTGTATATAAGCTCCGATTTATTGTTCTTCTAATCTAGGTAACAGAAATGTTTTTAAAAAGTAGCATTTTAAGAAATTATTTGGTCTTGTAGTTATTTCAAGAAAGTATATGCACAATCACATGAAATTAATTTTTTTTTGCAGAATCACAATTTATGTATGCTGAAACCATGCAAGCTAGTGTTTCATTCATATTTTAGCTCCTGATGTGGATTCATTAAATCTTCTAAGTGCTAATTTATAATATTCTACAGTTTCTACTGTATTATATTAAAGTGTAATCATTACTCAGAAATCCTGGTGGGCAACTTCACTGTATTACCAAATAGACTCAAAGCACAATACAAAATAACTTCTTTTAGAAAGGGACTAATTGGAGTTTCAACACTATAAGAGATATAAAGAAAGAACCCCTAGGGAAAATCTGGCTATTTCTGGTCCTTGAAGCTACACTAAAACTAATGTCCAATCAGGAAATCTCTGTAATAACTTTTTTTCTTATTGTGACTACTATTGTTTAAACCACTTAAAAAAAAACTCAATCTTATTTAGTTTCTTGCAATAACATAATTTTGTAAGGAGTTTCCAAAATGTGTTTCATGAAGCCTTGAAGTTGTTAAAAAAAAAAAAAAGTTTCTATATGCTACCAGGGAGCCACAGTAGGCTTAGGAGCAGGACGAGGTAGTGGAAAAATTTTGAAGATTCTATTAAACATCATCCATAGTTTGGTTGAAAAAGTTCTACTGACATGTTTTATCAATTGTTTTAACTTTAAATTTTATTGTGAAAAAAAAGTTGCTGAATATACTGTTAATTTTTTTTTAAATGTTGAGCACTGTCCGCCTCATTTTCTTCCTTTAAAGAGGTTATTTATTAATATTTACAGCATAAAATTGATGTATGAATTTTCTTCTTATTTTCTTTAGAGAGTTTTATATATTCATGTAAACATAAATTTTAACTGTCTTCTAGATTTTTCTAATTATTTATCTTTTATGTTGTATTTTAGTGTACATAATTTATAGGAATAATTTTAAAGTAACATTTTTGTATGTTTAATTGCCTCCTATTATTCTATAGAAAACAAATAAAATTTGGTTGCAGGAAACAAGTCATAGATTTTCTTTTCCATAAATTAAGTATGTCTGTTGAAGTCCTATATTCTGCACAATTGTAAAATAATATGTTTAGATGTTTGAAACAAAATATAGCTATTTCTATCTATTTCTGTACCTATTTCCTGAAATATAATAAGATATATGAATAATTAAGAAATAATCTCCAACTTTGAGGAATATCAAAAACAGTAGGAATAATAGTAATATTTAAGTTTTCTCAAGATTTTGCATTGTATTACCATAAGATTATTTATTTCTCCTTTGACAAACATACATATAAAAATTGTGACCCTAAGGTAATAATGGTATGGACAAAACTCTCAAACCTAAAAGATATTATAGACTCAAAAGTAATCTACTTAGTGTCCTTTGATGGTCTTGAATCTATATTACATGATAAACAATATATTTTTAAAGTTTCATTTAAGGAGAATTTATTCTGTGTCCCTTGTTAGGACTTTGGTGAAATGGTAGAGACTGGTCATATAAAAAAATGTAGCTAAAAGTAATTTTTCATATCCTAAGTACAAATATAACCTGGGTAAAATGACAGTATACAGAATGAGGGATAAGTTTTTTTGTTTGGTTGTTTTACTAACAGGGATTGAACCCAGGGCACTTAAACCCTGAGCCACATCCCAGCCTGTGACAAGATCTTTGAGACAAGATCCCTCTAAGGGGCTGGGGATGTGGCTCAAGCGGTAGCGTGCTCGCCTGGCATGCGTGCAATCCAGGTTCAATCCTCAGCACCACATACAAACAAAGATGTTGTGTCCGCTGATAACTAAAAATTAAATGTTGAAATTCTCTCTCTCTCTCACTCTCTCTTTAAAAAAAAAAAAGATCCCTCTAAGTTAGAGGTGGACTGAAGATACAGTAAGGGAGGTGAGAGAGTTGTCCATAAAAAGAGACCCAGTTTGTCCCCTTGACTTTGAGGTGATTTTTTCCTCTACAATCCTCCAGTTCCCTTAATGCCTTCTGGGTATGGAGAAAAGTGGAAAATTTATGTGAAATATGCTGCATCACGAAGGGCAGGGTTATATCTACTGGCCTAAAAAATAAGAGTCAAGATGCCAAATTTTTAGGGATTCATTGTGATCATGACTGGGGAGCAGTCTGATCTCTGTCTAAGTCTCTTTGGGCAATGGAAGCACCCAGCTGTGGCCAAGGGACAGCAGAACTAATCCTGTTAGGAGTTCCAGTCCCATGTGTCCCTCACTGTCTTTTAGTGCTGCTCTTCTCCCTGCGGGAGACTTTTGAACCATCCTCATCAGATTTCCCCAGTGCCCAGACAGGAAGCCAGTTCTGAGACTGCTTCCTGCCTCCTTGAATCTGGGGGAAGACAAGGCACAGAGGCTGGCCCCCATAGCTAGTGGGGCTGGGATTGCAGTCCATAGCACTGGAGCTGAGGTTGCCTTTGAACTTACAACCCTCCTGTAGCAGCCTGGTGAGCTGCTGGGATTACTAGTATGCACCACTTTAGTGGGTGAGGGTTATGTTTGAACTGAGAATTATCCAACACTTTTGTGTCCAAAACTTTCCTTTAAGATTGCATGCTTTCCTTCTTATATTTTGCAATAATTTGTCTTAAGCTTGTATATAATATATATGGAAATAAATTGCTCTTCTGTTCTGAACTTAAATACAAGACTGTTTTTGATAAAGTATTGATCAATAACTCTGTTCTATAGGAAAATGGAAGCTTCATTCACTAGAAACAGTTGAAGTTGCCAGAACCTGTGTTTGACAGAGGGATAAAACAACAGCACCAGTAAGTAGTAGTGGTTTTCCTCAAAGTTGTACTTTTATATCATTTCCTTTTTCTTTGAAGAGTAACAATGCATTCTGCCTGTGTCTCCCAGGAAATTCAATAAGCACATAGGGTATTGAATTTCCAGGCATTGCTCAAATTTTTAAGAACATATATTTATATCTGATTCATCTAAATCTGGGAGGAGAGAAAAGATTTAATCACAAAGTTTTTAAAATTTCACACAGAAGTGAAATACCACTTGTTTCTCCTTTAATATATTTTAAACAAGCAAACCTTCCACTCACTTTAGATTTATTATTCTGCATTGATTGACTCATTCTCTTGGAGGACATTCAGGCAGTAAAGTAGTAGACACATTGCATCCATCATTGTGTGTCAAAGAGCCATCAGGTCGATGGCTCTTTTTGAACTCTGTTGTTGCAGAGAAACATATCTGAGTATTATAGGCAGAAGTTTGACATTTTCAGGCTGAAAATCAATTTTCTTTAATGTTTTTCTGAAGTGAGGCTTGTGTTTTTATTGCAGACAAAATGGCTTTTAGAAATTCAGAGTAACAAAATAGGAATTAAGGTAAAATTGGGCTAACAATTACATTAATGAAAGCGAGGAAGGATGTATTTTAGTTCTCTAATAATATTTAAATTCATAAAAATAGAAAAAGAAAAAGATTCTGATGGGAAAAGGTGAAAAAATGGAATACTGCTAATGAGTCAAGGTAGTAATAATGAAAATTCATAATTAAATAGCTTAGTTAAAATTCAAACATAAGCTCAGTGCAGTGGTACATGCCTATAATTTCAGTGGTTTAGGAGGCTGAGGCAGGAGGATTACAAATTCAAAGCCAGCCTTAGCAATTTAGAGAGGCCCTAAGCAAATTAGTGAGACCATATCTCTAAATAAAACAGATAAAAAGGGGTGGGGACATGGTTTAGGGGTCAAGCAGTTAAGTGTCCCTGGGTTCAATCCCTGGCACACACAACATTTTTTTTGAACAATATTTCAGAATATCAAAAGTTTATAAAGAAAATATACCTAATTATAGTTTTTGATTCATGACATGCATACATTGTATGTATATATGCCCATACCTGACTACTTATTTTATCCATTCAAATTATCTCTTGCTTCTAGTAGAATGTAGGCTCTAGAAGTACAGTTTGGTCCAGAAGTACAGTTATAGATTCTGTCATAATGCTGTGGCAAAGCAGACACTCCATAAATATTTTCACATAGACTACTTGAAAATATTGATAATAGCAATATTATTAAATTTTTATAGTTTTGAAATATAACTCTAAATGTGACATAAAAATCAGTTGTCACTGGACTTCCTTTATTCTCAGAAACTCTTGATGTTCTTTCTTATAACTGTGACACAACATGGTGGATACACCTAATAATTGAGTGTTGTACATTTCAAAATCTTTTAGAATAAATTCAGATTTGTCATCACAAAAAATGTTAAATATTTGAGCTGATGGGTATATTAATAATGTGTCTTAATCATTGTTCTATAGAATAAGATTATCATATCACTTTGTACTCCATGAACATATACAACTATAATTTGTCAAGATATAATTTAAACATTTAAAAGTTAAAGAGAAAAATAGGCTTAGACAATTTTCAAAAATCTAAAATAGTCAATATTTATGTACATATTGATTGTTAAAAAATAGTTTTTAGAGGAATTTGTAGATTTTTAAAAATAAATATTTAAGATAACCATGTTTTTATAATTATAAATCCAATGTTTTAAAAAATGTGTTCCAGCTTTTAAAGTCTTGTAGGTCTTTTCTGTACATATAAGACTTGTGTCTGTATTTATATTTGAATGCACCTGAGGTTTTATATTTTCAACCATAACTTTATTCCTCATATAACCATAATTAAATTTCAGTGTGACATTATATTTCTGATTAGTTTTTTTAAGCAAAGGATCACATCACATGTTCTAAAATTATGATATCATTTTAGTGAATGTGAAGATGAACAAAAAATAATTGAAAATAAACTAATTTCATGTTCTACTTTGTTACCTATTTCAAGGCAACTCAGAGTAAACTTTCTCAGACCATTCAAATAAAAATATAGTATAAATAGCCCATAATTTTAAGAATTAATAGTGACATATATGTCTCATATGTTTGCATGGATAGGAATGTGTAGATAGGTAAGTAGGCACATACATACATACATACATAAATATATACTTACATAAAGACAGACAATTCTAGACTAGTGTAAAAACTTTTAAAACATTCTTATATATGACAGATCTCAGTACTCTCTCCTGCAGTATAATAAGTTATTTTAAGAATGAGAGTTAGTATTCTTTATGTTCACCTATCCCTCTATGTATATGGTAGGAGAATGTTCTGATATTCATCAATAAAGATGTGTCCATTATAAATAATTTTTATTAGAAATAAAAAAGTGTACTAATAAACATATATGTATATATATACACAGATATATGTGTATATATAATGTCATATATATATATATATATATTTATTACCACCCTTTTTTACTTCTAATGCATACTTTCTATATATGTGTGTGTGTATATGTATATATATATATGTAAAACATTCTATAGCTTCCATTTTGTGTTATTTCAGGGGGTTTTTATCCTGATATTACTCTTAATTAAATTTTTCTCTCCCTGTACAATTTGTTTACTATTAAACACAGTTATGTAACAAATTACAAATAAATTAAGAAGGTATTTCAGTAAGCTTGCAAAATCTCTTCTATATATTGCAATTAAGATGTTACTTAATTTTCCTTTGTTCAAATTACATTACTTAAAATCTAATAAGTAGCTCATTTAACTCTTTAGAATCCTTTTAAAATTACCATAACAAAGGTATTTATCATGAAAATTATTTAAAGTAACAATTTGCATAGACAAGTATTATTGGTAGTGTTCTCAACCATACTCTAGGTCAAGGAAACCAAACAGATGAAAGAGAATATTTTAAAAACCATCAAGAAAGAATTTTATGTGAAATAGGTGGCGCCCAGTCATATCAATGAAAAGCTGGGGGATGAAGTTCCCCTGGGTATAGTTAAAAACCCAGTCTTAATTTGTTAGAAGAGTTTTGCTCCAGTAAAAGCATAAGTTCTGGAAGCCCAGTAGATAGACTGAGATCTGAATGGAGTATGATTCAAAAACCATAGAAATTTCTATTATCTCAAACTAGTTTTCCTTTGATAATAGGCAAATATTTTCCCTGGGATTAGAGTAAGGAAGTTTCATGTTGTATAAATAAGAGGCTGTTATGTGTTCATACAACTTTGTGAGATTATCCTAGTAGTCTGTTTGGAGTATACATGTGTTAACATAATTAAAAATTGTTATATATGTACAGTTAGGTTAAATGAAAGAAGTAATGAAGTGTGTTCACACTTCTAAGACTTCTGGGAAAAATACATTTTAATTTAACATCTTTATACATCATTAACCTGTTTACTCAAGTTGACACTATTCTTCCAGAATTGGTATGAGGCAAACCATTTTTTAAGTTTGAGTAAGAAAATACAGAAAGTTACTTCTATCTAATAAGGTTATAATTGTGTGATCTTTTCACAGTAATAAATCAAAAACCTGATATTCCTGACTCCATTAAAATCACACAAATAATTTACATCCAAGATCATAGATTTTTCTCTCAAGTACATTGCTACTGTGTGGATGTTAATTATCCATATCACTCAGATAATCACCTCCTCACTTGTTTATTGCACAAACTATGGTAAAGCGTTTATCACAAGGAAGCATGAATGGGCCTTCTATTATGGGTCAGTGAAGTTTCTAAGTTGCTTAATAGTATGAGAAAAAATAAATAAATAGAATATGTGCAATCACTGAAAGTTATATCAGATGATGAGAAAAATCCCTAATTCACTGTAGCAAATTCTCCTTGCATTTTTTAAGGCAGGCTTTACAAATTGGTGACCCTCAAATCATTGCGCCTGAGAAGATACAATCCATTAAAAGATTTTTATCATCAAAAAATATTTTTTCCCACAAAGAGTTTTGGGAAATCAGGGAAACAACATGGAAATTTATGATCCACAATAGGAATAAGAGACTCAGGAAAAGTTGTGTATAAAGAAAACTCAGGATTTTGTTTCTCTAATAGACTTGGCTATTGAATTTTTTTAATCCTTATGGTCTGTATACTTTTTCTTTGAAATTTCAAGCAGTAAATATTTAAGCTCTGTGACAACTACTCAGCTCTGCTGTGTAGTATAAAAGCTGCTTTAGATCTAAAAGAGATGAGCATGTCTGTGTCCTGACAGAATATCAAGGGGTAGATTTGTCCTTTCTGCTATAGTTTGCCAATCCCTGAGAATCAATACACAGAGATAATTTTGGAAGTCTCCATTCTGGAAAAATAGATCCTTCTTGATTTAAAAAGTCCAGGTCCATCCTCTTGGCTACAATCATTCTTGAGAAGCATGTAGCCTTAGAGAAAAGCATGAAGAAGGCAATTAATTTCTACAGAGAAGTCACCTCTATGAACCCTGGTACATGTGGCTTTCACTGCACTATCACCTCCTTGCAATGTACTTAGTGACTGAGAAAAATGAATCACATATTCTCCCTACCCTCCGTGAGCACATGATTGACTGGGAGCCATGGTGATAATTTCATAGAGGAGAGGGAAAGAAAATGATTATAATAAAATATGTGATATTATAATATCATCATTTAACATGAGCAGTAGCAGTTGTTCCAAGAGGATTAAAAAGAAAACATAGTTTTGGTCACAGGTGTTAAGCAAAGTCTCATGGAAGAAATATTGCTACAGATAACTTTGTAAAGATTATACCTAGAAGTTAACAGGCAGTGCTGCAGAAGAGAAGAATAAGGGAGCATTTCTGACAGAGATAATTAACACAGGAAAGAATAAGTACAGGAGACTGCTGTAAGGAAAACATGTTCCTTATGTAGCAAATAGTCCCTCAGCAGGAGCAGAGAGCATAAGTCTCATAAGTCTGCATCAAGAAGATTCCTAAAAGATGCTACATATTTAGCCCAACAGAATTGCCAAGACTCTGCAGGATGTTAGCGGGGTAGGGATTAAGCAATACCCATTTGCCCTAAGGGAGAATAATGCATGTTAATACTATCTGATGATATTGTTTATCTGCTCAAAGTTTTTCCCAGTTGTATTTCTTGGCCCAGAAATAAATTGCATGGCCAATTTTGCTGAAAGGGAAATGGAAAACAATTCTTTGGGTTTGTTCTTGTTCATTTTGGAGGTGAAATGGGAAGAAAGGATTCAGAGATGACATGAAGATGGTGTTTTAGTCAGTTTTTTCACTGCTATGACCAAAAGACCTGACAAGAACAATTAGAGGAGGAAAAGTTTCTTAGAGGACTCACTGTTTCAGAGGTCTAAGTACATAGATAGCTGGCTCCATTGTTATGACAGAAGTATGGGCAGAGGAAAGCAGCTCAGGACTTCTTACCAGGAAGGAAAGAGTGAGCTTCACTCACCAAGAACAAAATATATATCTCAAAGGCATAACCTCCAATGACCTACCTTCTCCAGAAACACCCTACTACCCAGTTAATCCATATTGGGGGATTAATGCACTGATTAGGCTAAACTTCTCATAACCCAATTTCAACTCTATGCTTTCTTGTATTTTCTTACACATGTGCTTTTGGGGACACCTCACATGTAAACCATAATTGATGCCCACACACATCTACGAGAATGTAGAAGTATTTTAGAAGAATTTCAGAAGCATGAAATGTAATTTTAGCAATCTACATCATATTTTTTCACAGGTTAATAAACATAAAATTATTCAGAGAAAAATAAAAAGCAATTGTCTTGAAAAAAGGAAAACAAACATACATCAGGTTTAAATGATACAAGTTAAACTTGTTAGACTAGGATGAGATAAAAAAAAATTCAACAGCTTTTCCATTGGAAACTATATTAACCTCTTTTTAGGTTTAATATTCATTTCCGAGTGGTGCATTATAACACAGAAATGGCATAAAACTTCAGAGGACTTTACCATCAAAAGAAATGAAGTAGAAGACCAAGCCCACCATTTACTAGGTATTTGGCTGTACTAAAGCCACACAGAACGTCAGCTTTTCTTTCATCATTTCTAAAATGAGGATAATAATAATTATCCGTCACACTGTGCAGTTTTGTTAGAAGGCCCAAATGAGATGATATTTTACAAAATTGCTTCATCAAGAACAAAACATTCTAGGACCTTCTTCCCTGCCCCCATTTCTCATTTTTCTCCTTTCTCCCTCTATTTCTCTCATATATATATATATATATAGTATACATATGTGATACAATATATAATAATAAAATATAACAAATAATATATAATAGATATAGACATATATGTATTCTCATGTAAAGCTCCAACCTCAAACCCTTGAGATTATAAATGTCCTCATATCCAGCTTCTGTGACTAAGTTTGTGTTCTCTTCTACTTAGACCAAATTGAATCATGCTATTAGGTGCTACATTTTTAATGATTGCATCTCTTTCTTACTTCAAAAGCTTTTATCTTTGACCTCATGTCCTCTGAAAGCCTGTCAAATATAATCAGCTGTTATTCAGTTTGTCTGGACATTGAGGATCATATATCAAAATTAGGGAAACTGGTAGTGGAGGTACTTCTGTCATGGAATATAATCAACTGCTGGGATAACTTTTGGGTCACTTTAGATGAGAAGGGTTGCCCTTGCAAGGTAACATAATATCTGCCTCTTGAAGTTTTACATCTGCTAATATTGCCAAATCAGTAGAAACTCAAATTAGTATCTACTCATCAGATCAGATTTCCAAACCTACTTGTGTATGAAAAAAATTAATTATTGAGTTCCCACTCTAGAAGAAAAAGATTATAAATACATATTTGCATATAATTTTGAATATAAATTATTTTGAAACTAGACCATGATAAATTTACTAATAATCTGCATAGTATTTATGTTAATGTTTTAAATGATTTTCTATATACATATGCCTATTTATATTTAATGATAACTTTCACATGTGTTAATATGTTTAATAGTGAAAATTAAAAAATAGTTCAGATTGGCCTAAATATGGAAGTAATATTATTGGCTTATGTATCTGAAATTCTAGAATTTTGCTTCAAGCTTAAAGCAAGGATTAACCCAAGGGATTAGTGAAATTATCGCCTGTGAACTCGGACATTTTTGGTCAGAGCTTGAGACGTCTTTCATGGTCTCAGTATAAGTTACTCACTCTCAGTTTTATATATCTCAAATTCACATACATAGCATCACTAATAAAGTCACCAATCTCCTTCTATTCAGTTCACCTTTGTCACATTCAACTCCAAAACAACCAGTCGCTGTGGCCACTTAATCATTGAGCCACACCCACAGGCCTTTTTTATATTTTATTTAGAGACAGGGTCTTGCTAAGTTACTTAGTGCTTCACTAAGTTGCTGGAGCTGCCTTTGAACTCTTGATCCTCCTGCCTTGGCCTCCCAAGCCACTGGGATTACCAGGCATGCGCCACAACATAAGGCTCGGATTCTGAATCTTGAAAACACGGGAAAGGGATGCCAGAGTAGCAATAATTAAAGCTCATTCCACTTCCAAAATAGGAATAATTTTATGTCTCTGTATTACCCTATTTAATCTTTGGATTTTGACTCCTAATGCAAAAAGTAAAGATAATTATTCTCCCATAAGCGTACAAAATAATTTTGTATTATGAACTGTAAGGTTAAATCACATAAAACTGCTAATCAAAGGTATCAAAATGATTAAAAAGCAGCTCCTTCCTCTAGTTCAATCTAAAAGAAAGCAGCCTTAATGGAAAATGAGCCATGAATGCTTCAGCTGTGGCAACTTGTTGGAAATAACAATCATTGACATATGTAATATCCTCCAGTGTTCAGCTAGCTTATTTACTAGGCTTATGAAACTGCAAATGACATTATTTTTCCTAGGGATATATATTTTCCTAATTTATCCCCCAAATCTTTTCAGTAATAGAGTTCTTAAGAATTGGATATTCCTTATTTGAAATATTAGAACATTTTAGCCTCAAAGCACATACTACACATAATTATCCTTAAACATAATTTTCCAGATATAAATTATTTGGATAGATTCATGGGTTAGAGTATGGATCCTTGATTATCCATTATTATATTCAGGAAATGTACCCCTTCATTTCTGGGGAAACACCTGTTTTTTCCATGAGTTTCCTTGAGAGCTTGTTTTTAGTCTCCATGCAACTCTTCTAGCTGATTCATCCTAACTGCTAAAGCCTTGATGAGGCTTTAGTGAAAATTATCTATATTCTAGACTCTTGTCAGAAATCAATAATATTTGATCTTTATTGCAAGATACATATCAATACTTGGCTTTACAAAATACTTTTAATGACCTTTCACTGTTCATTTCTATTGAAACACTAAATGCAGTGTATCCTCAGTTGATGCCTCCGGGAATTTGTGAGTATTGCTAGGTATTGCTGGCATCCTTGGGCAGTTCTGTGTGGAGAAATTCTTTAAAGAAAAGGCCCAGTAATCATGTTGCTGTGTCTGCCAAAGGGAGTTGTTAAAAATGTTTATTACATTACAACCTTTAAGGACTTCATTAAGGTCCCTTTCTTTGCCCTTAAATGATGCCTAAAGGTTTTTTTTTTTTTTCTGATGCATAATATTTTATTATTAAATATGCGCAATTGACATTACATTTTTTACATTAATTTCCAGAGATTTCAGAACTGCAATATAATCATTCTTAGTTTGTTCATTCATGTGTGTTTCCTTATTCCTTATGGTGTGCAAAAACTTGAAATGTGAGTATTCAATCAATTTCCCCCATTTTTCTCCCCCACTTCCTTAATTTTTGGTCAAAGTGAGATTTTGCTTAAGAATCCAAAAGAGGGAACTATAAAACACCAAAAGCTTAAAAAATATATTCTGAAATATAAAAAGATAAGTAGATGTAATAACTATAATCATGATCCATCAAAATAACTACCAATAGAATTTAAACATATACTCTGATATATCTCATTTATTTATCATTTTATTCATCATTTATCATGTTTGACCATTTTATTGTGAACTTCATAAAATATTCCTTCCAATAGCATGTTTTCTATACCTCGCTATATAACTACATTTGTATATTGTCATATTATTTCTTTTCTCTGTATTGCCAAGAGCAGTCATGTTTCTTTTTGGTGGCTATAATGTAAAGGAATTGGTTTTCAACAGGAGGTTGTCACTGTTGTAATAAGCTCAGTTTAATTCCTAAGCATGTCAAGGGAGTGAATTCTCTCATTATAAGATTTGAAACCTACTCCTTTGGTAATACTAACAGGTGGAGGAGGCAAAGCAGCTATCATTGCTAGCTCACCGTGAATTTGCACATAGATTGGAGAACTGATCTGAGGAAGAAAAGAGCTCTCAGTGATATCCTAGATGTTCTTAAAGCTGCACATTCACATGCACGTGTTTATATGGGAAATACCTTCCCCAGAGTGCTCTTCAACACTTCTTGAGGGGGATGCAGTGTGTTATTCTACACTTCCTCTTTGGGGCTACTATGCCTCTCCCAAAGTGATGACCTCCAAGTGCTATATGTTAAGCTTCTGTAGTCCATATTTTGCAAATAATGATACACTGGCTTTTCATTATATTTTACTAAGATTTACTTTTTGGTATGCATGGATTTATTTATAAATTTTTACTTGTCTCCAAAATACCATTAGTCTCACTGTATATTCTTTATGTGCCACATGATATTCTATTCATATATCTGCATACCTATTTATATACAATAAGATTTTTATAGCTCTATAATACTGCATAAAGATTTTCACAAATTTATTTTTAAAGTCAATTTATTTTGCTAATTCTGTACTCTGATGTGAACTGTATGTATCTTTTATCATGTATATCTCACTATCCCAGGGGCAACTTGAAACACTGAAACCTGAAAAGATTTCTTAATTATTGAAAATAAGTATTACATGTTAAACCAAAGAAAACTGTGAAGACTTTTTTCTCATAAATATGCATTTTAATTTTTAACAGTCTTCTGACTCCTTAAAAAATGAATTTATATGGGGGGTCAGTGGTAGAGCACTTGCCTAGCATAAATAAGGCCCTGGGTTAGGGTCTCAACACTAAGAAAAAAAGAATATTCATTTTTATATACTTAATATTTATTTTTATAACAATACCCTTCACTTTAACATTGAAGTTTAACAGCTAGTGGTCTCTAAAAGTCTTGAACATAAATACAAATAATGTACTTCAAACTTCAACCAGAATTTTGTTTGCGTAAAATAGGAAAATTAGGTAAGATGACTCACATAATGAGCTTTTACTTTGTAATTTCTCACTCTGTATGTGCAAGTTGAGCTGTAGATTTAGTCATTTCAGAACTCACCTTAAGTGTTTACAGTGAGAAAGCCAATGTGTAAATGTTTAAATATTTCTTCTCCATTAGTATCTGACACCTTCTGCTCTAAGTCCATAATTACTGCAGTTCCTTGGCTGACATTCTGGGAGCCAAACATGTTTTTTTCTTATTTTAAATATAGGTTCAATTACCTGTGGAAACACTTAGGCTATATAGTGTCAGAGCCAGCGTTTGAATTAAGATGTTTATGCTCTTGATCATCAAGAACCATCGCCTGTGATGCCCATGTAGTTTTCACTCCATGAACCTGGGTATGTGGAAGATAATTTAGAAAGAGTGGTGCTTGATATCATTAAGCCTGTTAAGATAACAAGCAAGTGGAGGGAGATTGAGCACAGTGCCAAAAGTGGGTATTGGAACTAAGATGTCTTTAGAAAAATTCATAAAAACTTTCTTCTGAGTAGAAAAATAGAGTCCCCTTTCCTCAGTAATAATTATAAAACTCAGTCACTGCAGAAACATCTTTCTGAAGAGGCAGCCCTTCCTCTAGACTGAAGCAGCACAAGACAATGTATGCAGCTTGATACACGAAAGAGCAGGTTGGATTTCAACTTCCCTCTTAGAAAATCTTAGGTAGGACACAAAATGGGCTCTTAGAAAGTTAAAGTGACTCTTTTCCCATGAAAATGCCAATAGTTTTCTATGGCAAATGTAAATTGTTCTTTTAATATCTAATTTAGATATCTAACTCTTCCTATTTTTTTCAACCAGTCTTCTTTATTACTGTTCAAATTAAAATCTTTCTCTCGGGAATTTTTTCCATTAATCCTTGGAAGAATTTTCTAGATTCCAGACTGTCTTCTGCATAGAACCAATGTCTTCTTCTACCAGGGAATTTGGACCTCAGTGCTAACCTCATTCTTTTTCAACCCTGGTCTCACATTTATGAGCTCTTGCTTCTGCTAGACTCTACACTTCAGCTGCTATCACTCCCATTATCAATTACACACCAACTAACACTGACTTAAAAAATTGTAGGTATGAATCTACTATTAACAGTTTAAAAGTGAAAAAAAATACCCTGAGCACAGTTTTTTTTTAACATTTCATCAAATGGAAAATTTTATCCTTATTAAAAGGCTGAAGTTCTACAAAACTACAAAATTTGACTGCAATTATACAAAATGTAAGTATTCATGTTTCACTCTGAAAATACTTATGTTTGTTTATGAGACACAGCTTCAGATTTCAATGGATGTTCTGAAATATTCTGTATATAAAATAAGTTACTTTTGTAAGGAAATCTGAATTTTGACACCCATATATTATCAATGTTTTCAGAAAAGGGATCTGTTTTTAGATTTTTTTAAAAATCTTCACAATTCTAACAACACTTTACAAAAAACAACAAACAAATAAAAAAGCACTGTGGGAACTTCTGTTTGGGAAGATTTCTGTTACAGATTCACCCCCTGCATACTCCCTTCACTCCTATCCACATAGCAAACTCCCAAATATCCCTCAAAACCACCTCAATCTCAGTATTACTTCTTGGAATCATGTCTCATGTTTGCTGACACAAAAATCCATCCTTCCTAAATCCTGTCTATATTCTTGTAATCTGTTATTGTGCTTACCTGTTGACATGGTTCGCTCTAACTAAACTATAAAATCTTTGAGAATTAGAATTACAGTATAACATTATCTTAATAAAAGGAGAAAATAAATACCAGTTAAATTTGGTTGAAAACTCTATCATGGTACTGAGGATGTAGTTCTGCGGCAGAGTACTTGTCAACATATGCCAAACCCTGTTTCAATCCCCAGTACCACACAAAAACAAAATACTCAACTATAACAGTATAGAAAATTATATTATTGAAGCCAGATTAGACAGGCAGATAGGCAAGGGTTGGATCCAGAGAATGGAGGGATTGCAATGTTAATTTCTTCAGAGCCCTTCCTCCATCCTTATCAAGATAGCCTGCTCCTGCTCCAACCTGTTGCTAAGGTAACCTGTCCCAGGGATTGTCCCTCCCTACAGGAAGTTGTTAATTAATTACTTCCCTTTCCAGCCCAGATCACTCCACCTTGGCCCCACCAGCTCATCTTCTTCTCACCTTTTGGCCATCCCATAGAGCATCTCCTGGCCCTAGTCATATACCCAGGAAGAAGAGAGATAAGGGAAAGAGAGCAACAGGATATATACAAAAGGTAGAACGCCCTCACTTCTTGGGATACCAGAATACCAGCTATGGCCCCCTGCTCCCTCCTAGGAGAAGTCTATGTTACCTCTTCTTAAATAAATCCAGTTTTATTTGCTTGCCTTGGTGCACTTCTCTAATGTTATACTTCAACATGTGAGGAAGCAGAACTTGTCACTGGTAACCAGCAGTATCATTATTCTGCAAAAATAAAAATTTTACCTTTTCCCAAAAATAGTTGACCATATTTTTATTTAAGGTAGTGGACTCTATGGTTTGCTACTAATTTTTCACCTTTGCATATATCAGAATAAATTTAAAACAGCAGAGTATACAATTATTGTAGGGCTAACAATGTATTTTTTTCTATTTATTAAACTGCTACTCAATTTACCAAATTACAACAGTAAACATCCGTCATTCGCGATCTTGTGTTTTTTTTAGATCAGTGACATTTATTGGTCATGATGATTTTGTGGACAAGAGGCTAAATTTTCAATACTTTAAAGTCATCCCATAGAATACTTATCTCTTCTCAGCATTCCTTTATTGTTAATTCTAAGGACACTTATGCACTCAAAGTTTCTGAAAAAGAAATTAAACTGTATTTTCCATTAACTTGGAAGAAAATATTTCATTACCAATTATTTAAAAGAATCACTTTAGTGGAGTCAAAAGTACATCTCTACTTCAGATATGATAGAAATTATTCTCTAGTATATAAGGCAACTGAGAAAAATTCTAAGAAATTTAACATGTGTTTTCTAAGTTTTCATTTTAAAGAATATAAGGTAGTCTTATGGTTGGCATGGTGTCATCTGTATCATTGCTGAACAGGCATATGCATGTCTTTATTTAAAAGCACAATCCTACTATTAACTCTGATATTCAATTTATCTACTTCAGAAAAATGAAGAGATAAATTGACTGCAAATGTGAAATTGAGATTCCAAAGAGACTCAGTTAACATTGAAACATGCTTTGCGTTTGATTTTCTTACTTTAATATTCACCAGCTTCAAAATATAACCCAGAGCTCTTAGCTTTTCATTCCTGCTGTGTATAGCACTAACAATGTCGTGTTCACTGCTTGTGTTTTCTTTCTGAAGAACTACTAGTAAAATTTGAGAACTAGTGATTGTTAGCATTTGCAAAAGACACTTTAGTTTTAATTTCTATTACCCTACCATCAAGGAGGTAACATTAACCTGAAATACAATTTTCTCATTTTTCTATCGTATACTATCATCTCAAGTCTGTATGGTTATATAAGTTCCCGGTTAACACACTACATACTTCCCCCCTCCAGTTGTGATGTGATTGCAAATATATAGCTCTATGTCATGCAAATAATTGAATCATTTGCCTCTAACAAATTTTTTCATGCAAATGACTCTAACTGTAAAATAAGAAGCAATGCATTTCTTAGGGAGAGCTCCTAGATCTGTATTTCAGACTTTAAATGACCAAATTTCAACTACTATTTATCTAGACTTCACTATTGCCAAAAGGCATAATCAACTTAAAAATTAAAAATTTTAATAGTATCTAAAATCCTAGAGCTTTAAAAATTTTTGTTTTAACAGGTCATTTCTTTTGTGTAAAACTTTCCATATTCACTGGAATGTTTTCCTCATTAAAACATGCTTTTGTTTTTCTAACTCATCTGGATTATTCAATTTTCGTAGAACTCTATCACATCTTCACCACATCCATTTCTCTTTTACTCTGTCTCCCTTCTGCCAACAAGTTGGACTATCCTGCCCAGCTTGTGATTTGGGTGAGGATACTGCAGTTCTGTGTGGACTCTGAGTAGTTAAATCAATAGTGTAATCCAGTGTGTACATAATATCCTCTGGGCTATAATTTAAGAATCATGATATGATATTTCTCCAAAAACAGAAGCTATTTGAGACATTGATCTCTAATGCTAAACTCGTGGGGAGAATCTTTAGTTATAAGAAGTCATACATTTAATTGTATTAATTTGAATTACTTCTTTGTGTCACTTTCAGCAAAGATTCCTCTTAGAGACAGGTGGGATTTTTACTGCTTGATAAAGTCAGCCTTTATCAGAAGTTATTCATAAGATGATTTTACTTGATATTGTATTCTGTCACATAATTTGCAAACTGGTATTATTCTTACAATGATATACCTTGTAGTGTGTGTGTGTGTGTGTGTGTGTGTATACATTCTCAAGATTTTTAAGGCTTTCATTGAATACAGATGAATTTATTTCTCACATTAAAAGCATTAAATAAGTAATAGAATTGTTTTTAGCATTTTAATATTTATTTATGTATATTTTAATCAACTGAAGAATTCATTGAGGGATTACTCCATTTCTACTATGTTGCCAATAATCATTCTTTCTTGTTGTTATTTTAATTAATTTAAACTACATATATACACTGAAATTTGTTTAAATAAAAATTACTTTATTTTTTTAACCACTATACTTTATAGTCCTGTCTGGTTAGTCTAATCTGACAGCATTATCATCAAAACCTAAAATAAACCCTGAATTCTCTCAAGGACATAAAAAAGGCTTATATCAATGTGACTGTAGTAGGCAAGTTTAAGTTTTATACTTATTTAGTATGAAGATGCAATCAGTATCTACCTTAAAATTCTCATTAACTGCACTTGAGTTTCAATTTCAAAGTCTTGCTGAGAATCCATCTTGTATACTTCAGTAAAATTTTGTTGAAGTAGACTGCTTTATAAAGATTATTTCTTGTTTTGTATCTATCTTGTGACTTAAAGACTTGTTTAAGGAAGAGAAATGCTAAAGTAAAATCTTGAACAAGTTACTATTTCTCTGTTCTTCATACAATTTACTGACAGATTTTCCAATAAGATGCTGAAACATGTTCCATAGTGAAACTTTATCTGCTACCAAATTTAAGTGTTGTAATTTACTTTTAATTGTAAATCTGAAAGGTTGAATTTTAATAGTAATCTTAACCTGCTACTATGAAATTATGGGGTTGATCCTGCTAAAAAGGTCAACCATTCCCTGAGTCGTAAATTTAAATGTTTTCCATTAACTTAAATGAGTTAATATGATGATATATTTCTCTTGAGGAATGAATGTACCCCATAGGTCCTAGTTCACCATTTCAAAAAAATGTTATACCTTTGTCAGCATGATTTAATCTCTATTTGATTTATGTACCTCATTTTAGGGTTCATTTGACACTTATATCTTTCTAGGGCAGTTCATAAATATTCTTATTATATTTTGACATAATTTCAATCTCTTTACAGGCAAATATTAAAACCTCACCTCAAGTGAAGTATTTTGCCATTCTTTTTAAATGCTGCAAGGAATTATTTTGGGGAGAAGGGGAAGTAAAATAAACTAGAGAAAATAAATAACATTTTCATGAATACTTGACAGTGAAAGTGGAAAATCCAAACATTACATCTCATATACAGTATATCTCTTATCTGCAGATATTTTCTTTAATTTTAAGTATATTTGTAGGATAAAATTAAATGATCAAAAGTCAGCATGAGTAGAGTCAGGGAAAAAGATTTTTTTCCTACTTTAGAAAAATTATGTTTTCAAGGAAGAACCAAATGTAATATGAAAATCAAATCTAGAAAACTGAAAAGTATCATATGAATGAAAGAAGAAAAAATAGAAAAACTCAGAGGGACAGAACACTGAAAGAAAAAGAAGAGGTGAGAAAGAGTTAGAAAAAAAGAGGGAAAGAGAAAAGAATAAAAAAATAGGTTCTATATATATTTACTTGAAATTATACTGAAGTCTACAAATTGAACACTTCTCAAACAATATATTTACTATCTACATACAAAATATTTTATGCTTAAAATAAAGTTTTTAAACACTTTAAAATTGGATGTTATTTAAATTTGAAATATAAGATGTTTACATTAAACATTTGGTAAATTCTGTATCAATTATGTTATTGTCTATTTTTCTCTACAAGTGTTTATCATACACACATATGAAGACATTTTCTTAATGATGATCATTATAATTCTTAATTTTATTTCTGCTTGATATTTTGTTAATATGATAGGATATGGAATTATTTACCTTTAACTGATAGTAAACCAAGAAGGTGCAGTTTGCCACTGTTCATTTAAAAAGTGTAGATACACCAGTCATAGAATATCTTCTACTTATAGTGTTAAATGTTTTCTTCTAACTTTGTAATTCATTATATTTCACCTAAATTAAAACTGGTAATAAAGAAATTGTTAAATAATATGCTATTATGCAACAATAATAAAACACTACTAGATAGAGACATTATTAGCTTAAAGTCATTCACAACTGCTTTTATGGTTAAATCAGTGGCCTTAGTGAAACATATTAGAGACTGAGGGAACTCTTTGCCAATATTTAATTTAAGTATATTTTCTTAGAGCAGAAGGAAAAGCGTTAAGAAAAAAGAAATATATGGAACTGAAGACATCATGTTAAGGGAAATGAGTCAGATTCAGAAATTCAATAGTCATGTTTTCTCTTATCTGTGAAACAGAGAGAAAAATGGAAGAAAGGAGGTCCCATGAAAATAATAAGACCAGTAAGGTAGAGGAAGAGAAAAGTTCCTCAAGTAAGGTAGGAGAAGATGGGAATGAAATTAATCATTCTGTGGCATATTTCTACATGCTCAGAACTTTTTATGTTATGAGCATGTAGAAATATGCCACAATGAAACCAACTAATTCTGTGTAATTATTATTCACCAATAAAAATTTAAAAATAAAGAAATGGGTTAAACTAAATCATATATTTCTAGCTAGAAAATGTTAGTAGACATACTAGATGTATTCATTAAAATAATTAAATTGTGTAAACATGTAGAATTTAAACTATTCACAAGTGTTTACAGAGAGTATTCAATATTATAAAATTGTGATATATATAAAATATAACTGTATTTTGATAAACAAATATCCTTGTAGGATCTATTTGTTCTTCATAAACAATAAATTGTCTTCATTGATGTTTTTTGTTGTCAACCTTTCTTCAATCTGATGGGTAAGTTACACTTTTGAAAAGATAAATAAATCCTAGGCATTTTTTAAATTTGTGTGTGACTTCAGTGATTTGTTCCTACAGTTTTTATTTCATGCATTGCAACTGAATACAGAACACTTGTGACTGACACACAATTATATAATCAGCTAGGATTGGATGAATCCTGATTAATTCTAGAATAGGAATTAAAACTCAAGGCTCTTGGTTTCTACTTAATGACCTCCCAATGATCGTTTAGGAGTCTTCATTGCATTGCATAATCAACTGCTATCGCCATTTTGGGGGCTTTATCTCATTGTCTAATTAATTCACATACTGTTGCTCAACACATGTTAGAATCACCAACAAACTTTTTCTAATTACTTTGAAATGATGGTAATGCCATCTAAATCTTTATTCTCTTGATAGTTAATGGAATAGATTTTAAATAAAAAATGAATTCTTTGTATAATGTTTTATAATAAATCAAATTTGAGCAACTATGTGTTGTGTGTATGTTTGTATACCTTGGGAGAAACTGTGCAAGCTGGTTAAGAAACACTGACCTGAAATATGATAGTATATAGCATCATTTGTATATACTGAAATGTCCAAATAATATACAGTGCATTAAAATTGAATTGTTTTCAAGTAGTTAGTGTAATAAATTACTAAAAATAATGCTATTAGATAATACCAGTAGGTGAGGTTTTCTTAACCTTGTTGCCATTGGCGTTTGGGGATATTTGTCACATATCTTGTACCCACTTAAAGATTAATTTTACTGTATTTCCAATGTATTAGTACATTATAATCTGTTTATGCATTGTTTGTTTATGTTTGTGTTAGTAGATATTCTGATTGTTTCCTGGCTGATATTATTACAAATATTGCTGCCATGGACCTTCATAAGTGGATATTTAGATCAATATAGCTTTTATTCATTTATATAAAATTGTTAATCCATAAAATAGATGTGTGTTTAAATCCCTGCTACAAATCCTTGCCAGTGAATTGATCTCAAATCTTTCTCATCACACCTTTCTAATGCCTGAGTAGTGGAATGCATTGCAGTTTTATTTGCACTTTCCTGATGACTAAAAATGTTGACCAAGTTTCATGCAATAATTGAACTCTATCCTGTCTTTCTTTGTGAAATATCTGATAATACCCTCCCCTTTTTAGGTTGAGTTGTTTCTTTACTGTCAGAGGATTGATAAAGTAAGAGACTTGAGCATGCCAGACCCAAATTCCACTCAGTGGATAAACAGATAAATATCTAGAATAATCATATATTAATAATATCAAATCATGTTTGTCATTTTAATATGAAAAGCAAAAGAATGTGTAGAATCAGAATATGTTAAAATATTAAGACAATTATCTTTGTCTTTTTTTAGTAATATATCTATAGAGTGGCACATAAATACTTAGGAAGTTAAGACTCTATAAATCTATAAATATGAGCATATACACAAACTATACACACACAAATTGTGAATCTGCAAAACAGTGTCTGTACAATTACAGTGGTATTTCAAATATATATGAATGAGGAATTTCTAAAAATATATTTATGTATATACCTGTCTATGTTTTGCTGTTCATCTATTTATCAATTTTATAGTTATATCTGAATCTGCATCTGTCTTAGTAATTATGAAGGAAGAAGTTATAATGTATTTGGTAAAGCTAACAATAAAATTATATTTTTATTCATTTTCAATCCTATCTAAGCTGTTAATATTATTCTTTCCTACTGATGACCCTGGGTCATTTCTAGATTCAATAGTCTTTGTTCTCTTTATTTCTATAATAAGATAATAAAACCATTAGAGGGACAGGAAGTGGGTGGATGGGGACTGAATTAGTCTGGAGGCTCTGAGACAAAGATATAGAGTCAAAGATCATGATAGCTTCCTAGTGGGTTTTCTTCATATTCATTGTTTTGGGTTATGGGAACAAGGATTTTTTCCAAACAATGATCTCATTCTCATAGCTCTAACGAATACATTCAACTATATCTCATGTTTAGCATGTTTATGTGTAAAGAATAAAACCTCCGAATCTAATACATGGTTAAAAGGTAGCCTTCTTGAATAACTGCTTGCCTGCTGGTGCTAATAAAACTGGATTTAATATCCACTAAAGACATGCCTTTAAAAATATATTAGGGAATACAAAGAATCCATTGACCTGTGTTATGAAGAATAGGTTTCTCCTCTGAGGTAAAAACATGTATTTCAGTGAGTTTACATGTATTCCAAGGCATTCTCGTTTATACAATCTAATGCATTAGCAGATAAGTTGTATTTATTTCACTCATTGCTTAATTATCAGACCCTATATTAAATATATAAGTATTTTTATATTACTTACTGGAATAACGTTTTATTTGAAATTATTTAAATTAATAACAGAAAATATAATGTAAAATGTTTTCTATTTTGACGAAAGCTGTATTTAGCAAAAATTTCCTGTTGGGGGGTGGGAGGGACTCCTATGACACTTAGGATGCTTAAGTAAACATTGAGCAGATGATTTCTTAAGAGAGAAAATGTGTATAGTCCCTGTTTTTCATAACATTGTGATCTAATTGGTTTATTGTTTGATTTCTATTTCTCTGTTTTGTTTTACTTCTTTTCCTTTGCCACCCTTTTGCAAACAGTTCTAATGCTATTCAGTGTTCTTACACATAATATTTGTAAATTGAAGAAATGATCCTATAGGAATGAGAACACTAAAAAACCTTGATATTTCAGCAATGAAATACTAGTTGACCCCTTTATAATGCATTAGAATCGCAGATGGAAAGAACAAAGGCAAACTTAAAAGATATTCTAATAAATAATATCTGTAAACATCTCAAGTTTTGCAGAAAACAAACTGACAGATTCCAGGATGGTAGTAAACACCTAGCAAGATACACCCAAATAAACCCGTGCCCAGATGCATTGTAGGCCACTTCCTATTAACCAAAGCAACTGAAGGATAATGCAGTATATCAAAATTTATGGGACACAGTAAAACCAGTCTGAGAGGAAGGTTTGCAGCACTGAATCCTAACATTAAAGTGTAAGAAAACTCTCAAATTAATGAACTCTCAACTCAAGAACTTAGAAAAAGTAAAGTTGAAAATCTCCAAAGTTAATAAGATTGATAACCGAAAAGTATCAATAAATATATAATGTACAAAAGAAATTTTTTGAGGAGTTTCATAACATTGACAAATGACCAGAAAGACTGATGAAAAGAGACTATGCCAATGAAAGGAATAAAGAAAGGTCATGACTACAGACTCTGTACAGATCAAAAGATAATAAAAGAAACACTGCAAACAATGGTACACACATAAATTTGCTAATCTAGATTGAATTAGGCCCTCAAGGAGCAAACATCACCAAAACTTCCATGAAATAAATTAATTTAAAAGCCTTAGAACTGTTATGGAATTTAATTTATATGTAAAATTACACCAAAAAGAAATCATCAGGTCTGAATTATTTCATTGGAAAATTTTACCTAATGATGAAGAAAGAATTAATATCAGTTTTCTATAATTTTTTTACAAAAAGTAGAACAAAACTTTCTTCATTTAAGGAAGGTGGTATTTTTCTAATATCAAAATCAAATTATAGACTATTAGATATTGTGAATAGTGACAATAAAATAAAACAATAATGTTGATGCAAGGCTGACTCCACATATGTGAATCAATCCACATAATATGTTAACAGAGTGAGGAAGCAAAGTGATATTATTATATGAATTAAGAAAGAGTTCTTGAAAAAATTTGATAGTTTATGAGAAATTTAAAAAAAAAATAGAAGGGAACTTTTGAAAAGTGATAAAAGTGGATGTACAAAACTCCTATAGTCAACATTGTACTAAATGGAGACAGATAGAATGCTTTTCCCAGAAGTTGGCCATGAAATAATGAATTTGTCCTTAGTGATTTTATGTAACACGATGTTGCAATTCCTAGCCAATACAATAAGCCTTTCTGACTTGTGGATGATATATGTCAAAGAAAAACCATAAGAAATCCATAAAATTTAAAGATAAAACATAAACTCCTGGGGCTGGGTTGTCCCTTAGTGGTAGAGTGCTTGCCTCGTATGTGTGAGGTATTGGGTTCAACCCTCAGCACCATGTAAAACAGAAATAAACAAAATAAAGGTATGATGTCTATCTACAATATATATGTATATATATATATACATGTGTATATATATATGTGTATTATATGTATATATATGATAACATAAACTCCTAGGACTAATAAATATCCTCAGTAAGTCATGAGAGACAAGATGAGCATTTGAAAACAAATGTATTTCTATGTATTAGAAATGAACACCTGAACATCAATATGAAGAATACAATACCATTATTTATGATCCAGAGAAAATTATTCCCTTACATATAATTCTAAAAATATTTTTGCAGGACTAATATGCTCAACTAACAAAACTTTGATGAAAGAAATCAAATAAGATTTAAATGAATTCAGACATATATCATGTTCATGTCATTGAAAAATCAATGTGGTAAAACTGAATTTTTCTATAATTGATAGACATTTTGGCCAAATTTCTGACAAAATCCCAAGAAGATTTTTTTTTGTATATCTGGATAAAATTATTCTAAATTTTATTTGTAGGGGGGAAGAATAGCTACAAAATAACTATTGAATAAAGGAAGGAGTCTAACATTTAAAAATGTATTATGTAGTTATAATAATCACAAAAGATTGTGATCTTTTAACAGAGACATCCATCAATAAAACAGAATAAATAGTTCAAACAGAATAGTATAAATATTCCCAATTAATATTTGAAAAAATTGCAAAAGTAATACAATAGAGAAAAGACAGATTTTCAATAAAAAGTACTAGTATACTCAGGACATTTGGTATATTTGAACATCCACAGGCAATTAATGAACTTCAACCAAAGTTTCACACCTTTTACATATAACTTAAAATAGGGCATGGACTTATATATAAAATGTAAAATTTTAAGTCTTTTATAATATTGTGGTAGAAAAATCTTCAAGGTTTACAGCTAGGTAGAGAGTTCTTGGACTTGATAAGAAAGCAAAATCAATAGAAAAATTGAAAAATTTGTTAAATCTGCCAAATCTAAAAAAAAAAAATCTTATTTCTGAAGGACTTTTAAAGTATGAAAAGACAATTCAATCATGTATCATACACAAAATTTATACCTAGAGTATCAGAACACAACAGTTATAAAATAAAAATTCAATTAAAATTGAGTAAAAATATGAAGATATATTGCATCAAAAAGAGATACAAACAGTAAATAAGAAAATGAGAAAATGTTAACCATCTTTAACTAACTAGGAAAACACAAACTAAAATTACAATGAAATATCACTACATACTTTTAGGAATGGCTAAATTTTTAAATTAAAATTAATAATGAGAAGATAAAATAGCTCAAGGGTGAGACAAAATTGGAACTCTCATGTGTCACTATTTGGATGTGAAAAGGAAGAGCCACTTTAACAATTCTTCAGTTTCTTTGGAAACTAAATCCAGAGTGATTCTATGATCCAACAATGTTGCTCCTGGGCATTTATCCAAATAACTGAAAACTCATATTCACACAAAATCTTGGACATGAATGTTTAGAGAAAAATTTATTCACAATAACCAAAAACTAAAAAAAAAAAAAACCCAGACGTCCTTCAGAAGTGAAATATTACACACACTGTGGCACATCCAAACTGAGGGACAGCATTCTATAGTGAAAAGTACTGAACAATTGGTGCATGCAGCAATGTGGATGAATCTTCAGAGAATTACAGTGGGTGAAAAGGCCAATTCAATAACATACTGTGTGATGCCATTTGGACAAAATTTCTTGAAATTATAATACTATAGCAATATAGAGCAGTTTAATGTTTGCCAGGAAATGGGAGGATTATAAGGAGCATGGCTATACCAAAAGCATGAGTGAGTGATTTTTCTTATGAGGGAAATACTCTCTTCTGATTTTATCAATATCAATATGCTAGTCGTGATACTTTCTGCAGTATTTCTTACAATTGTGCATTTATCTCAAATTTAAGATTTATGTTTAAATGTAATTTTGACTCAGATTTAGAAGGTTAACCTAATTAAAAAAAGGAAGGAATGATAAAATAATAGCTCTCTATTTTCTTAAGGACATAGTCATGTTTGTATGTAATGCCAGGATTGCTGCAGAATATAAACATCAGAGGAGCAAGTTTAAGACCAAGGCTAAGAGCCTTAGGTTATTGAGTAGTAATTAAGATGAGTCCTGAACAAAGCCAGCCTCTTAACCACCTCTGACTTTATCATACACCTGATTTTGGTATATTAAATTAAATTTTTTTATTTTTTTCTATTTTCATTTTATTTATTTATTTATTTATGTGGTTTTTAATTTGTTTTAATTAAGATTACAAGAAAAAATACATTAGAATGGTCAGATTTTTTAAAAAATGACCATGTCATGTATTGATAATATGTGGAAACTAAAATTTCCATACAGTCTTGGTGATTCCATAAAATAATACAGGCAATTATGCAAGCTATTTGACAATTTCTTATATAATTAAATGTACAACTCAAATATGGGATAGCAATTATCCTTTGGTGCATTTACACAAGAGAAAAAAATACATATAGTCACCCAAGGTTTCTATACACATTTTCATTGTGGCTTTATTCACAATAATCCCAAACTTTAAGTAGCTTAAATAACTACCAAGAGATAAATAAATGAATAAAATGTGACTTATGTTTAGATTTGAACTGAAGGTATTAAAAATGAATACCTCTTGTAGTATAAATATTTACTACATATTGTGTTGAACATACTTGTACCAAAATTAATGCACTGTATAGCTTATGCATATAAAACTAGTTTTCCTGTATGTTTATTTGCTAAGTCTGGCTGACTTGCTCTAAAACCAGGCTTGCAATAGGTACAGCAGCAGGAATCTGTTCCCTTCTTATTTCCAAATTTCCAAGTACATTTAATAGAAATTACTTGAATCTGTAATTTTACCTGAAGAGTAGGGAAATAATATCATATTAAGTGATGGTTTTCCAAGCTATTTATTATTGTAAAATATAATAAACCATATGTTGAAACTGATATTGAAGTCACTTAACAAAACTATCATGAACTTCCTGTTACAGGAAAGTTTCTTATCACTTAAAATCCAAAAATTTCCAGGACCAGGGGGTACTGTTTTACACTTCAAATTTTCTTAGTGTATTATAACTTTCAACCTCACATTTGTTCAGTCTTCTGTAAGCCCATTGTTATTCTTCCTTCTTTCTTTGAACACGTAAAGCCTGTTCCTGACTGAGGTGTATGCAAGTGCTGTTCCCTCAGTAAATAGCATATATCATTTTCTAATGTCCAGCATCTGAAACAAAATTTGTCCTGTATTAGCTAATAAATACATGTAAAGTGATTTAATAAATAAACCTATTTTTCCATTTATTTTTCTTAGAAAATATTTCTCATTATAATATCCTAAAAGGCAGTGAATATATTAATTGTGAAATTCAAATGTCTTTGGATAGCTGGACACAATGGCATACATCTGTAATCCCAGCTACCTAGGAGGCTGAGTCAAGAGAATTACAAATTCATGCCTCACCTTGGCAATTAGCAAGACTCTCTCAAAATAAAATAATAAGAGATGGGAATGTAACTCGGTGGTAGAACACCCATGGGTTTAATACCCAGTACTGCAAAACATAAGTCTTAATTAATTATGTCTTAATTAATAATAAGAAACATTTTATTTGCTAATTTTCACATTTTCTAAAAGACTTTAGAGAATAGAAATTATTGTTTAAATAAACCAAAGCTGTGTATAATTTCCTACAAATATAATTATGACTTCAAGATGACTAGCTTTATGTTTATAATCCTGCTGATGTTTCTCTGCAGATCTCTGAAGCTTGCAAAACTGCATGAAGAAAGTCATCCTCTGACCATTGCACCCAGTTTTCTTATTAAGGATGCACATGTTTGTTTTATCTTGAATGAGCCTTTCTGTAAGACAGGAGATGTGGCTTTTTGAATTGGTTATAATTTTGCTAGAAGCACTATCTTTTTCTTCCAGTAGTTTGCCTTTTGACTGAAATATTTCTTTTTTTCAGGTATTACAGTTTTTCATGAAAGTGGGCTCCAAGGAGTAACAAAAGTTCATAGTTATAAAAGAAATTATCTTAAAATTTAAAATCTGAATGCCTACTAGGAACATATTTCTTTCATTACTTCCTTTATTCCTTTTTTGATTTGTCATATATTCAATTCAGTGTGGTTAGTCATGTATAAAGCTACACATTTGTATGCTAGATAAAACTTCTTCAATATGCTTTTTCTTTCAGAGAAAATTTCTCATTTTTTAGAAATTCACTATTTCTAAACATCCATAGCCAGGTTATTTTCATTGTCAATACTGAAGAGGGTTTTGTTTTGTTTTGTTTTAATATATTCTACTTGAAGATAAAGAGTACATCTTTAAATCACAAAATTGGAAAGAAACTAGATTTCATTCCAGTCCCTTGTATAACAGAAAACAAAACATTTCTCAAAAAGTGCAAAATCTTGCCTCAAGTCATAAACCTATTTGGCAGTAAACTTGAATTAAATTTGGTGATCCTTTACCATAACAGAATGATATTCTTTATTACAGTTACATAACTCATTTGTGTTATAATATAATTGTTATTTTCATATTGCTGTTGTTCATTTTTGTTTACTCTGTGTTATTATGAACCTAAAAGTCCAGATATAAAATTCATTAAGACAATTTTCTGTACTTCATTATGTATCCTGCTTCCATGAAGATCACACTGTAAAGAAAGGATGAACCTCCACTCCATGCACAATTTGATTCAATTTCAAGATGTCACATACATATTCACCAAGAAACATTCATATGAAAATGTTCTGTTATGATTTAGATATAATGTTTCTGCCCGCCCCCCAAGCGCAAGTGTGACAATGCAGGAAACTTCAGAGACAAAATGATTGGGTTATAAGAACCTTAACCTAATCAGTGCATTAATCCACTTGAATGGACTAACTGGGTGGTGACTTTAGTCAGGTAGTATGTGGCTGAATAATGTGGGGAGTTCCCTGAAGTATGCCTTTGAAGTTTATATTTTGTTCCTGGTGAGCAAGAGCTTTCTCTGCTTCCTAATTGTCATGTCCTGAACTGCTTTCCTCATCCACACCCTTTCTCCATATATTCTGCTTCATTTCTTGCCCAAAGCAATGGAGCTGGCCAACTATCAACTGAGACCTCTGAAACCAGGAGCCTCAAATAAACTTTTCCTCCTCTAAGTTGTTCTTGTCAGGTCTTTTGGTTACAACAGCTAAAAAACTGACTAGACATGTTCCTTACTCAAATGATAAATCTTTCTGGAGAGAACTCAGTAAGTGTCCATACATATCTGAAAATGTTTTTTGAGAGCAGAGAAAGGAGACTGGTTTTCTTTTTATTGTGATAGAGTCTGATCCGTGGCTTAAAGATCCCCATCCATGTGGTCTGTGGCTTTCATGGTTTAAACAGCATTGTCCAAAGAAGGGAGCACCCTGACTTTCCCATCTTTTGCTGAAATGAGGGACAGTTGTGTGAGTGGAGCTGTATGGCAGGAAGCAAACATCAAGAATAAAGTCAGAAAAATAAAATAAAATAAAAAAACGAATAGAGTCAGACTCTTTATAATGCCTCTAATTATATTCTTTATAATGAACTATTATAATATTACTTTAATTAATTCAGATCATATAATCCTCTCAATTTACTTATACACATTTAATAATGATGAAGTTAAAATTAAAGTAATAGACTACAAACGATTAAAATCAATAGTTGTAGGATTTAGTTGACTTTTCAAAATGCTTAATATTGTCTTAATGTGTTAAGGACACAGGGAACAAAATGCCAAATATCCTGATGAAACTTATAGAAGTATGTCCATATGCATAAGTGCTATATAAATCTAAGGTGTTATTCCTTAAATAATGACAAGTGAAGCTCATTTTCCTTATTACATTTTCTAACGGTGCTGGTAAACATACTAAATTAGCCTTTACTAAGATTTCCAATTTTATTTCAAGTATCACACCTCCAAATTTTAGAAATCCTACCTGTGGCCATGTCATCAGGGGTTACATTCTAAGGATGATAATTCTAAAAGCAAAACTGAGCAGAGACAGAATCTGTCACTAAATCACAAGTCTGATCATGGAAAACTCACATGGACAGTTGAGGATAAGTTACACTCAGCAATTTTTTAAGTTTTCAAAAAAACTCAATATTAAATGATAGACTACCTCCTACTAACTCTAAATTAAATAGTTCATCAGACAAAAAAAAAAAAGGTAACCAAGACCAAACAATACAATTGTATTGAGAAAATTCCATTAATTTTAATTAAGAGATAGGATGTGATATGGTATGAGCTACATGATGATAAAAGAAATGATATGTTCAATACACTGAATCAGAGACAATGTGATAATGTGATTTCCCTTCTACAACCATGACATCTCTCACAAGAACTCTTTTTACTTTGAAAACATGACTTGGCAATTCACAATAAAAAGTAAACTCATAAGGGAAATGCAATGAAAAGGAAAAGGAGTAAAATAGGCTACATGAGATCTGCAGTAGGTGAACTGAGGTGGAGGCCATTCATGTGTCTCAGTGAATAGTGACTCTTAAGCAAAGACTACCAGGAATGGAGAAAGTTATCCATGCAGTGACTGGAGAAAGAACTTCTAAGTAAAGAGAAAAACCACTCAAAGGCTCTGAAGTTAGAACATGAATTGGTGTTTTGGATGAATAGCAAGAAGGACTTGGAGCTGGAGTAGTGTGTCACGGAAAGCTATAGAGAAAAGATAGGAAGGAACAGAAACAAGTATTATGTGGAAACCTAGAAGCCATTAAATGGGATTTGGTTTTTCTTAAAAGAAATGGTTATCTTTATAAGATACAGAGCAGAAGAGTGATATGATCTTAAATTTGTGAAGTATTATTTTAATTATTGCATTGAAAATATACTAAAAGTTTCCATAAGAAAAACAGAGAAACACAACAAAAGTTAATGCAAAAATCTAAATTAACAATGATGGTGGTTAGATAGGAAGTCAACAATGGTGATAGTTTTGAAGGTTGAACCAAAAGCTTCATTAGGATGGCTTGCTTTAAACACACACACACACACACACACACACACACACACATACACACACGTATGTTTATATGTACATATACTTTAGTTGACACATATTAATTGTATGTATATTTATTTGGTATAGTGTAACATTTCAATATATGTATATAGCATATGATAATCATATCTGGGTATTTGGCGTATCTGTCACCTTAGACATTTATCATTTCTTTGTGTTAGGAACATTCAAAATCTTCTCTACCAGTAATTTTGAAATATTCATTTAATTACTATAAACCAGAGTTATTCTACTGTGCTATGAAACCCTGGAAGTTAAATCCTTCTTTGTATCTTGTACTGGTTAAATTCTCTCCCTCTCTTTCCCCAACACCATTCCCAGGCTTTCGTAATTATTATTCTGTTTTCTACTTCTTGACAATCAGCTTTTTAGCTTCTACAAATAAGTGTGACCATATCTTTCCAGAGGCTAGCCGCTGATAATTATTATTCTACTTATAAAGAAAATACGTGGTACGTGTCTTTCTGTGTCTGCCTTATCACATATAACATATCATCCATATCTATCTATTTTGTGCAAATGACATAACTTCATTCTTTTTGTGAATAAATGAAAATATACACCACATTTTTATTATCCGTTGATCCATGAGAGAGAACCAAGGTTGATTCTACATCTTAGCTATTGTGAACAGTGTTGCAATAAACATGTGAGTGCAGGTAACTCTTTGATATGCTGACTTCATTCCTTGGGGTATATTTTAAAGTGTCATATTTATTTTAAATTAATACATAATAATTATTATGTGTTAATAATGAAATGGTTTTATAGAGAAAGAAGTGTTCAACAGTGTCAAAAGTCATACTTTAAGAAAGGAGAACCTACCGTTGTAATTAACAAGTATAATTGACAATCATGAAAACAGTGACCTTATTCAGACCAGTTTTCTAAGCATTACTTCATTGCATCTTGCTATAAACTGTCACTTGTGATTAAACTTAAACTCCAGTGGATTACATTGCTTTGCCAAGGTCACAGAGTCACTAAGTGATCAAACATCCATCAATCTCAGGTCTGCTCCACAGCGCAAACTATTCACATATGTTAAATTCTCTTCTAAGGGTGACAGTGGATTTAATCCTTTACTTTTTTTTTAACCAACAATTTTGTAAAAATTTGCTCAAAACCAAAACCAGTGAAACATTGAAATCAGCAAGGACTTATTAAGAAATTTCAGGTGTCTTCTACTTTCTAGCCAGATAGCATTAACTCTGCAGGCCTTACTCTGAAAGGTAAATGCTTATAGACTTAACCTAATTATATTAAGTAAATAAAAATGACAGAAAAGTTTCAGAACAATATTTTTCAATTGAATTCAGTATACCTACCTACTTCAGTAAAACTAGAAAATCATTTGCATAGTTGTGTTTATATGTTTATTATCAATCTTTACATAAGTGTGTATTTCCATATCTTTACAATGATTTGTATTACCATTTTTCCTTCTGTTTACTTTTTAAATACTTTCTATACAAATTAAACAAAAGTGTACAATTTTCTTTATCTTGCAATTTGAGGAAGAAATTTATAGATACAGAATTTTGAATTTTGTACACTAATGCTTGAGAATTCCAAGAATGTATATGAAGGCAATTTGCAGTAATCTTCTTTTAGTCACATTAATTGTAGATAGACCATTTTTATTTTAAAATTTAAAATGCTACTACTCTCCTATGTTAGGAAATGGTGGAAATTACTTTTCTACAAAAGCAAAATGAGATTTCTTTGATGGTCCTTTACTTTTTTGCTAATAGTCACCAAGAGGTATAGAGTTCTTATACAGCAACAAATCAATTTTATGATTATACAGTATATTATCATGCCTTTGGGGTATTTTACAAACAAATTAGAATAAAAAAGTTAGTCTATAATACTATAAAGTAATTGTGTTCCTTGAAATTTAGCAAAATTGATTGAAAACCTATGTCTACACAAAAACCTGTATGTGGATGTTTATAAAAGATTTATTTATGGATTTCAAAACCTAGTAGCAACCAATATATTATTCCTTTGGTGATTAGACAAATACGTCCATTATATGTACAAATACATATTATTCAACACTAAAAATAGGTAAGCTATCAAGCTGTGTTAAGACATGGAGGAAATATAAACACATATTGCTAAAGAAAGAGGTCAATCTAGAAAGGCTATATACAGTATGGTTCCAACTAGGCAACATTCTAGGAGGCCGAAATACACAGGCAGTAATTGTTGAGGGGTAAGGAGGAGTGAGATAATCAGGTAGAACTCTGAAGATTTTTAGGGCAATGAAACTATTCTCTATGATACCACAATGATGGATACATGCCATTATCCATTTGTAAAAAAAAAAAATTATAGGATGTGTAATACCAAGAGTAAGCTATAATGTAAATCATGCAATTGGCATCATTAAGAGTCAAGAAAGGTTATTGTGTTGTCAAATAATTTTCTTATAACTATTATTTAAGTTGAGTAAATATGAATTTTTATTGCAGAATTGCACTTATTTGGAGAGGCACATAGAACAGTTTTATTAGAAGCCAGTTAAAATTTTTTGTTATCATTCTTCCAACTCTTCCACTGAGAATAAGTCCAGCTTTTAATGTGAACTATAAAGAAGGAACTATCAATAAATAAAATGATATCTATGTAAAGGTTACTATATTTTTATTTTATTTCCCTATAGCATAGTTATGGTTTATTGTTTATATACGATTTTACTTACACACACACACACACACACACACACAAATGTACACATACATATGCAGTATGCAATATTGTATAGTTAAATTATATGTAACTTTTGTAAATTAAATTACATGTAACTTTTATTTGACTTGTATTGATGTTGGCTATCTGGAAAACAATTGATTTGATGATGTTAACTTATGAATTACTTGTGGCTACCTACTAATTATAAAATTGGCTAATTTAATGAAATTCACTTAAGAATAATGTTGCCTTCTTTTAAACAGACCACTATACCTTTTCCTAACTTTAAATTTTAAAGCATATTACATAGTAAAACCCATCAAAAATAGTAAAATATACATATTAAAAGATGTTTGTTTTATCTAGAAAGCTTCTATGGTGAATTTTTATCACTTTTGAAAAGGTTTTTTACAACCCAGCTTTTGAATCTTCATTACAGATAATTCTTATCAAGGATATGTACAAAATATACTTAAAGTGTTAGACATGAATTGACAACTTAATCCTCACAAAAGACTAAAGGGTTAAGTACTTATTTGCATCTTCCTTGCATATGAGGTCACCTAATCATAAAGAGGTTAAATAATTTGCCTAGAATTATGCTTCTAGAAAATGACAAAGCTTTACATATTGCCATACTAGTGTCTGTTGTATTCTGCTGCCTTCCCTATCCTCTACAAATCAGTGGATGTGTAACCGATGTGATTCTGCAATCTGTATACGGGGTAAAAATGGGAGTTCATAACCCACATGAATCAAAATGTGAAATATGATATATCAAGAACTATGTAATGTTTTGAACAACCAACAATAAAAATTATATATATATTAAAAAAAAAGAAAATGACAAAGCTGAGCTCTGACCCCTGGCAGTCTGTCTTGAAAAGTTGTATGCTTAAATTCTAAGTAATACTGTTGCACATGACTTAATCTTTTATCTTTTACCACTTTTGGTTAAATCTAGTCACATATTTTGCTGTTCTTTCTCAAATATTCTAGTATCCTTTGTGTTGGGACTTTTACCTTAACTATTTCTTTGGCATTAACAGTTCCCAGATTTGAGAATGGCTGGCTCCTTCATATTCTTTCAGGTACTCCTCAAATTTCATAATTCCCTTGACCATCTACCGAAGGAATACCCCTCCCCTGCACATATACATCCTTCAACATTTACCCTACCTATACTGCTTCGTTTTGTTCCCAAACACTAATTGCTATGGTTGTTAATCATTACATTTTTCTTAATCATTGCATCAGATTCCCTTGAACAACTGACAGTGACAAAAATTTTCAAGGCCAACGACAGAGATGCTGAATCAATACATTTAAGAACATGACTGAAGAAATTGATTTTTTTCACTCTTGTAATAACTCCAGTGATAGCCAGAGATGTACCTAATATTTATAGCATATTATATAATAGTGTTCATTTATTTATATATTATCTATCTGTCCAACTAGTATCTAGACCTTAGGAATACAAGATCATTATCTTAGTTATTTTTGTATTTTTAGTGCCTATAACCAGGTTCTTGGAATTTTGTCTATGTAATTGAATTTAAATAGTTTTTCCAGAGAATGGCTACCCATAAGCATTTAAGATTCTATTGAGAAAACTGAGTCTAAAGGAGGGCAGATTGAGACTTGGAAAAGGCTTTAATAACTGCATGAGGCATAGAGTTTTCCCTTCTTTAAAAAAGAAATAAAAATATCAGCTTAAGGTGTAATGCGGTTAGAAATATTTAAGTGAAGGGAGAAGTATTTGATAGTACTCTATCTTTAGAACAGTAATTATGGTAAATATTTTCCGTTTAAAGCAAGATCTAAACCACAGAGAGACAAAGAAGTTAAGTAGAAAGTCTAATAATTAAGTACCCAGACATTTCAGCTAATTCTGCTGTTACTATGGTTACTTCCACCACTACCAAACAAACAGACTTTTATTATATAATCCAGGGTGACACTAAGATCTATAAGCTTTCAGTCTGTATTGCCTACTGTACTGTTGAGTTAGAATTCCCAAATCTTATCCGAATCTTTTATATGCAAAAGGAAAGAAAACTGAATAATAGTAAGGGGGTCCAAGTATCTGGAATGACAGTGATAGCTAAAGGGCACATCTTTAAGCTTCAGAAGACAATCTTAATAAATCTGTCAAGAATGAGATATGACTGCTTTAGTCAGATTATTGAAAATGGCTCCCAGTTTGGAAAAGTTAGGAATCCAATGTCTGCAGTGTCCTTCAAGGCAGAAAATTTCACTAAGTTATTCTTTACTAATTGGCTGGGGAAAATCCTGAATGTCCTCTGATGTTTGAAGAGAAGAAGACTTTGCTTTCCTGTGGCAATCAGGGTCTGGAACTGCACTAGGAACTGACAAAATTGAACAATATCTTTAGAGATTCTGCATCCTTTGTATGTTAATGGAGAGAGAGAGAGAGAGAGAGAGAGAGAGAGAGAGAGAGAGAGAGAGAGAATATCAGGTCTACAATATTGTCAATCTGGAGAGAATATGTGAAGATCACCCACATATTGTGTAAGATTGGATTCCTAGGAAAAAACAAAGTGTCTTTAGGGCTATGCAAAAATGATAAAATGTTTATAATAATTAAGAGCATTTATATAAAACCTGAATGGCATAATGTTCAACTGATGTCTCCAACTGAACACAAGCAGATACCATGATCTGTCCTTAGGGAAATATAAAATATATTGATTTATCACCATACAGAAGCTCTATTTGAACATAGAATTAGGGTGAAAGACCACAAAGAAATGAGGATGAACAGTTTTTCTTTTTTTTTAATTATTCACTTTTTTTTATTGGTTGCTCAAAACATTACAATGCTCTTGACATATCATATTTCATACGTTTGATTCAAGTGGGTTAAGAACAGTTTTTCAATGGGCCTGTCATCTAACAGTGACAATTTGTCTATTTGAAGAATAGAGTTAGAATATTACTCTGAATATAGAGTATAATGAATCTGTTACGGAGATATGCGGATAAGATGGACCACACTCCTTTAAAATTTAATGGTAAAATTTTCAAGGGTTTGGGCTGACTATAGTAAGAGCACAAATAGATGAATTAGTTCAGCCTCCAGTATGTGCTCCATATCTTTACTGTATTTGGTCCAGAGGCAATGAGAATATTTTAGTCAGCTTTTGTGTCACTGTGACCAAAATACTCTATAAGACCAACTGAGAGGAGGAAATTTATTTGGTGCTTACTGTTGCAGAATTCTCAGTCTATATGTGGCTGACTCTGTTCTTCTGGGCCCAAGTTGAGGAAGAAAGACCCATGGAAGAAAGTAGCTCACCTCATGATGAGGTAATGAAGCAGAGAGAAAAGGGGGCTCCAGCAAAAATGTATCCTTATGGGTGTGACCCCAGTAATCCACCTTCTCTAGCTATACCCTACTAGCCTACTGTTACCAACCAGTTAGTCCATTCAAAACAGGATAATTGATTAGGTTAGAACACTCATGATCTAATAATTTCACCTCTGAATAGTCTTGCATTAACAGGAGCTTATGGGGGACATCTCATATTCAATCAAAAACTGGGAGAAAATTCAAATTTTAAACTATTGGAGGAAGCATCAAGTCATATTAGTTAATCCAAGGCATCATCAGACCCTTTGGGATTTTACAAAGAGGTCATTTTTGCAAAGTCATGGTAAGCATCCCCTGTGCCAGGGCAGACCTTGTGTCTGTTGATTCACTTGAATAGAATAAAGAAACAGAAAAGCATGTTAGTAGTAAGAGCAGTAGACAGTTTATATATATATATATATATATATATATATATATATATATATATATATATATATATTTTAAATTGCATACAAATTTTTCCCTTTTGTATTTAGGATAACTGTAGGAAAAGTACAATGAATAGGTATAGTCCTAGGGTAACCAGTTATATAAAGTGTGTCCTTTAAATTTAGATTTTTTTCTCTCTAAATGACAATAGAGACTTGTTCTGCTAGTGTTCTTATTTTTTATTATTTTTAAATTTATATATGACAGTGGAATGCATAGCAATTTTTTTTAATATTTATTTTTTTAGTTGCCATTCTACACAATTCCTCTGTTTCATTTATTTTTATGTGGTGCTGAGAATTGAACCAAGATCTCACATGAGTGAGGTGATCATTCTACCATTGAGCCAAAATCCCAGCCCTACAATTTTTATTACACATATAGAGCACAACTTTTATACCTTCAATTGTATACAAAGTATATTCACACCAATTTGTGTCTTCCTACTTGTACTTTGGATAATAATGATCATCACAATTCACTATCATTAATAACCCCATGCCCCGTCCCTTCTCCTCCTACCCCTCTGCCCTATCTAGAGTTTGTCTATTTCTCTCATGTCCCACTATAAATCAGCCTCCTTATATCAAAGAAAACATTCAGTGCTTGGTTTGTTGAAATTATCTAACTTCACTTAGCATTATCTTCTCTAATTACATCCATTTACCTGCAAATGCCATGATTTTATTCTCTTTTATTGTTGAGTAAAATTCCATTGTGTATATATGCCACATTTTTTATCCATGCATCTATTGAAGGGCACCTAGGTTGGTTCCACAGTTTATCTATTATGAATTGCGCTGCTATAAGCAATGATGTGGCTGGGTCCCTGTAGTATGCTATTTTTAATCCTTTGGGTATAGACCCAGGAGAGGGATAGCTGGGTCAAATGGTGTTTCCATTCACAGATTTCAAAGGAATCTCCATACTGATTTCCATATTGACTGTACCAATATGTAGTCCCACCAGCAGTGTATGAGTGTACCTTTTTCCCCACATCCTCACCAACACTTACTGTTGTTTGTCATCATAATAGCTGCCATTCTGACTGGAGTGAGATGAAATCTTAGAGTAATTTTGATTTGCATTTCTCTAATTGCTAGCAATAATGAACATTTTTTCATATATTTGTTGATTGATTATATATCATCTTCTGAGAAGTGTCTTTTCATGTCCTTGACCCATTTATTGATTGAGTTATTTGTTTTTTTGTGCTTAGCTTTTTGTGTTCTTTATATACCCTAGAGATTAGTGCTCTATCTGATGTGTGAGGGGTAAAGATTTGCTACCAAGATGTAGGCTCTCTATTCACCTCAAATATTGTTTGTTTTGCTGAGAAGAAAATTTTTAGTTTTATTGCATCCCATTTATTGATTCTTGACTTTAATTCTTGTGCCACAGGAGTCTTATTAAGGAAGCTGGGGCCTAACCCCACATGATGAAGATTAGAGCCTAGGTTTTCTTCTATTAGACACAGTCTCTGATTTTATTTCTAAGTCTTTGATCCATTTTTAGTTGAGTTTTGTTCATGGTGAGAGACAGGGGTTTAATTTCATTTTGTTGCATATGGATTTCCAGTTTTCCAAGCACCATTTGTTGAAGAGACTATCTTTTCTCCAATGCATGTTCTTGGTACCTTTGTCTAATAAAAGATAATTGTAATTTTGGGGGTTAGAGTCTGTTTCCTCTATTCTGTACCATTGGTATACCAGTCTGTTTTGGTGCCAATACCAAGATGTTTTTGTTACTATTGCTCTGTAGTGTAGTTAAGTTCTGGTATAGTGATGATTCCTGCTTCACTCTTTCTGCTAAGGATTGCTTTAGCTCAACATCATAAAGGCTATCTATCACTAAGCCCCAGGCCAACATCATTCTAAATGGAAAAAAATTGAAGGTGTTCCCTCTATGTCTGGAACAAGACAGGGATGCCATTTTTCACCACTTCTATTCAACATAGTTCTTGAAACACTGGCCAGAGCAATTAGACAGACAGAAGAAATTAAAGGAATACATATAGTAAAAGAAGAACTCAAATTGGCACTATTTACAGATGATATGATTCTATACCTAGAAGTCCCTAAAAGTTTCACCAGAAAACTTCTAGAACTAGTAAATGAATTCAGCAAATTAGTAGGATATAAAATAAACACCCATAAATCAAGGGCATTTTTGTATATCATTTTGTATATCCTCAGAAAGGGAAATAAGAAAAATTACCCATTTTCAATAGCCTTAAAAACATAAAATACTTGGGAATCAACTTAATGAAAGAGGTGAAAAATCTCTATAATGAAAATTCCAGAATACTAAAGAAAGAAATCAAAGAAGAACCTTAGAAGATGGAAAGATCTACCTTGCTCTTGGATAGGCAGAATTAATATTATCAAAATGACCATACTTTCAAAAGCATTATATAGATTTAATGCAATTTGGATCAAAATTCCAATGACATTCATCATAGAAATAGAAAAGGCAATCATGAAATTCATCTGAAAAAATAACAGGCCCAGAATAGCTGCTAATGTTTTTATACATCCAATATCAACAGCAATCTTTACCTAGACATAGCTTTATCTTTTGCATCAGGCTTATTTATTAACTTAATCTAATTTAATTTTGTCTACAATTTTCTTTTCTGAGTTAGACTATTTTTTATTTTTTCTGAAGATCTTGTAATTCAGAGTCATCAGTCGGTAATTCTACCTTCTATTTTCTAATTAGAACTGTCACTTCACATTTAAGACCATCAACAAAGAAAAAAGACTATACAGATGTGATATTTCTGACCCTATTGAGAGCAGAGTATTCTTGGAAGGTGCTAATCCACCTCTGAAATCAAGAATGAAGCATATTTTTTTTTCTGTTTACAAGATTGTATTCTTCATCAATAATGCTTTAAGAAAACCCCTTGTGAATAGCTATGGAGAATCTGATGTTGATGATATTTTTATCTGTGAAGATATACCTATATCATCATCTGTACCTAATTTATAAAACTTGAGGATGGAATATTATCCAGTGAGAAGGTTGAGTTTAGGGAAAGATAGAGGATTGAAAGGACAAAAATTCTTGAAAAGTGCATGAGCAGAACAGAATCAAAAACGAGGGTGTCAAGATCTATGAACCAGGGTGGAGGCCAATCCAGAGTGTCACTAGGAAAAGAGAAGAGGTTGGGTTTTGCTTTATGTGGGGCAGTGGTGGCTATGTTTAGATTGTAGGCCCAACTCTGAGTATCCTCATGCCCCAATTTCCTGGTCAATGGGCATATGTTGAAACTCAATAAAGACAGGACTCCTATGAAGATCATGTGAGTTGAGATTTCTGTCAGACCACCAAGTAAATAACACCTATGGCCAAACTACTGGCCCAGGATAAGGGGAACATGAAATGAGTGGTGGAAGAAGAAAATATACCTATAAGCCAAGTCCTTGTAACTAACTGCAGAAGCAAGAATTGTAGCAGTTACACTTCTTTGGTGTTGGTGACCTATCCTTTTCCTTCTTGTACTCTGTATGAAAAAGTTATAAGTTTTCAGGGGTGGGAGTGGATATGATCAAATTGATACCATGATGACATGGTGGCAGATGGGATTTTGTTTGTTTTCTCTTTTAGAGTACATAGAGTTTTGATCTACTGGACAAAAGTACTGGTTAATAATGCTGGTTGATTTCAGAGGTGGATTATACAGATAGCATCAACAGATACCCTTGCCTCCTACTTCCACTATTAGCAAATTAGAAGACTTTGGAGGAGATTGAAGTAAAGGGATAGAATTGATGAGGCACTTTCAAATCACTTCCCTGGGGAGTGCAGGGTGTCACATGAATTGAAGTGTGTCCCTCAAGTTAGTGCCTCAACTCTTTCTTGCACTGTTTTGAGACAGTGGTTACTACCACCTTAAAAACTTCAGAAATAATAATGGTGCATAATGTGCTATTAGTTTTTATGGTTTCTCTACATCTTACCTAATACAACTTTAAAAAATAGCTCAATTTAAGAATATTTTTTTACTAATTTGATTATTCCATTTGTTTCCTGTTAGGACATTGGCTAATATTTTACTAGCTGATTCTAGACATGCCTAAATTTATTTACATCAATTTCACTTCTATAGACTTTAAGTCATTTGATGCAACGATTTCTTTCTTATATAGACCATATTACATAAGACTTTATATCACATGAAACCCTAGAGTCCTGACTGAAAGAATTTGTAGTGAGAATATTTGAATTATATTTTTTAGATTTTTCTTGTGTTACATTACCTTTGACTTGTCACTCTATTTCTTTACCTCACATTATCCATCTATAATTGGTGCATTTAAAAGATTTTTATCTAAGACTTTTATCAATGATTTTTCATGTTAGACAGTTTTAGAGCAGGTAGTGTCCAGAAAAAAATAACTATTCCATTTCCTAGAAGTTCTAATAGGACATGAACTCTAGTCATGTATTGATACTTAATACATTAGCACCTTAAACATGAGAGCAAACACTGGGAGAGAGAGAGAAGCAGTATTTTGATGAAAATAGCCTATGTCCATTAAAATTTCAGAAAAATTGGGAAGAGGATCAAATTTAATATTAAAAAACATGGAATCATAAATAAGATTAAAACAAAAGCAAAGACAATTTTTCAGGTGCTCAATAGAATTTAAAATTGGGAAACATAGGTTCAGTTAGACCAAAACAACATTTTGCCATGGGAAAGTGGACTTTGACTTTTTTAACAAGGAGAAGCAGAAACATGTAACTTAGCATTCTTTGTGAGAAATAAACTCAATTGAAGTAAATCTGGCAGATGTATACCAAAGTCAATCACAGTGGCCCTAAGTTTTGTAAGTTCATTGAACTTTCCAGGTGAGGGGGCAAAAAATGGTCAGCTCAGATTCTCTCAAACTCGCAAGGTGTTAGGTTCTGAAAAATAATTCCCTTTCTTGGATTCAGTTTCTGACCTGGTGTCTATGTGGTGACCTTCCTCTTGTCAGTATTATCTACAGTTCAAATAAGGATTTTTCTCACTTTTTTACTATTCTGTATTTATTTTGACACATTTTCTTATTTAAGTGATATGCGGTTATTCTACTGTACAAGAATTTCAAAACACTAATATACAAGTTGTGTGCATTTTTTATAATACAATTTCATCTTGAAAGAGTCTTTATAGATGATTAGAACTTTATTGTCATATAACCTGTATATAGCTGGCATACATACCCTACCTTAGAAAACTGCTGAACATTGAGTGATTTATGATCCTCAGATATTCCTGCATCTTTATTAAAACTGCTCTTGGAAAAAGAAGACAGAATTTAAAATGAGCATTTTTTAGAATATATAGAATTTTTATAAAATGTGTATTTGAAAATATTCCTCAATCATTTTGAGATTTGGATTTATCATTGGAAATGGAGTTGTCTGAAGTATGAATTGTGTCATCAGGAATTTTTAAAAGCCTGATTTCTTGAGGAAGTATAACCGTCACCTCTATTTCTTATTCTAGACACTACTATTGTTACTAGTTCCGCAGTCTCCAGCCTGCTTTAGATTTCATGCTTTCTTTCTAGCCCCAGGATTTCTCTGTTGATGTCAAAGGGAAGCCTATGTTTGGGGATGCCTTGCCTATGCACATACCAAGAGGTTTAGAAATGTAAATAATCTGTTGAATGAAATTTACCAATGGAGATCAGGAGCTGATAGATGCTGTTCTTGCCTAAATTTCCCCAGAAAGTAAGTTCTAAGACACGTTTCATAGGGTTACAAGTGTGTTTGTCTTAAGTTCAGTCACCCTACCATTGGCCAAGACAATATGAATAATTTATGGACTCCCCTCTTCAACTGTTCAGCTCACCATCAACACTCCTATAAGAAACCTACTCCCCCAAATAAAATACTTACAGTTCAGTTTTCCCTCAGGTTCTAAGACAGGAGGGTTAAAAGTCATCCATGATGGTGTCTGTCCTTTTCATTATGTCATAATGGTATAAAATGAGGTGAAATATCTACATTTTTAATGGTCTTTTCAGTTGGTGAGGAAAAAATTTTCATAAAAAGAATTTGGAAACTTAGTTAAAACTACATTTTTTTTCCCCTCAATATGTTCCTTTTTTTTTTCTCTCTCTTCTTACTTCTCCTTATAGATTTCAGATTCTTAAATTTAAATCTGGGAAAGTAGCTAGATAGGCTCATATAAAAGTAAAATGTTGAGGGAAATGAGTATATGTAAATTCCTAATACTATATAAACTGGACTCTACAATTTTAAAACTGTATTTTTTAAATTACAATATATACACTGATTTTAGATAATTTAGATAATGTTGAATTATAGGCAGGAAAATTCTTTTTAATTTCACCAACCAAAGATAAATGGTTTTATTTTTAAATATCAACTTAAATCTATCTTGTAAAATAGAGCCATATTTCTTGAAAGATAAATATCCCACTTTTTTTCTTTTACAGATTCCATGTCATGAACATTTCCCTATTTTACAGAATAGTCTTGAAAATAAGAGTTTTAATGAAATAAATCATTGGCTGATATGTTTTTTTCACTCCTTTTAAATATTTTTCAATTTTTATCAGAAATAACAATATAATAATCTCTATCTCTTTCTCTCTCTCTCTCTCTCTCTCTCTCTCTCTCTCTCTCTGTCTCTCTCTCTCTCTACCTTTCAGAATATTTCTTTACGTGAATTTTACTCAGCAAAGTAATTCACCTACTAGATGCTCAGGTGTCCGAACATCTTTAATTATATACTACATGTTTTTCTCAACTACTCTCCTAAAACCATAATTTACATTTGTGCCACAAGATTCATTTATCCAGTAATTCTCACTTTTATCACTAAAAAAACTTCTAAGACTCTACTTTTTCATCATAATTTTAACACATGATATCCTTCCTTTTTTTGCCTTTTTCCTATCATTGGCTTTTTTGATTTCAGTATCCCTACAGACAGTGCATCTATAAACCAATCTTATTATTCAAAGAGCACTTTCCACCCTTACACATTCACTCTTGTGTGTGCCCTTCAAACTTTCAGTTCTGTGCCTCTTTCAGTATCCTAACATAAGATTTTGACATCATAGAGACCCAGTTATATTTCTGCTGTCAAAAATCCCAATCATTCCTACACTTTTTTACTTATATAACTTAAGATTTCTTGTCAATAGCTAGAACCTCTGCTTTGAAAGTTTTACCTTCTCACACCTATTTCCCTATAATATACTTCTGGAAAATTCTTAACCTAGTTAAACCCAAATATCTTGAATATATTTAGGAAGAAAGTCTTATAATCACACTGCCCCAGTAATTTAAATATATTTATAAATTAAATAATAAACATTATTTTGTTTTATTAAAGATAGTTAATATTCTTTAACTTTCTGTGAAATGACAAGTTGAAGTCCTATCCTTTCCCCTCATTCTTCTTTCCTCTGCATTATCACATCAATAACCTTATACTGCATTGAAAAATGAAAGTCATAAGATTCCCTCTGTCTTAGTCTGTTGCTGTTAACAAGATATCTGGAACTGGGTAATTTATTAACAACAGACATTTATATATCAAAGTTCTGGAGGTCAGGAAGCCCAGATCAAGGCACTGGCAGGCTAGGGGACTGGAAGGCTCATTATTTACTTTCAAGATGATGAATTTTTTTTTTATGTGCCCTGCAGAAGGGAGGATCACTGTGTCCTCGCCTGGGAGAAGAGATGGAAAGGGAAAGAACAAAAGGGCAAAAGACAAGAGAAGCAAAAGGATATAAATTCTTTTCTATCCTTTTGTAAGGCGCTAATATCATTCATAAGGGTTACACTCCCAATACTTAATCGCCTCCTAAAATCTTTGTCTTGTTATACTATCACATTGGGGTTTCAGTCATACTGTGAGTTTTGAAGGGACACATGAATTCAAAGTAGAGCATTCTTCCTCAGGCCCCCTAAAATTCATGTCTTCTCCTATACAAAATATATTCATTCCATCACAATAGAACAGAGTCTTAACTCATTCTGGTAACAAATTTAATATGCACATCTGAAGTTTCAACTAATCAAATATGGGGGTGACTCAAGGTTTGAGACATATTATCTTCCAGCCAGGAGTCTGTGAAAACAAATACATTATGCACTTCCAAAATATAGTCATGGGGCAAACATGAGCTAGATTTCCCTGTTCCAAACAGATAAATAGGAGAGAAAGAAATAATAAGTTACCAGTAAGTCCAAAACTCTACAGGGCAAACAACATTAATTATTAAAGCTTAAGAAAAATCTTTAACTCTTTGCCCCACCTTCTGTATTCACTAGAGCAAGGATAGATTCCTCAAGGCTTCAATGAACCCAACCTCAATGACTTAGCTTGGTCTATTCCAATAGTAGCTGTCACAGGTTGAAGTGGTATTCCTGTGGCTGGTTGTTACAAGTTGGTAGCTTCACAGATCTGGTGTTACTATGGTCATAGGTCTGAATTCACTGTGGTGAGCCCTGCCCCTGATTCCACTAAGTATTGCTTTCATAAGGGCTCACTGTGATAGCTCCAGCTCTATGGCTCCACAAGACATTGCCCATGTGGGAGCCCTCTGCATTTGTGGCACCTCTGTGGCAGTTGTCTGCTTGAATCCTGAGTGTATCTGAGGCATTTTTTGAAATCTAGGAGGAAATAGCAATGCCTGCATAGCTGTGGCAATCTCTGTACCTGTAGAGTTGGCACCATGCAGATACCACAAAGATTTACCATTTGTAACTTTTGGAGGGGCAACTTTACCTATATCTGGCCAAACTGAACCACAACTGGAGAGGGCAAGGGACACTACACCAGAATGCAAAATCAGACTTGAATGAGGACATGCATCAAGGAACCAAAGATTCCTATTTATTTGATGTTATCATGTTTGGCATAATATATTTCCTTTCTCTTGATACACTTCTTTCTCTTGCTATTTGTGATGGCACATCTTTGAACATTTTTACATGTCAATGTGTACCTTTCTCAATTAGGCATCTTCTATTCATTCACCACAAGATGGAATGACCCTGGTCTCAGTCTTGGGCTCCTATTTTCTTAATTTACCTAATTCCTCTAGATCACCCTGTAGTCCCAAGACACCTCATACCTCTGGTAGCCTCATCTCCTTGGAGCTCAAGACTCAATTATAATTGCCTGTCTATTATCTCTAAATGATCATATAATAACTTTATTTGTTTCTCAAGCAAAGCAAATCCTTTTCTCTCTCTCTCTCTCTCTCTCTCTCTCTCTCTCTCTCTCTCTCTCTTTCTCCTTAGTTCTCTTTTTGCTGGTCTTTTTTTCCACTTGCTGTTTCAAAAAATTAATTAATTAATTTGAGACAAATTGTGCTGCTTTGATCTTCACAACAACCTTCTTTCATATTTTTTAAAATAATATGGCTCACAGAGCCATGTAATTACTGTCTACGGCTCTCCTATCTCCTGCCACTTGTTACCCATCATGCTAAAATTCTCTTTATATCCTGCTTTCTGTTTAAGTTCATAGTGTAAGTTTTTGTTTATTTTCAAGTGAAATATCAAGATGTCCTTCCCTGAATCATTTCTCTCTCTGAGCAGAATGTAGTCACAGGCAATTTAGGCAATACAATGCTATTTTGATACATGTGTAGATCAAATAAGATCTGTGAACTCAATTTCCATTCAGACAACAGAACCTTGTTAGAATGAAAAGCAGAGGAAGGAATTCAAGATGGAAAACAGCAAGAGTTGGCAGATACAATAGGGAACAAGTCATCTGCTATTTCCAGATGAGACAATTTAGTTTAGTCACCTGTTTTGTTACTATAAGGAGCTTCTATAATGCAAAAAAAAAAAAAAAAAGTTGTTCACAGAATTAGTAGAAATAGTTCTTCTGGTTCAGATTATTTATCTCTATGCAACAAAACATATGGAAAAACAAAGATCAGGTAAACTACATTATCATTGAAGAATGAAGGACAAATGCAGTTTCATGGGTGCGTGACCTATGCAATCTCACCTGGCTCTAAACTCAGAAAGGACATGTCCTTGGTCTAAGGTTTTGCTTACCACTTGGAAATATATAATACTTCTTCCTTTGAAATTATTTTTCAGGAAAGCTTGACAAGGGGATACATATCAAGATACCTACATTTTCACAAGATCCCCTAAGATGTTAGTGAACACACTGAATTTGAAAAGGGCCAAATTCAAGAAACATTAGACTTCTAAGTTCTGATGAATCAAAGAGTGGAATGAAAAACATGAAAAACTGACAGTGGCAAGGCAAGAGAGAGAAGTTTCTGCCTTTTGAATAGCAGGGAACAGTCCTCAAGTAACCACAAGATATCAGTAAGGGAGCCATGTATGTGGTGGGAAGAGGAATCTCAATGCATGACAGTAGTTTGCTACTCAAAGGATGAAAGTTCTTTGATCAGTCAATAACAAATGTTGTCACCAGAAGGCTGATTTGGAAATACAGTAGTACCTCCTTTAGCTGAGGTTTCACAATGTGGTTTTAGTTATTCATGGTCAGTGATGATCTGAAAGTACGATATGAAAAATTCCAGAAATAAACAATTCATCTGTCTTAAATTATACCAGTTCTCAATAGCACAATGAAATCTTGCACTGTCCTGGCCAGGATGTAAATCATCCCTTTATCAAGCATATCCATACTATAAAAGGTTCTCTTCCAATTAGTTTTTTATGAGCTGTCTTGGTTATTAGATTGACGGTCACATTAACTAATACAGTGCTTGTGTTCTGGTAATACTTAACTTTGAATATGCCAGAGAAGCCATGAAGTGTTGTTTTCAAGTGGAAAGTCAAAGTTCTTAATAAGTTAAGAAAAAAAATTGTATGATGTGCCAAGATTGCTAAAACCTATGGTAAGAACAAATCTCCTATGAACAAAAGTGAAGAAGGAAAAGAAATTCATGTTAGTTTTGCTGCCACACCTCAAACTGCAAAAGTTATGGCTATAGTGCACAATAAGAGCTTAGTTAAGATGAAAAGAAATTAAAGTATAGGTGTTGGTGCTCTCCACAGTTTCAGGCATCCCGGGGGGTCTTAGCATGGATCCCCATGGATAAGGGACGGCTGTACAGCCTCAGCTCTGGTCTGAAGCACTAATTACTTCCACCAATGGTGAAGAGCTGTCGCTTCACAACAAGTCCTAAAGAATATTGCACCAAAGGCATCTTTGGGAGGGAGTGACTAATGTAAAATCATTGTAGGTCCTACCCAGGAGCTGCTGAGTCAGAATCCACAATTTCACAAGATTCCCTAAGATGTTAGTGAACATCTTGAATTTGAGGAGGGCCATTCTAGGGTTGTCATTTTCAACCTGGCCTTAGAGTAAAATCACCTACAGTGCTTTTAAAAATACTAATCAATTGAGTCTCACTTTCCCAGATTCAAATATGGTATGTTCAGTGAGATTTTTTTAAGTCCCCTCAGTTGATTTTCACTTACAGGTAAGGTAAAGAACCATTGTGAGGAAAGTTTCAATCTTTTTGTATAGTCTTAATGGTGAGCAAGGATATCCCTAAAAGGCTGAGATTCAGTGGTGTGGTACTTAGAGACCAGTCTTCCCAATGTAAACTTGCCTCACGGATTAAAGGACAGGAGAAGGAGACCTGCCTGAGACTCAGCCCTGTCTGTCTGAAGAACTGATTTTTCATTTGAAGGAGGAATTTCATCCCCGTGAGAGGCCTCATGCCTGTCTTGGTCTTGTTGCGCTGTATTCTGTGTCTTGGTTAAAACAACACTTTATCTGACAGTATTTTTGCAACTTCAAAAGCCCTCAGAAAATGGAAGCTGGGGGATCAGTTCCTTCATTTCCAGAAGGTTATAATCTTCCCTTCTTCTATCAACCATCACCTTCTGGGGAATGCCACTTGAACAATAAACTCCTCAATGCAACTTTTTTTTTTTTTTCTGAGGAAAGCAGACTCCAGACTCTGCAAGGCCTACATTTGCATAATTGAAGAAGAATCCTCAGGGTATTTTTTGAGCAGGGGATGTACAACATAGATCTCATGCAAGGTGATTTACTGTTCCCACTTAGATGAGATTCGGCTGAATACTCATCCTACCGGATGAGAGGAAAAATAAATCAAAATTGACCTCTGTAGAACAACTTGCTTATGGTAGCTGCTACCGTGATTTTTGACTTCTTTTGTTGATGCTGTATCTCTTCTAGTTTGCTTTTCTCTTTAAATTCTGTTGCCTAACAGAGCCTTTACAAATTAGCTCTTTTATCTCCCTGGAAGCCCTTTCTGGTGTCAGGGACGGATGTTTGTTCCAGACTGATTCTTGAGTCTGAATAGTGGAAAGGCAGTTTTCCTTCCCCCAGGAAATCAAGGTTCAAACAGGGACACTACCAGAATACAATTGAGCAGACTATTCACAAACCCCTAGGAAAAGAGAAGACTTTTCTTTCTTGAAGCCTGAGAGTACAATACCTCTAGGTGACTGTCTCAGGTATATGATTTCAAGGACCCTGGTTTTTCTTTGGCCTGTGGGTCTTAACATTTGGGTATTTCTATTGAGAACACTTTGCCCATTTAAAAAGACTTCAGATACAGTAAAAGGTTTGTATGAGGTAGCTGCATATCATACAAAAAACAATAGAAAGCTGGGACTTTGCAGATTCATCATGGTAACAATGATAATTTCATATTAATCAAATAACAATCTACATTTCCCTTGTAGGAGAGTAAAGATTTTTTTACCCATCAATATGTTCATGACTGAAACACATGTAAGACAGATAAATGAGATAAGAGCATAAAAATTCGTTTAATGTTTTTCTTACATGACACAAGAGATTTCAGAAACAAATAAGTAAATCACACATCAGGTTATCATAGACATGCCTCCAAGAATCCTCAAAGAAACAGGTAGACCTGCATATTTTCATGCCGAGTTTGAGGAAGAAGTGCAGATGCATGATGAAGATTAAAGGGATTTATCATGTACTGGTAAGAAACTGTGGCAATCCTCATGTCTCCAGAGATCAGAATAATGCTTTTTTCCCATGTAAAGAACACCCCTGGGATGAGGATCTTATGATCTTCACTACAGGGATCTTATGTTCTTTTATAGTCAGCTTCAGAAGGGAAGTTCAGGAGAAGGTTAGACAGTGACCCTCCTGCTTCTGTTGTTTCTTCAAATACCAAGGAGTCATATTTCACTATAGCATACTATGCCCTATCACTGTTGCTATGGTTTGGATAGGAGTTGAACAGGTCCTCTACAAGTTCATGTGTTACAAGCTTGGTGCCCAGTGTGTCAATGTTGAGAGGTTATATAAGTGGGCCTAGGTCTTAAGAAGCAATTAAGGTGGTTCTTATGGAACAATGATTTAGTTTTAGAGAGAGGGAGTTGTTATAATAAAAGAGCGAGTGTGACCCTAGAGTCACTCTCTAGCTTCCTGTCTCACCATATAATCCCTCTCTCTTGGACACATTTCCACAATGATGCAGTCAATCATGAGACCTTCACCAGAGACAAGGCAATGCCAGTATCATGCCATGGAAACGACAAAATGAGCTAAATAAACCTTCTTCCTTTATAAAGTACTCAGCTTCAGGTATTTTGTTATAGTATTAAAAAACAAATTAATATATGCTTTTCCATTATTGTAGTATGATAGCTAGTGAGAGCATTTACTTAATATGGTATCCTAAGTAGCTGAATTACTATAGCATATATTTTATCTATATTATGTGTCTTTGTCTACAGCTACATATTTTGCATTATAAAGTTGAATTTTACCTTCACTTGATACATGTATTTCCCACTTTTCCTTGAATTTGGGACACTGAAACTTGTAACATACCCATGGAATCATAAAAGCATAAAAATAAAATAAGACATGAGGAAGAATATTTATCTTACATATTTTATCAAATCATATAAAACCAATTGTATCTGAACATTTAAATATTTAAATGACATTTATGTAGAGATAAATTGAATAAACAAATCAGTGAATTACATCCTTGATTATTATAAAGAATCATAATATTTTAGTTACTGAACAGAAAAAGTCAAAAGATGTTTGTTAAATATAATAAGTAAATCATTTATTTTTTCAAGTCTTATTGCCTTAGTTATAAGTCTGGCTCATTTATAATGCTTTAGCTGTTTTACTAATTTATTTAATTAATTTTGCTCATCCTTACAGTAAAGTCACTAGTTCTGACTTAATCTTTAAGATTGAATCATATTTAGGGTAGAGGTGAGAATACAATATCTGGCTCTAGCAATTTTCTACAGAAGGTGGATAGTGTTGCCTGTAAGCCACTTTTCCTTTCAGGAATGCTTTATGCATTTAGGGCCTTAGATTGGACATAGACTTAGTGAAACCTGAATTGCTCTACATAGTTTTGAAATTAAAGGGAAAATGGAGCTACTGTGATAGGTTATTCAATCATATGATCCTTGCTTAAACTATTAAAAATGTAACAAAACTCACAAAATGTAATAGGATTTCTTTGGAAAACTAGAAAAGATACTGAAATTCCTATTATGGTAACATGGCAGATTGAAGACAAAGCCATAGCAGCAGATTAGAGGCAGTATTATAAAGTCTTCAGAAACAAGCAGATCATTGGGAAAACTTTGCACAGACTGTAGAATTGGGGTTTCCAGATCAGTTTAACTAGCTCTCAAAGGAACAGAGCCCCTCTACCTGACACCTGGGTTATACAACCAATTAACTAGCCTCGGGGAGAGTGCCAAGATAAGACCAACAAGGAATTTTCAAGTGATTTCAGCTTCAATACACAGTTGCAAAACACAGTCAACCAATGTTCGTGCACAAAAATATCACTCCATTTTCAGTCTTGTTCTATGTCTGTTTCCAACTATTGCTGTATACTATGAAAATTAAACATGTAAGCAAACAAAAGAACATAATTCCAGACAAATGCATAGATACTTACACATCGTAAGTTTTTCCCCCCTAAGAATGTCTCTTCCTTTCAGATCTTCTAATTTTTTTTCTTTTGCTTTAGGGCAGATAATGATTTAAAAGCAGCCACTTTCAAATTCATTAAAAAAGTGAGACAGTTTCAGAGTGCTTTCAAAATAAATGTGCATTTTATTCAATTGTAATTGACAGCAAGAGAAAGACAACAAATAATTCAAATATAGATTTCACCACTTACAGAAATTTGGATAGGAGTTTCCACATAAAAATTAAATTCAGTTGTGTCTGTGCTTTTCATCTGAATGGTCAAAAGCATGCTATTGATAAAGCTTAAAACTAGCTCTTGTTCTGAAGCCATATGTTCATTATTACCTTACAATTTTAATTTATGCATTGAAATTTGATTATCCATTTGCTTTTGTGGGTCTCTCTTACTATATATTTATGTAAAGTAAGAGAGACCCACAAGATCTACAAGGGTTGAAAGAATACACAAGTTTTACCTTTGTTTTAAAGCATGTGGAGGTCAGTAGTGCAGGGCCAAGGAGCTTAAGCTCTGCTCCGTGAAGTTATTGAGGAACCCAGATCTTCTCCATCCTGTGGCTCATTCATTTACTAGATTTGTGTCCTTATCTCTATTGAGTGCTGTGAACTCATGACCCCAAGGGCTCCACCCTTATGACCTAAATTCCATTGCAGAGATGTGGCCTCCTAAAACCCCAGTGGGATTAAGATTGTAACATATGAATTTGTGGAGAACACAGACATTTAGCCCATAATATATACTAATATAGATGTCAATATAGACATCCAGGCATGGATTAGAAGGAGATGACCTGAATGTGGCTTCCACGTTACTCCCTTCTTATCACATCAGAATTAATACAAAGGGCTGGAAAACCCACACCCTAGCTGGGTAGCTATCCCTTGACTACAACTCAGGATGAAAGAAGAAGAGAATACAAATATGGGACAACTAGTGTCTTTGGCCACACTAATCATTCTTCCTTAATTTTTTGAAAAAAAAAATTATTAATATATTGGTTTGGGTATTTGATGGTTTCCATCTTCCCTGTCTTTCAATTAATTTGTGTAAGAAAGGAGAATAGTATATTAACATCACAAATAGGAGGAGTCTGAGGAGATACAATGACTGAGGTAATTTAGTGAACTGGATGGAACCCCAAAACAGGAAAAAGGCATTAGGGACAAACTGAAGAAATATGAATAGAATATGGACTACTTTAGTTAACAGTAGTGTATCCATAATTGTTCATTGGGCTGGGGCTGGGACTCAGTTGTAGAGTGCTTGCCTAGCATGTGGGTTTGATTCTCAGCACTGCATATAAATAAATGACTAAAATAAAGGTCCATCAACAATTAAAAACATTTTTAAATTTTTTTTTGGAAAAATAACAGTTCATTAATTGTGAAAAATGTTACGTATTGTCTTAGTAATGTGTGGTTTTTCTTTTCATAGGACCAACAAATAAAAGTAGCTCTTATTCTGAAGTAATATATTCATTATTACCTTCATTTATGCTTATGAACAGCATAAATTTACTTGTAACAATTCTAGAGGCTGGAAATTTAGGATCAGGGCACTGACACAGCCTGGGTCTGGTGAGCTCCTTTTCTGGGTTGCAGACTGCCTTTGTCTTTTCACTATATCCTCACATGGTGGAAAGTACATGAGGGAATTCTCTGGGATCCCTTTTATAAGGCATCCATCACTAAAGGGGGCTCCACTCTTATGACCTAAATTCCGTTGCAGAGATGTGACCTAAAACCCCAGTGGGATTAAGATTGTGACATGTGAATTTGTGAAGAACACAAACATTTAGCCCATAATATATACTAATATAGATGTTAATAATAAAGAAAACAGGACATGTAATACAGTAAATTTCTTGCCTATCATTGCTTTATTCCATATATCTAAAAAGTTCTAAAATAAAGTTTATTACTAAAAATAAGTGTACATTACTATGTATACTATTATTACTAAGACACTATTATATCTTATTGTTATTTGCACACCATTTTAGGCCCAGGACAAAATCATGATGTAAAACACAAATAATAGTAAAACAGTGATTTGGAGGGAAAAAAAAAAAAAAAAAAGCTTTTCGAATTATATTCCTGGAGACCAGGTTAAGTTAATTATAAATAGAAAAGGATAAAATAAAATGGACTTTTCAAATAATGACGAAGCATCAATTATTAGCCTGAATTCCTCCTTAAAATACATTTTCTTCATTTACCTGTAGCATAAATCAAGAAGAAAAATTTATTTTCTTCATTTGTGTTTTACAAAAATCTATTTTTATTTAAAAATTATATAGTCATAGTGTACTTCCCAAATTAGACTAGATGTATAATATATAATTGTCTTTGTTCTAAAATCTGCAGAGTATTTTAATAAAGCTTAAGTTCATCTGTACCAATTATGTGAGGTACAACTTCATACACTTATTTATAAAGAAAAAATAAACAGCATGCACCACCATTTTCTTATTCTAATGGATCATGTGAAATTTCAAATGTGTCTATGAATAAGTGACTTTTATTTCATTAAGGCATTTTAGAAGAATGAAGAGACTATGTGTGACATTATCTTTATTACCGCAAGACAAAAAAATATCTGTGAACCCATTCAAATTTACAATCTAAATTCGACAAGAAAAGGAATTATATTTGGTGAATTTAAGAGGGTGTGGAGTGAGTTAATAAAAAAGAAACCAGTGTCTGCAACAGCATTCTCATAATGATAGTAACTGAATCCCTAACAATATTTTGTGTATTCTCTATGTTTAGTTTATTCCTTTTTCTAGTTCATTCTTTTTTGATTCACAGAGCAACAAGAACATGGATTTTTTTTTCAAGTAAATAGCATCGAATTTTTTATAAAATCTTTTAGGTAAGAAATATTTTAGACTGTTTTTGCTGGCAGGGGACAGAAACAGTTTAAACATGTCTGTCTAACTGAGGTTTTACTGATAGATGCAACTACTCTAGACTTCTCAGAAGACCAATTGACTAGACCACTGAAAGTCTGGAATCAACAAATAAATCTGATTGCCATGGGAATAGAACTGGTTGCAAGCAAGTTTTGAAGACCTTAAAATCAAGTTAGGAAGAACTTAATTCTGGAAAACATGACCTAATGCAGCTCAACTACTTGCAGGTGCACATTCTTACTAATGCCGCTCAGTTATTGTTAGTGATAACAGCTATTATTTATTTATTGAATGTTCACAATATGCCATACAATGTTCCAAAATACATTAAAATTCACAAACTCCTATGAAGGAGGTTCTAATATTATTGCATTTCTGTACCATTCAAAATTTTTAATTAGCTTGCCTAATGTAATATAGAAGAGGTCAGAGCCAGGACATAAAAAACACAAAGCCCTTAAATCCTATACTATATTGGCTATTTAAGGAATTAAGCGATTTTTGGAAATGTTTTGCAATTTAATATTATGGGGGGACCGAAAATCCTATTTAAAATATAAATAAAATTTTGTTATTATGTTAAGTAAAAATCAATGAAACTATTGTACAATTAAAATACTGAATAAGATATATACACAAATATGCATGGATCAAAACAGGAAAGAACCATGTAAAATATTTACATAACCTCTCCTTATTTTGGACAGAGGGGCATTATTTTTTCAGTTGAATGGACAAAATAAGCAATTCCCAATTCATTCCAGTGAGAGGTTTTCTTTCTTTCTTTTCTTCTTCTTCTTTTAAAATACTTCCTTCTCTTTGTTAACTGCTAGTTGAAAACTTATCTCTGAATTTTAAGCAATGGAGTTGAAAACTAATGTGGTATCTTTCTCATCATAAACACTTATGATGTTTTATAATTATTTTATAATTACATGGGGATAAATTCAGGGTAATAAAAAGTTATATTGGTTAAACTTCTACCCCATCAGAAATTAGAAACAAAACTATAACAACAGGGTGTTTTAAAATTGAAGAAACTTGCAAAGGATTTTTTAAAAAATTAAAACTACTTCTGCAAACTCTATATTCTCAGATAAATTTCATGAAATAGCTATAAATCTTAATCCATATATATATTCAATGAAAAACACATTTAATTCTTTTAGTTATCATAAATGTAAGTAAAGGTATGATTCTTAGCTCATGGAAGATTCAGTCTCACTCATTCTATACACAATTGGATGAGCACTCTAGAGAATTAGATACTACCAAAACATGAGTCATCTGTAATTGATTACTGGTCTTTTCTTATTAGTTATTGACTAACTCATTATTGCCCCAGCCACCACAATTTCTTCACATCAGAAACCTGGGACTTCCATGAAGCATTGATCATGGGAATCATCATCATAAAAAGGGCTGCTATTTATCCTCTAAAATACATTCTCTTTTTAATGATATTGTAATTATTAACACTACAATATTTCCAGGCAAGGAAATGTGAAAGGAGGTAATATTCTAGGTTTTATGGGCCAGCCTATATGGGCAATGACCAAACAGATTCCATTTTACCCTGAGACTCTATGTCATATAAGAAATAATTCTCCCATGGGAACACCCCGCCAACAATTGTTTAGCATCTGGGCCCACCAACAATTGCTTAGCATAGTACGTTTGGCAACCTAAAATGGCAATTCTTATACAATGTTACAATGTAAAATTGTTCTCTTTTTGGGTCCCATTTTTCTTGGACAATATACACTGTCAAGGAATTATTGTCTAGACATTAGTAACCATTTTTTAACTTGTACTCAACTAGGATCATTTTGACCCACTTCCCCTTCTGCATATTTTAGATCTCATGATGTTTGTTTATGGTTTTGAATCATAGCAACAGTCACTTATGATGAATGTGGTTTTGTACTGTAAGGATGTATGCTAACCCTTGGAAGGTGTCAAAGGGTGTAAACATGCAGCCTGCCCTTTGGCCCGCCAGCTGGTGAATCCGGATTGCCAGCTGGTGAATAAAGATAGCTCTATCTCCTGCTGTAAGATCAACTTGGTGATTTATTGCAATCTCACCATAATAAAGCTTATAGACTTTATAACCAATTATAGACTAACCATGGTTTTCCACTACCTAAAATTTAGTATTTTTTTTAAGTGGGAAACTTAGCCAACCAGGAGTGCTTTACATTGAAAAAAAAAAAAAACATTGGAAATTAAGCTGTAATTATAGTTTATAAAATTGTCCTCAGCACTCCTTTGGTTAAGAAAGTATGTGCATCAGGGCTTGGGGTGTACTTTAGTGGTAGAACTTTTGTCTAGTGTACGCAAGGTCCTGGGTTCAAATTCTAGTATGCAAGAAAAAAAATTATAACAGTAAGAATTTCTTTTTTGAGAAAAAAAGTCACACCTAATGTCACAATACAATTCCAAAAATAACAAATGTCCTTCTAGTCCATGTCCCTATCGATACATACATTTTACATAGCTGCAACTATAGCATATTTAGCAATGTATGTTCTTCTTTTTATGTTGCATATTTTTACATTACACTTTCTATTTGCTACACAGTCTTGATAATGACCTATTTAACTGAAGAGTTATGAAGTACTTAGAAAATTTAATAAAGTCTGTAAACAGTAATTATATTTAGATTTTATCATTTGAATATTAATAATGCTAAAATGAGCATATGCATACTTATGGCCTTTCTATATCTTGGGTAAGTTATTTAGAATTTGTCTTAGTCCAGTTGGGTACTCAACAAATGTTTATTTCTCATGTTTATGGAGTCTGGGAGGCCAAGGTTAAGATGATGACAGATTTGATATCTGGCGAGGGCCTGTACTCTCATTCATACTTGGCTGCCTTTCACTGTTTACTTATAAGGGATGAAGAGCCCAGAGTACTTCTACCATATTAACACCAATGTCATCATAGGGGCTCCATCCCCAGGATCTTACTCAAACCTGATTAACTTCCAAAGCCCTAAACTCCAACCACCACTCTATTTGGGCCTCAAAATATGAATCTGGTGCCGGGGAGGGAAGTATTATGTTCAGTCCATAAAATAAATATATTCAGTTAATTGAATAAGTTGGATAGGAATAGTGTAAGCAGAAAGCACATTTATTCTTTGTTGTCACTGTGAACATAATTACTGTTTAGCCACAGCTTATCTGGTATTTCTCAAACACCATAAAATATTCTCATATATGATCTAATAAAACACCCTGGTGAGCATATTATCAACAGCAGCTCTATAAGAGAATTCTTCTGGATGTACTCCACAGAGATGGCCATGAAATATATCTGACTAGATATCTTTCACGGGAGTGAACCTGAACTAGTCAGATTGATTTAACATCTATTGCAAAGGCAAAGAGTCCTTGCCTCGGTGTTGAAAAGGAATCACTCTATCTTTTGGACTGAAAATTCCTCCATGGGCTTTATCCTTCTGCCTTTTACCAAATATACTAGCACTTTCTATTTCTCCTCCATCATTTGCACTGAATTTGTTGGGAGGAGTTAAATTAATCAGTTAACCATGACAAAATAAATCCATACTTGATCAAAATAAATTCACACATAAAAAAATTGCTAGGCTGGGAGATAAATTTAATAACAGAATAAGGCTTTGTGCTCAAGGATTTTTTTATTTTCTTTTTTTAAATGGCATTAATGTACTTCTGTTATAATTTGGACAGTTGCAATTTAATTTAAAAGACTGTTTTAATTGTGTGGAATGCATTAATTTTGTCTACAGTTTTCTTGTAGGTTAAATTCATTAAAAATCAAACAAACTCTTACCATGTTCTGCTTATGTATGCACACATATTAACCAGAGATAGCTCTGATTTTAACATTTCCCAATATATATGGTATAAATATTCCCATTGTGGTTAATTTTTAGAGTTACCAAGGGTTTAGCAACTGACCTTCCAAATTCCTGAAAATATTTCCATTGACTTTTATGAACCAGTCCCTTGATAGAAGAAAAAAAATGTAATAACTGGCAATTCTATTTGACACTATTTTTCCCTATTTTGATTGAAAACATTGATATTCTGATTAAAACAGAAAATCACAACAACCAAAGAATCTCCTATTATAGATAAATAATAACTCAGTTTCTAGAATATTTGTGAATGAAGAGGGAACCCTGCATCTAACAGTGGGCCAGAAAAGATGAAATGATTTGGAGTACACTTTCCATTTTGTTATCCAGAGCTTATAGGATTTTCCCACTTTATATCCATCTAAAACTATCCATTTAAATAAACATCTCTCTTTTGTGGATTCATTGTTTTCAAGGACAGCATGTCAAACTGCTTCACATTCTCCAGTATGACATTTCCTGTCACATATGTAGGTAAACATACAACATCGCTTTCCTGCTTATTAGAGTTATAGTAGATAAATAATTAGCAGATAATGCACATTTCGTTATGATCTTTGAGTAATAAAGTTGCCTCTGCTTAATATTTAGATTCAGTTTTCCAAAACAGCCATATGGATAGAGGAGATACACATCTATCTTCTGATGAAAGACAGCAGGATGACAAAGATTTTCCTTATTTTATCTAAATAAATGTAAACAGTAAGGGCTTTAAAAATATATTAAAAATGTGGGCATCATACCCATGAAGCAAACTGTTCTAATTTTTAATAGTACTTACTATAGGAGTAAATAAATGCCAGATTTGTTATTAAAAACATTGAAGAAATAACCAGGTATGGTGCTGCATAGCTGTAATCCCAGTTGCTTGGGAGGCTGAGGCAGGAGGATTGAAAGTTCAAAGCCAATGTCAGCAACTTGGCAAGGCCTAAGCAACTTAGTGAAATCCTGTCTCAAAATAAAATATAAAAAGAGCTGGGGATGGGTCTCCGTAGTTAAGTACCCCTAGATTCGATGCAATTAAAAAAAAATTCAAGAAATAAAGAGTTCTCTAAAAGAAGTAAACAAAACTGAGACTAAAATCTGAGATTAAAAGTGAAAGACAAAGATATATAAACACATTTAAAATGAATATCTAAGGAAATTTTAAAATCTCAATCAGCACAAAAAGTACTAAAAACAAAAATCATTGAGATGATTAAGCAAACTATTAACAAAAAGTATTAGAAAAATATATGTATGAATATGCACTTAAATCTTTTACAGTTTAAATACATTCTTATGAAGGTTAACATCATATGATTTTATGCTTTATGAAAATTTATTTAAAATAAGAACAAAACAGTTAGAAATAAAATTAATGGAAAATCAATTAGTTTCTTCATCATAGTGAAATGAGTATATGACTATGAGTATAGATTATTTTATACAATGTTGAATTCTCAAAATGTAAAAATAATTTACAATTGATATGTAACCACAGGAATACATGAAGTGTTCTAAAAAATAAAGATGGTAAAAAGATTCTTAATAAGTACTTAAAATTTATGTTATAGTCAATAAGTTAGTTCATGAAAAACGTAATGAAAATTAAATATACATACAATTTATTTACTTGTTTATATCTATCATTCACCTATCTATATTGTTATGGTACATTGTATTCTTTAACAAAAGAAACTCTTTCAATTCCACAATATAAACTAGAGTTTAATTTTCAGTATTTAAAAAATTGATAGATCAGTAAATATAAAATATTTATAGTTTCTTAACTTTCCTGCCCCAATAACAAATTTCAGTAGTCATATAAATACTGACTTAGAAATCTAGAATATATCTGTATTAATTCTGGTAGCTCAGACTAAGAATATACTGCAGCCTCTTGTCCTTTCCGTGACTTTGCAGGATTGATATTCAAATGAATGATCAAATCAATGATCATAAGCATTTTTAATTCCAATATTTGTGTTACAATAAAGAAATTCAGAAACTAAATCACACGGAAGTGAGTAGCAAAAGTTTCAGAAGACTTGGAGAGACATTTAAATCTTAGGAAAAAATATACAATGCCCCAAAGGAGAGAGGTAATTTCTATTTTAGACATCTCCATGAAAGTTTACAGAAGGGAAAACTCTTAAATTTGTCATTCCAAAATATACAGTAAAAATTCAATTAAAAATGTCGGGTGGAATCATTTTTTTGAATAAACACTATCATTCAATGCTTTCATATCCAATAATATGTATTAAACAGCTAAGGAAAACTTCCAATTACTTTATATTGAGGTTTTTTTTGTTTTTTTTAATAATGTGGAAATATTGCCCAGAAAACTGAGACACACAAGTGGACTAGGAAGCAGCCCAAATGCGTATGTGTGGAACTTTCTCTTTTGAAAGTAAATGTTAAACAAAAGCACATAATAGGCCCTACAAGATCCAATTCTGTATGAAGTATGGCATCGATTCATTATTGTATTGTTTACATGAATGCTTTTAGTAAATATTGATTAGGCATGGCCATGTGTGGTGGCCACCTGTAATTCCAGATACTTGAGAGGATGAGGCAGAAAGATTGCAAGTTCAAAGCCAGCCTCAGCAAAAGTGAGGTGCTAAGCTAAGCAACTCAGTGGGACCCTTCTCAAAATAAAACACAAAATAGGCCTGGGAATGAGGCTCAGAGTTGAGTGTCCCTGAGTTCAATTCCTGGTACCAAAAAGGAAAAAAATAATAGTGTTGATTAAGCACTGAGTAAATTAATTGTTAGGAATTTGTATTGAATTTCTCTCTTTTGTGCCTGTAGAAGGTCGTACAAAGTAAGAAACATTGCTGTACAAACTGAAAATTGAGGAATGTGAATTTTACTTGACAAGTCATTTAGAATATTCGTGAAAAATGATTGTCTCTGCTATCTCATTTACATATCACTTATAATTTGCTCTTAAAGGATTTTGTGAATATCCACTGCTCAAATTAATGAAAGCTGATAATAAAAAAAAGAAAATAATAATAATGCTGATCTGTTTTTTCCAGCAGTCGAGTTTATTTGCCATCTTTTCTTGCTTCCCACTTTAATTCATTGGCTAGAAAGAAACTTTCTCATGGACAAAGATTGTCACAATAAGCAAACCAATGTTATAGATATTGCTGAAATGGTTCTGTTACTTAAAATTAATATAACCATGTACTATAAGAAGGAAGTATTCTAATTGTAATGTGTAATGAAGAGATGCCCAACATATCCCTAAAAAATAGATGTATTTTGTGATCGGAACATACTGTATCAATTTAAGAATACGTTGCAATATTTTTAAGATGAGTATAGTACAAGATAAGAAGACCTTTATAATCATTGTTCTTTATTGTTTTCCTATAATATTCCCTATTTAATTCAGATTTTTTATTCTCTTGATAGTTATATTTTAGTAGCAGCTACCTAGGGTAGTTGAAAGCTTGAATCATTTTTTAGGATCTTACACTTATTAGAAGAACTCTATTTCTCTGTAAATATTAAGGAGCAGTCCTTAAAGTATAGGGTTCCTGTCACAAGTAATATCAAAAACAGCTGTTTTCTATTCAGAAAAAAGTTCAGAAAAAAAAAAAAAAAATGACAGGCCTGACACTTTAGGATGCTGTTTGGTCTCATTTTTTAAAAAATGACATCCTTTCTCTTTTAGAAAGTGGAAACTCGAGTGCACTGTTTTGTATTACACAAAGGTAACTTTCTGGCAGAGTACTGGAAGAATTTGTCTTTTTGTTGGTTACCTAATCTCTAACTTATAGATAATTTTTTCTAGCTACAGAATCCCCACTGCAGGGGATTGGCCACTCAGATGCTGTGGTTTATTTTCTCCTGAGCTCGTAGTTAGATTGACAGTTTAGTATTTGTGTTATATACCGTGTATCCAGTCTGAAGACCTATTTTCAATCACTAGCTCCCCTATGTACCAGCTGTACGTCTTTGGGCAAGCTATGATTATTTTGCCTATGAAGCTGAAGTTTCTCATAAGTCACAGTGACTAAAAATCACCCACCTCATAGTGTTCCCGTTTGAATTAAATTGTATGTGATAGTATGATAGTGTGTAGAAAATACAAACTAAAACAATTTATTATTTTAGAATTAGAATGCATATGGTTTATACTCAGTTAATTTGTAGATATCTCATTTCTAAACTCAGCATATAGGTTAATTAATGACTCGTGTTATTGTTTTGCATAGAATTGGCAACATAATAGAACTTTACACAAATTTAGTTGACTTAGCTTTTCTTTCTGAGCAGACAGATGGTACAGTTTTCTTATCTCTTATAACAAATCACCCAAATGTTCAGTTTTTAGGGAAATAATTATGAGTTGTGTGGTTTTTCTTGTGGCAGACACTAGCAGTTTCACTTTTTAATACTTTTCTTACTTATTTATTTTTATTTGTTCTAATTAGTTATACATGACAGTAGAATGCATTTTGACATATTTCACACAAATGGAGCACAACTTTTCATTTCTCTGGCTGTACATGGTACAGTCACCCCACTAGTGTAATCATACATGTATATAGGGTAATAATGTCTGTCTCATTGTTCTGTCCTTCCCATCCCCACAGCCCCACTCCTCTGTTCACCCTCCTACACAAACCAAAATTCCTTCATTCTTCCCTATCCAACCCCTGACTATGAATCAGCATCCACTTATTAGAGAAAACATTCTGCTTTTGGTTTTTTGGGATTGGCTTCTTTCACTTAGCGTGATATTCTCTAGTTCCATCCATTTAACTGCAAATGCATATTTTCATTCTTTTTAAAGGCTGAGTAATATTCCATTGTGTATGTACCACATTTTTAATATTTCGTTTTGTTATGTGATCTTTAGAAATATGTGTTATGTTTCCATGGGTCAATTAAACTGATTTTGGAAGTTTGCTGATGTTCCCCAACCTATTTTGTTTTTAAAAACTAATAGACAAAAAGTGTCAGGAAAACAAGAACAGGTTTCTACTTAAACAAAGTAAGTTTGGCTACCTAGAAGCTATGAGAGTTAGGGAAATAAACCTGACACAGAAAGACCACAACTACATGGTATCATTTGTAAGGTGAAGTAATCCAGGGACCTTCAGAGAAGAGCAAAGACTGAAAGAGACTTTCCCCTAATATCTCCTTGTCTGTTCAAAATTTGCTGTCCCTGCCCCCCAAGAAGAAAACAATTACTTCTAATTCCTTCCCTAAGTTTCTATTAAACACATTCATATTCGCAGGAAGAGACTGAAGTCTGCCAATGAACCTGGACAGGCTTCTTTCACATGCCATTGTCCAATATTTTAAACCTAAAGAGAATCATTTGCAGACTCTTTTCACAGGCCAAGCAGACTTTGTTCCAGGTAACTCAAAGTTCTTCAAACCCATTAAACTGCCTTAAAATCACTTTCAACGCCTCAAAATTGTCTTCATACCCCATTATCCCCCTTCACTATGGGAGAAATGACATGTATATAAATTTCTAAACCATCCTGGACTTATGATTGGTCACAATCTTGTGAATTTTGTCCTCTGCTGTGATCTTTCTCTTTTGAATATGAATTGATCCTCATGCCTTTTCTTCTTATTTCCTTTCTGCCAGTTTATTCCAACTGCCTTGAAAGGGGGATTTCCTTTTGCTTCTACAATATGGAATAGAAAAATCAAACTTATAGACGCTGAAAGTAGAGGAGGGTTATCAGGTGTTGGAGGAAGGGAAAATGATGAGATATGGATTGAGGGGTATAGACTTGCAAATATAAAAATAATAATTTCTAACCACCTAATTTACAGCTTGATGACTATAGTCAATAATAAAGTACCGTATAGTGCAAATTTCTTGAGGGTAGATCTTTAGTATTCTCAACAAAAGACAAATACAGGTAACTATGTGAAGTGATGAGCACATTAATTAGCTTAATTGTGGTAATCATTTCACAATGGCTATATCAAAATACCTTAAAAACAGTATTAAAAAGATATTTATTGGGTGTTAAAAGTATAAACTCAGATAGCTGAACTGAAAGCAATGAATAAAATTCAGAGTCATTGATTATAGTTAATTATAATAAAATACATTTTAATAGTAAGAGAGATTGTAAAATAGCTGGTATGGTGATTTTCTATCATAGAAGTGTTCAGCTAGGATGGAAATTTCTATCAAGTCATTATATTTTGATATATTTTAAAACTTGTTGATTCTAAAATTGAACCTGAGAACTTTAGTTTTGTTTTTTCCAATTAAAAAAAATGGCTTTAGCACTATGGAGATTATTAAATACTCTTAAACCCCAAACAGTTTCATTGTGATTCAGTAATTTCCAAGGATTTGCACAAGGTCTATTTAACTAAAGGAAGAATATGAATAAGATATGGTTCTCCTGATATCTAGTTAATTATTTAAAAATTAATGACAACTTTTGTGAATATGAAAATATAGGTAAAATAAAGTTTTTCATGTTTTCAAAGATCAATGTCTCAATAATATTATGGTTTCTTGCAATGTCAATTCTGATGTCACATGGAAAATAAAACACTGTACTATCCCTTTTATCACAGGCAAAACTTTACACTGTGTTTTCAATATTGAGGCTGGAAAGTAACATGCAAATATATAATAATTCATTCAATAGTTAACATATTTCTGTATCCTCTACAATGTTTAAAATAGAAAAAAAAATTTCCTTGTTTACTTTTTTATAGTAAGTTGTGAAAAATGACAATTGATATAGTTTTCTTGTGTTTGAGAATATATCAGAATTTAAACAGTAAATTGAATACAAATTTCTAATATGTATTTCAAAATTAAATATGAAATAACACTAATTTGGATGAAAGTGATTTTGATTTTGAATATTTTCTTAATAATTAATATGCTTAAAATATTTAATTATCCCTTTAACATCTTCAAAATAAAGAATTTTATTTGAACAAATTACTGACATATCATTGTATAGTGGAAAATTAACAGGATTTGGACATATATCTTGGTTTTCTTATGTTTTAGCCTTTCATCTTTATTGCATTAATTGTGATATGATGTATTAGCATCATATTTTTGGTTTTCTCATCTATGTAGCCGAGAAAATAACTCTCAGTAACTGGGTCTCCCTGAGGAATAATGAGACATTGGTATATAAGCAACTATTGCAGTACTGGACATAGAGATTGTACAAAGGAGAGAAGAATATTGGTCTCTTCTCCTTCATTAGGTTAAAATATAAAGTAAAATTATAGATGCTTAAAACAATGAAGTATGATACAGATTGCCAATACATGTAAGGACTCATTAAAAAATAGTACTGTTAACTATAATATAAAACATGCTTATTTTCACATTGCCAATACTACCTTGCTTTTCAAGACTTTTTCCAGCATCCTGAGAAAAATTAATCATTTGCTATTAGGCTAAATAGAAAACCAAACAAAACTATTTTTACTTATAATTTGTCATACCTACTCTAGCTAGGTTTACCAAAAAAAAAAAAAAAAAGAGAGAGAGAGAGAGAGAGAGAGAGAGAGAGAGAAAGAAAGAAAGATGCTCAAAGTCAAATACTAGAGGAATCAGAAATGTTTTCAGCATTAATGTGTTCTGAATATTGATTCGTATTTTTATTAATTAAAGTTGGCACCCCTAACTAAAAGTATATCACAGACTATCTCATAATTTTTAAATTTGCCATGATATAGACAATTGATTTTTATTTAACAAGATTTTCTTTCATCCCAGAGTTTACAGTCATTGTGTTACCTCATTGTAAGACTGCATTAACTAGTAGCATCTCATACTCGGAGAACATTCTGTTATTTTCCTGTTTCATATTCATCTGTATTAAATATATGTATTCTCAGTGAATAAAGTGCATAGAGTTTATAGTGCTTTGCCTCTTTCTAGCATGTGTATGTGTGTTATCACTGTTTGTATATGTAATTCTTGATATTACATGTTTTTATTTAATTGACTTAATTATATCACATACATATATTTTCAAACTTAAATATAAGTAGTTATAAAGGAACAGTGCAACAAACACATTTCCTGAAACGAATCTTGGTTTTAAACTATTATTTGGTGAATTCTAATTTGTGTTTCATTGTTGAATTGTTTTCTTCTCTAATGAGTCTTATTTAAAATAGAAAGCTATGAAACATGGGGTTAGGTAGGATGACATAAAATGATTTTCATATATTTTTTTTTTAGACTGAAAAGAAAAATCAGTTGTTTTTCTTTTTTTTATTGGTTGTTCAAAACCTTACAAATCTCTTGACATATCATATTCATACATTAGCATACATTAGCTTCAAGTAATTTATCAAATTACAACAGGGCAAACTAAAATCTTGGTTTTGCCCACTTTCTCAGGCATGCACTGACAGCGCCCTCTAGTGGTGAGATACATTGTCCATTACACAACAAGAGTTTTTGTTAAGAATTGGAATCACAATTAGAGAAGTAATAAGCAAAATGGGTAATTAAATGAGAAAGTGAAACAATTTTAAAAATTAAAATGCTACTGTGTGTTAATATTCCTACAAAACATGTAGTAAAAGTAATTCAAGAAAATCTTGAGTGAATTAGTCTGTATGACAAATACATTAAACAGCCAAACTATTTCTTATATTTAAATTATAACTACCTTTCATACAAATAGGGAAATAAACAATTCAGTCCTTAAGGCTGTCATTAGAAATGAAGTTGTGTTTTCTTTAAATAATTGTAAACTTTTTGACTTAACTCACAAAAGTTATGCATCAGTGAGTGCCTAATTTACCTAAACTGTTCCCCATAAGGATAAATGAATTCACAATAGACCTTCACTGTAGCATTAGCATTTTTTAGAAAGTGCATTGTAAGACTGTTGGTGTAGGGGACCTGCAGGAAATGGTGTCTGATGTAATAACAAACTACATAGAATGAAATCTTGGTTTAGTTTTTATTTTATTTTATTCCCCTGCTTTCCATTTCAATGAAAACTCTAATAGATTAAAATTATATTTGACAAATAAAATTTGTTCAATATTCAATACATTTAAAAGCAATTAAAAAAACAAAGTAAAACATAGGCTGATCATTAAATCTTTCATCCATATGAAATATAATTAAGGGTCATTATATTTTGAATGATCTTATTACAAATTCTGATCTGTGGCTTTTTCACAGATTATTGTAATAGTAATCCTATTTTAATATTATGCATTGCATTTAAAAGTTCTGAAAAATAGTAGAATTAACATATGTTTTAAAGAAAATAGTATCTAGGATGTCTGATATTATCCCATAGAGCACAGTTCTGCAGGATACTAAAGGTATGCTATTCTGAAAGAATCTTAGAGTCAAAAAGTAAATAAATCAAATAATGATATATTTTAAAGGGTTAAAAGAACATCTTTATTTTAGAATGCCTAAGCAACTTTAGTGTTCTAATACCTGAATCTCTGAAAAATAGATTGCATTTTTTTTTCCAATTTAAAGCAGAATGTTTTGCCTCTCATATATAGTAGAAATAATGTGGAAAATACTATCTCCACATTTCATCAAAAACTCTGAATATTTCTTTCTCTGTTGTTCATGTTGTGTCTTTGTTGATACATGTTCAGTAGTGTATAATGTCAAAGAGCTGAATGTGGTGATGGAATAAGGCATATTTTTCCCCTGAAGCACATGAAACAGGAGGATCTCCCCTTGAAGGGGAACAGTTTTAGTTTCCTACAGCTTGTGGAAGGACATCTCTATCACTTTAATGTACACCTGTAAGCTGCTACTTACAGACACAAACATTTTACTCTGGTGTTAAATACAGGTTTATCTCCAGGGCAAGATCCAAGAGAGTGTGTGCTCCCAGCCCTCTTCTCTGCTAGGTCATGAGCTAGCTTGAGCACAAGACCATCCTTTTTGCTTAAGTAGCAATTAAAGTATGTGGCTGTATGTTGCAGAGCTCCTTCCTATAACTACCTTCTGCTGATATGAGTATTGAACTTCTTGTTTTGTTAATTTTATTTTGATGTTGGATACCCCAACTACAGTAACTGATAATGAATTTTAAAAGGCTGATGATTTTTCATGATAACTAATAAATGTTTCATCTTTTCTATAATATTTGTTTCCCTAATCATAATATTTTTCAAATTAATTAAAACAAAATCAGTATTCATAATACTTTGGACTTCATTATCACTTATAACTCTTATTCCTTGCATAAACTACTATTTTTCTTTATAGTATTCAATATATTTTCATATCTTCACTAGTCATTAAATGTAACGTTAATATTTTTGCTTCTAAGGAAGCTAATAATCTCTTTTACTAAAAAGGGTTTTTATCCCTTCCCAATTTGATATGAGTTTAGTTAAAGAATATTTACATCCATGGATGTATTGTGAAAAGATGTACTTGCTATATTTAGATAACCTTCAATAATAAAAATATTAACTTTCTGATTATGCATAGTTCTAGGGGACTGGTCCCTTGGAAAGGCATGCTGCTTTCTAAAGGCTTTGCTATGAAGGTGTATACCAGGGATTACCCTATAGCTCCATTCTGCAGAAACTGAAATAAGATAACTCTGTTTTCCAAAGATATTCCCCAGATAGTCCGTCATTTTCATAGAAAACCAATGTGAAAAATAGAGTCCTGGTGCATTCACTCAGCATTGCAGAAGTCCTACGATTATATGTAAGAAATAGGATTTGCTTATTTTAAGAAAATTTGCAGTCCCTAAGATTACAGAGTGACAGGGTTAGCTTCAGACTCTCAGATGTATGCCTGTTTTGCTTTTGTTTTTAATTGGAATTTTTGCTAGAGAATTGCAGAAAAACCAATCTGGTAACATTACATAAGGCAGATGTCAAAAAGTGAAAGTTACACTTTTTGCCTTTTTGTTTTATCTAGTAGAGTAATTAGTGTCATTTAACTTATTCTTAATATTATAGAGTTTTAAAAAGAAGTGGGTTTAAGTCTCTTGTGACTGCATCTGTTTTCCTTTCACAAATCATTTTTGAACTAGGGTTCATTATTACTCAGTGATTCTATTTGCAAAATAATACTTTAATTCTTCAACATTTAAGTCTTGTGAAATCAAAAAATTCTTTGGCCTTATGAAAGATTAAACTAGTGAACAGCATATGATGACTTGTCAAATAACCTTATTCCAGACTCTTGACCTCTTTATTCATGGTTTCCCAGGATAAATATCTATTCAGAGTTAAATCTATTTTTTTTTTCAACTGTCAAGTCCTTAATCCCCCTAGCATACATATTTCTCCAAAACACAAACTAAATAAATTCTCTGATGTCTACATGTGAATTCAAAAGTACTTGTTTGAGGTTTCTAAATATTTAAAATTCAAACTAATATGAATATTGAATTGATTTCTACATGGAAAGTGATCCCTTTGGAAAACTGGACATAGAAGCCATCAGAGTTCTTTTAGTTGATATATTATACATCAATGGATACATTCTTTGTGCATATATATATTATATATTATATAAAATAAATATAATCATTAATATTGTACATATATTAAAATGGATATGGAAGTAAACACACATTTCAATTTTAACGTTACATTTTTATTCTGCTTTTTTGGTGCTGTGATTAAAAAACCCACCAAGAAGAACTTTAGAGGAGGAAAGGTTTATTCAGGGGTTCATAGTTTCAGAGGTCTCAGTCCATAGACAGCCAGCTCCATAATGGCAGAAGAGTATGGCAGAGGGAAGTAGTTCACTTGATAATCAGAAAGTAGAGAGAAGGACTTTGCTGACCTTATACAAAATATATATCCTTAAGGCATACCCCCAGGGGTCCACTTCCTCCAGCCACACCCTACCTGCCTACAGTGACCACTCAGTTAATTCCCATCAGGGGATTAATTCACTTATTGGGAAAGACTCTCATAACCTAATCATTTTACCTCTGAATGTTCTTGTATCATCTCACATATAAGCTTTTGGGGGATATCTAACAACTTAACACTAACACATTACTCTTATTTTGTGACAAACTTCTTCAGTGTGTCATGATCTGTACAACTTTATTTTTAAATTTATGCTTAATAGCATTTTTATCATTTGATACCAAATCCCTTAGTATGTTTATATAACATATGCTATTATGGTGAGCTGAAATGGCCTATACAATAAATCCTTTGAAATCTAAGTTGATTTCATATGGGAACCCACTAATGTTTCAAGCTAATAAAAGACTGGTTTATGTTTATGTAGGAAAACTAGACAGTTAAAATTTGATCACCTAATATGAACATAAAGCACTTGTGAATGTACAATGTGTCATTAATATCATGTTTTCTGTAATAATAATGTAGATAGTTACTTTGGTTATGAATTAAAATATACATGTGATACTCTAATACAATGTATTAGTGATATATATCATATATTAATCTTAATTAAACTTAATTAATCTTAATTAAACTTAGTCTAACACTAAGTTTATGAACTTCATTAAATTTTTAAAATTGGACATGCCATATGGAATTACACCTAGAGATTGTAAGTTTTTCCTGCAAGCATAGACTTTCTGGAATGATAGATTCTGTGTTCTGACTTCCAGAGATTCAGATATCCTGTTGTGATCCACTTTCATTTACAGCTCAATCATCAATATTGTCTAGATATATCATTGCAGGACTGAAAATCCACTTTCTTTTCCCTTTGAGAGCCATTACTACCATTTTAATCCCCCCATACCTATTTACCAGAACAGTCTCTAAATGCTGTCTGATTTCAGCCCTGTTCAACAATAATCCCAGCAAGATTACACTCAGCAGGATAAAACTACCACTCCTTTACTAATACAATTTCTTATTAATGTTTTTCAAACTCTGCACAACCAATGCTTCTCTATTTCTTTGTTCTACTGTATGTCACCAAAAATAGCTTCTGTGAACTTGGTTATGTGTAGACTAAATTTATCTGACTTAGCCTAACGTTTATATTTCCTACATCTTCTTCTTGGTTTGTATATACACCCATTCTTTCTATCAAATTGTCTTAAAGGTACAGATTAGCTAATTCCTTTAAGAATTCCTAATTAACTGTTTTCACATATGCATTACAATGTTAAAGCAGTATACAATTACCTTTGTGAATAAATTATTGACTAAATATGCTACATTTTTTATAAAGGAGGACACTAGAATTCAGAAAACAGAAATGAAGACACTCATTCATCATCTCATATACATTTCAAAGTAATTTGCATATTTACTAAATGTATTTTAATGAGATTTGATTTAATAATTTACTCCTGTATGTCACATGTACCTCAAGCAGTATTTTAACCCCTTCAGAGAATAACTTTTTTATTGGTAAATTTCTAAATAATATAAATCCAGCAAGAATAGCACACAAAAAATCTTTATTACTGAAGCATTTTAGAAGTTGCTAACACAATGTTCTTTTACCTTAAGATACTTTAAAGATCATTTTTATAAACAAGTACATTCTCATATAAAACCACAAACTGACCAAAATCAAGAAATGATATGTATGTATTATAACCATCTAAACATCAACCCATTGAGTTTAGTGTCTTTCGTTTAAAGAAAATGATTCTTCTTCTGCAACTGTTCTTATTGCTCTTTCCCTGACTTCAGCTTTTGAAGGAGCACTGCTCCATCATACACTGTGTTTAAGACTGGTATAGATTCATTCACTGGCTGATATATCTACTAAAGTATAGAGCTAAGAAGTAAAACTTTTTTCTATGGAGTTTTAACTTCCTAGTTTGATATACCTATCACTTTTCCTTGTCATAGTGCTATGCAAACAACAAGAGATTAATATGTTCTTATATATAATTATTCTTATATATAGTACAAATATTTGAACAATACATTTTGAAATAGTTTTCATCCAAAAATAAGTTAAAAGACACTGCCAACTATGATAGTAATTACCATGAACTAAATACAGTAGAGTAATCATTACTCAGAGTTTAAGCCCTAATGTTTTACTAGACAAGTAAATTAAAATAGAACCCTTACACTTTATTAATGCATTGGGAAAATATATTCTAGATACCTTTTTTAAAAATAGAATAAAAAAATAGGTATATTAAAACTCTTCCCCTAAATTATAATTTTGATGAATTATGTAATTATATACTTTGTAACTATTAGAATATTAATAAAAATAATACATAATATTTAAACTTTTGGCAGATAATTTAAGAATTAATTTTTATTCAAATGTGTATAAAACCAAATATCCATAACATACACATATATCATTACATAACATATCCTTATTCATATAAGTAATTATACATGGATAAAGAAATAATCTGGTTTTAACTAATATGCTTATAACAAATGAGAATTATAACCTTATTGTCAACTAACTGAATTCAATGCTACATACATGAGAATAATAATTTTTTTTCATCTGTAACTTCTAAATTTACTCTAACCAAATTAATCTTCTATATAAATTGATAATATGTAAATTTCTCATAGATTTTTAGCTATAGGAAAAATTCTACTTTTGATATTAAAACTAACTTTTAGATATTCATTAATCAAATTTGTCTACTTTAACATTCAATCTTGAATTAATTAATTCATTGATTTTAATTTTCCTCCATTGCAGACGTCATGGGGGCCTAGAAATTAATTCTGGAAATTTCGTCATTATTTGATTTCTACTTTCCTTTTATTTTTGGTTGATCCTAATTGTTATGACTGGGAAGAATGGGATGAGTAAGAAGGAATAGATGCCACTACACTTTAGGTACTGGAGCCTCTGTCACGCAAGTATTCATAGGCTACACTTTAAAGAAGTGCACATACTTATAGAGTGCCATGTTTTGTTCCAATATATTTACATATTATACAATCAGTCAATCATGTCTCTCTTCTCAAATATTTGTAATTAACATTTAAAACCCTTTTGTCTAGTCTTTTGAGATGTACAATAACAATCACTCTGTATTGTCAACCTACTGTGCAGCAGCACACTTAACCTTCTTACTCTAATCTAAATGCAACATAGTTACCCATGGATAAGATTTTCCTCATCCCTATCTCTTCCCTATTCTCCCCAGCTTCTGGTAACCATAATCCTACTCTGAACCTCTATCAGATCAACTCTTATTTTCCACATGAGTGATACTGTACAATTCTTATTTTTCTGTGCCTGGCTTATTTCACTTAACATAGCAAGTTCCAGTTCCAAATATGTTGTTGAAATTGACAGAACTTCATCATTTTTTTGTGGCTCAATAATATTCCATTGGACATTTGTACCACATTTCTTTCATGCATGGAAGGAAGCTTAGGTTGTTGCCATCTCTTACCTGTTCTAAATAGAGTTTCAGTGGACATGAGAGTACAGCTGTCTCTTCAACATATGGACTGTATTTTCTTCGGCTATATGCCTAATAGTGGGATTACTGGATCATATGGTAATTCTATTTTTAATTTTTGAGGAACTTACAAACTGTTTTCTGTTATGACTGTACTAATTTACATTACCATTAATATAATGAAAGAATTCTGTTTTCCCTACATCCTTGCCAGCACTTGCTAGCTCTCTTGTTTTTGAAAATAGCCATTCTAACTTGAGTTATTTGGGCTCATTATATATTCTGAAAATATATATATATATATATTTATTTATTTATTTTTATTTATTTTTATTTTTTTTTCCTTAAAGGCTGTCTCTTCACTCTGGTGTTTCCTTTGCTGTGCCGAAGTTTTAGTTAGGTGTATTCTCATTGGTCTACTTTTATGTGCTGACAATTGCATGTAACATAAGTAAGAGTTACTGGAATATTCACCAGGCACACCAACACTGCATTTCAATTTTATCTCTACTGTTTACTGATCAGCTCAATTTTGTGAAGGTCTCTGCCTCCTTTTCTTTTATATTAGGCCCCCAAATCTACTTGATTCTCATTCTCTGACCTCTGGAAGATACTCGGGGAGATTCCTAACAATGTATTTCATATTGTGTATTTTTCATCAAATCCAAAAGACCAAAGGAAATATATATGCTTAAATTGTTACAAATTGCCCTGCCCTCATGACCTAAATCAGACTGCTTTTCTTCCTTTAGCTGTCACCAAGTGAGAAACAGAAACACATCTCTATGATTTGTTTGCCCATACTCAGTGATCCATTTTTCAATTCCCCAAAGAACTCATCCTCAGTTTACCTTTCCAGTGCCAATACCAAATGCACTATATAGATCAATGAATTTCTTGGAATGTGAAGATCATTTTCTCCTCTTACAGACACACCTAATAAACAGGCATAATAGTGGTACCCAAAGTCATCCGTGTCCTAATCTCTGGAACCACTGAATCTGCTAAGTCCATGGCACAAGGAACTTCAGAGATATAACTAAGGATAAACACATTGGGATGAAGAGATTATACTGAATTATTTGTTTTCCCATGTTTCAGTTAACAAAATTTTGTGAACTGTGTAGCCTATAAACAACAGAAATCTATCTCTCACACAATTCTAAAGGATGAAAATTCCAAGATCAATGTACCAGAGATTAGGTGTGTGGTGAGGAACTGCTCCCTCATAGGTGGCAATCTTCTCACTGTATCCTCAAATGATGACAGGGGCAAAGGAGCACTCCTGGATTACTTTATGATGGCATTAATGCCAACCATGAAACTTTAGCATCATGATCTAATCATCTTCCAAATCCCCCCTTATAATCTCACAACCCTTTGTATTAGGATTTAAAACTATTAAATGTGGTAGACACAAATTTTAGAATCAGGAACCCCACAAACTCATATATAGAAGTTCTTATCCAAACATTTTGGTATCAGGAGTCAGTTCTTTGGGGACTTAATTGGATCTTGAGGGCAGAACATGGGTCAATAGGATTAGTATTGTTATTAAAAGATCATGAGAGAGGTGATTTCTCTCAGGGCCAAGTGAGAATACAGTAAAAAGACAGCTATACACAAACCAGGGAAACTGGAAACTGCAAATACTGATCAGTTGGTGCCTAACTATGGACTTCCCAAGCTTCAAAACTGTGAAAAATAGGTGATTGGTAAGTCATGCAATCAATTTATAATAAAGAAAAAAAAACAAATCAACATTGATTAACTCAAGCACTGGTGCTTTTACTAAAATAAATAAATAATAAATAAACGGCAGAATGACATGCATCTGTAATCCCTGCATTCCTAGTTGGGAGGAAGGAAGATCATAGTTCCAGGAACCCAGGCAACATAGCAAGGCCCAACTGGAAAAAAAAAATTAAAATTAAATGACATCCTAATCTGATCAAAAAAGAGACATTAAATGAGAACCATTGTTAAATAGAATAAGTTTTAAAATGTTCTGTTTATTAATTAAAAATTTAACAAATTAGTCATTTTTACAATAAACAAATTGCATATATATAAAACTAATGATTGGTCCTGACAGATGTAAGTGGAAATGATGAGTTGTGTGAAACAGTGTGTTTTGTGGTCAGTCATATGCATAAAATGACCTTTTTGGCCCAAAATCAATAATAGTAACAAACTGAATCACAATCAGAAGATAGATTTTAATCTTGCTTTGATCAAATATTTCTCAGTTGTTCTGAAATAAAAATATACATCTAAGCATAGTATAGAGAATTTTAAGAATCAGTAAGAGCCAAAGAATTAAACCATTTTGTCCCATTATCCCAGATTTAACACTTAAAAAAACTTATAGTATATAACATGATTATATAGTATATAATTATAACATAAGAATATAATTATGATTATCACAATAATTAATATCACCTAATATTAATTAATATACATAAATGCTAAACTATTTTTTCCAGCCTATTTTAATGTATCTGTGTCAATTTTGTTGAAATATTTGTGAAATTAAAAATTTGGGACTTAAAGGGTTAATAGAATGTTAAATAAAAATATAGGCTATAAAGAAATGCATCTAAATGTCCTAATTGAACCTTAGTTTTTAATTAATAGTAGCCTAAGAATCCACTATTTTTGGTATTTCACTTATTTAACAAATATTTTTGAAATCTTATAAGTTCCAGAAAATCGTTTTTGGGGTGCTGGGCATAGAGTCATGGTTAGGGAAACAAAGCAGGAGGCCAGGAACCACCCCCAACCCAATCACAATTGTAATAATTAACCTTTTCCAGGGACCTCCCCCACATCCACCCCCGCAATTAAGCTTCTCTTCTCAGAAAGCTTTTTACAAAGAATGTCAGTAGGATTTCTGCAGAGAGCTCAATGTGGTTTGAAGCTTCCTCTTTCTTGAAAATTCCAGGTTTCTCTTTTTTTGTATGAACTAAGTCTGCCACCAAGCTTCTTGTGCAAAAAATGTTCTATCTCTGTTTTCTTGGTAACAATGTGTGAAACCTCTGTCTAGTCTAAAACTATGGAACAAGGAGTAAGTGTCATGTAACCAGCACGCTGAGTATAAATCTAAAAGAATTTGCAGACTTGGGGTTCAGAAATGTTTAAGCATTAGCACCTCTGGCCTGCTGCAGCTAAAATTAACCTCTTTCCTATAAATTCCATGGTTGTCCAGATTCATCTGTCCTACATCAACAAGACACCAGACACATGTTCCCAAAGATTTTAGAGGGGCAATACAGTTAATAAACATGTAAACAGAAACACCGGCAAGAACCTTTAATGTGATGTTAGTTGCTCTGAAGAAACCACACAGACAGATTGATAGCGGGACTTTATGGTGTAGGGGTCACCTTAGTATTAACTCACTCAATGTGACCTTTGGCAGGTAGCAGCTGAAACATGAATGATATGGAGAGAATTTGGGGAAGAAGAAGGGCCTTAACCTTTCTGATTAGAGGAAAAGGGAAAGGAGTTTTGATAATTTGAGGAAAAAAGGAGGGAGGCCAGTTGATATATGGGAAGTGGCTGTGGATGGTGTAAGATAAGGTCAATGGCATAGGCAGGGAATTTTAGGCCTAGTAAGAATTTTGGATTTATTTTAAATATATGGGAAATCAGGAGAGTGACATGATATTTAAAAATTATGATTCTTATTTGTTCATAATGTATGATTTTTATCTATTGACATATCCAGTTGCTAAGCTTCCTACAGATGGCCCTTCCAAGTTGACTTGCTACATATTTTCACTTTTCATCCAGATGTTTTGCTATTGGCACAAAGGGAGAAGACTGGTGATAAAGAAAACTATATCTACATTACATTTTTCAGAGTTTTCTGTTTATTATGCCAATGATTTGGGAGCATGTTAAAAAGTCATCCAAAAATAAGCATTTGCTTCTGATGTCTCAGATGAGAATATTTTAGCACCTTTGCTATTTTTGCTCACAGTTAAAATGTCTTTGTTTTCTTTTGCTTCATAGGTATAAATTGGCACTATAAAATTGTCACAAGCATTGTTGACAAAAAGAATTATAAGTAAATGAAAACTCATTACTACATTCTGCTTGATTTGCTTTTGACATTCCAGGTCTTTTGGAGGATAGTAACTTTTTGAGAAAAAAAGATCCTCCTAACAGCTTTAGGTTTTATTTTATTATTCCTAGCTATATGCTCAGAGGGAAATATTCTATTTTAGAAATCCAAGACTCAGCAACTTAGCACTTATTACTCAAATGACACTGAATTTAATTTTTTTCTGAAATATATAATATAGATTATATGATCCAGCCTCATGTGTATGTGTCTGGTGCACATAGGTGTGGTTTTCAGGTGCAAGCAACTGTTTGCTTATGTGATGTTCATATGTCTCCTTCAAAAATGAAAAGACAGGTAGCAGCTGATCATGCATTTTTCTATGGAAGGTCAGATAGTCTATTAACTCTGCTATAAAAATCAGTCGACTAAACTCTTTTCCTGGTTAAATCCAATTGTTTAAACAAGGATCATTAATAGCACTGGTAGCAGAAGTAACTCTTGTGCCAGATCCTAAGAAGAGTCAAAATGAATCTCTGATGCAATCCTTTCAAAAATGTTTCCATAATAATATTCTCATTATGTTTATTTAAGGTGACTAAAATTTTCTTAGCTCTTTCTGAAAGTGTTTCTCTACCTGGATCCTCAGGACTTCAGAAAATTGGTAAAATGAGAACTATGACTTGTAAGTGATGTGCTCATGTTACACCATTTATTTCACTCTGAGTTATATCATTTAAAAGTCATGAAACCTAGAATATTAACATTCTAAATGGGTCCCAGTAATTTGTGAAATATTGTGAAATAGTCAAACCAATAATTTTTGTAAAAAACCAAAAACAATAAAATAAACAAACAAACAAAAAGCCCAGCATTCTCATATACTCCCCTCCATCCTCCACCTCTGCTGCTTTCTTTCTCTGTCTCTCTCTATTTTTTAACCAGGGATTAAAACCAGGGTCCAGGGACACTTAACCACTAAACCACATACCCAACCCTTTTTATTTTTTTGAGACAACTTCTCACTAACTTGCTTAGGGCCTCACTAAATTGCTGAAACTGGCCTCAAACTTGTAATCTTCCTGTGTCAGCTTCCCTAGTCTCTAGGATTACAGGAATGCACCTCTATGGTTGGCTAAAACCAGCCTATTCTTTATCAGCTCTTAACCTTCTAATATCTTTGTATTTCCAGAAACATGACTCTTTCTATTCAAGTGCCAGATCATGAAGTATGTGTGAATATAGAAATGATTTGGACAGGTTTATGGAGAGCCTGACTTGTAATGTTATAAAATGAAATAAAAAGGTTGATTTGAACACTCTTAATGTGATTTATAATGTTTATGCCCATCTGTTGGTTCTGGTTTTCCACAAAACTGCCACTTAATTTTAGCATTACAAGAAATATGCCCTCTTCAAAAGAAACATACCCTTGGCCGTGCGTACACACACACACACACACACACACACACACACACACACACACATACACACACATTTTTAAAACAAAATAAAACTCCTTTCCTCTATTCTTTAATGGCTTATACCTAATACAAGGGAAAAATAGCACAATAAATTCTAATGGGCAGAGGTTTCATTGTTGACGTGAAATCACATTCTCACTACCAACATGACAGTGACAAATATATTGTTTCAGATTGAAATGAGAGAAAACTACAGAAGAATTAGAACTGTCCAGATGTACTATGTCACCATTTCGAATAACTAATGACTTTACTGGCTAGGAGAAAGAACTATATTTATAACATATCCAGATTTCTTGAGTTAGAGGAGGTATTATACAGAAAATTATAGAGTCAGACTAATAATATACACTTTTAGATAGCAACAACAACAACAACAACAACAAAATTTAGACAAGGTAAATCGAGAGTAAAAGTATGGACTTTGGATTCACATAACATAGCTTTGAGTTGACAATCTAGTAAGTGTGCCCTTGAACAAACACTCTGAGCCTGAGAGCTAATATGGGGCTCATATCAATGCGATTGAAGACAATATGAATTTTTTTCTCAGGCTTGTTTGAGGATAAATGAAGTTATCAAATTCATTAGTATTATTATTTGAAGACATATTCATTTAGTACAGTTTTAGATTCACAGCAAAATTGAAAGGAAGATTCAGAGATATTCCACATACTTCCTGCACCCTTCACCGTGCCAGGCCTCCACCATCAATCTCCATTATCCACCAGTGGTACATATGTTAAAATTGATGAATCTATATTGATACTTCCTTATCACCCAACGTTCATAATTTACTTTAAGGTTCACTCTTGGTGCTGTACATTCTGAGTTTTGACAAATTTGTATCAACATGTATCCACTGTTATTATGTTGTACAAAACACTCTCACTACTTTAATATCCTGTGCAAATAGTTTACTCATCCTTTTCCCCCTGTAACCTCAGGCAACTACTGCTCGCTCTTTCTTTCTTTCTTTCTTTCTTTCTTTCTTTCTTTCTTTCTTTCTTTCTTTCTTTCTTTCTTCCTTCCTTCCTTCCTTCCTTCCTTCCTTCCTTCCTTTCTTTCTTTCTTTCTCTCTCTCTCTCTCTTTCCTTCTTTCTTTCTTTCTTTCTTTTTCTGTCTCTATGTTTTTCCATTTCCCAAGCATCATGTAGTTGTTATCATAGAGCATGTGACTTTTTCTGATTGTCTTTAGATTAAATAATATGAATTAAATTTCCTCCATGTCTTTCATGGCTTATGCCATAATTGATTCTGCCTTGCTATAAAAATATATCATATACTATGTAGCTTGTGAACCTCAGAAATCTATTTCTCAAAGTTTGGAGACTGGGCCCTCCAAAATCAAAGTAGTCACAGGATCCTTGTCTAGACTCCTGGCTTTTGGGTTCATACTTGGCACCTTCATGTGGTAGAAGGTATAAAGGAGCTTCCTTGGAACACTTTCTTAAAGACACTATTCCCATGTATGACTGATTGCCTCCTTCCACCGTCCCTACCTCCTTAATATTAGGAATTCAACATACAAATTTTGTTCAGTGCTGAGCAATATTCTGTTGACTGGATATACCAGTTAATCTATTCACTTACTGATGGACATCTTTAGTCTTCCATGGTTTGATAACTATGAATAAAAATGCTTTAAACAACCACGTGCAGGTTTTGTGTGAATGTAAGTTTTCAAAGGTTTTCAGTAATATCCAGGAGTGTGATTCATAGATCATAAAGAAAGAGATGTTTAGTGTTATAAAAACTGCCACACTTTCAAAGTGGCCATACCATTTTACATTCCTACTAGCAATTAATAAGAGTTCCAATGGCTCCACATGTTTGCCAGTATTTGATATTATCAGTGTTCTGGATTTTGGCCTTTTTAATAGGTGTGTAAATGTATCTCACTGTTGCTTTATTTTGTATTTCACTTAGGATAAATGATGTAGGACATCTTTTAATATGCTTATTTGACATTTATATATATCCTTTGGTGAGATAATAAGGTCTTTGTCTATTTTTAAAATCAGATTACTTGTTTATTATTGTTGAGTTAAAAAGTACTTTGAATATTTTGAATAGCAATCCTTTGTCAAATGTGTGAAAATATTTTCTGTGGCTTCTTATTTAATTCTCTTTGTCTTTTCAAATCAGGAAATTTTACTACTGATAAATTATAGCTTACTAATTCCTTTTTTCTTTTCTTTCTTTCTTTTTTTTTAAGAATACTGCCTTTTGTGTCAAATCTAAAAACTGATTGCCATCCCAAAATTACCTAGAGTTTTTTCTATGTTATCTACTAGGAATTTCATGGTTGTGTGTTTCTATTGACTGTTAATTTGATTTAATTTTTTTGTGAAGGATATAAGGAGGGCCCATGCCTACGTGCATATTTTTGGCATGTGCACATCCAGTTGTTCTAATAAGATTTATCTTTTATCCATTGACTTTGATACTTTCTCAGATATAATTATTTTTATTTTTTAAAACAAGCTATTATGTATACATAGTCCATCAAAAAGATTTTGGTTGATAAATTCTTGTTCCTGAAAACAGGCATTGACACCTATTTTTTTTTCCCTCATTTGATCTTTCCTCCCTAGTCATTATTTCTCTTATGAAACCTATTCATTAAACCTATTTTTGCTCATATGTATTTGTAAATTTATATGTAAAATCCAGAGAAGTATGAATTATCCAGTCCACTTTTTATTTTATTTTATTTTAGTTTTGTACCAGGGATTAAACCTGGGGTATTTAACTACTGAATCGCATCCCCACTCCTTTTTATTTATGTTTTTTTTTTTTTTTTAATTTTAAGACAGTATATTTCTAAGTCGCTTAGGGCCTTTCTAAATTGCTGAGTCTGGCTTTGAACTTGTGACCCTCCTTACTCAGCCTCCTGAGCCACTGGGATTAGGTGTCTATTTTTAAAGAACATGGTGATCTATGTTATATAATTCAGCCTAGGCTGAATTGTCCATTTTGGGGGGAAAGTGGGTACTGGGATTGAACTCAGGGGCATTTGACCACTGAGCCACATCCCTAACCCTATTTTGCATGTTTTTTTTCTTTAGAGACAAGGTGTCACTGAATTGCTTAGCATCGTGCTTTTGCTGAGGCTGGCTTTGAAATTATGATCCTCCTGCCTCAGCCTCCTGAGCTGCTGGGATTACAGGTGTCCATTTTTAAAGAACATCTATGTTATATGCATAAAATAACTAATATTTAAATAACAGTTAGACCTTTCACAGAATCAGCTCATTTGATGTTGAACATGAACCTAAGATATATGGTCTTTCCTGCATTTCAATTTACATGTGAAACAACAGCATTGCCTTAGGTTATGTGGGAAAAAAGGGGACTATACTATGTAGAGACCTTCAGATGTCAGAACTACACATTTCTCATAAAGGTTGTTAGCATAGGATAAATGCAATTTGAGTAATTATGTCAATAAAAAGTTACATGCACTTTGAATAGACTAATAATTCATATATGCTGGCGCCTGTGTTACTCTTCTTTGCAAAAGCAGATTGATTGAGACCATTTGATGCAAAAATAGTTGATAAATTGAAAGAGAAATTTCTAAAAAGCTTTCAATCTCCAGTAATCAAATGAAAATAATATGTTACGTTACTTCATGTGTATTCTATTATTTTTATTATTTCTTAAACTGTACAGTGATACAATATAAAATAAGCCTAAAGACTGGAAACATGTCATCAGTTATAAATTGTTCAAATTCACTTAATTCATTTTCCATTTTATTATATGCACTAAATTCAAAAACATTTCCTTTACACGATGAAAGTTGAACAATAATTTTATGATGAATATTATTTTTCTATTCTTTTATTCTTCCCTTTTATTATAAACATCATTTTAAAAGTATAAAGTTACCTTAAATTCATATGCAATATTATTATTATCATTGTATTAACAAAAAATATTAAATGAGATTTAATAGGTGCTATTGTGTGAATAATCATGCATTTTACATGCATTATCTTAATCTTTAATACAGTTCACTTAGATTAATGTCAACATTGCTACAATTAAAAGCAAAGATATTTGTGACTTTAAACAGATAACCTAGCATACCCACAGTTCCTACCCAGCTGGTAAAAGGCATACCCTAAAATTTTTATCTATTTAACTTTGAGGATTTCAATTTTGACTGATTCATCTATTGTATATATAAGTTGCTGCTTCCTGCCTCATATCATGTATTTCATTTAGCATGAATGCTGCTAAGTAGACAATTTTAGTAGACTGAAATTCAAATAATGGCATGTTATAATTCTTTCATTAGATAATAATTTAGCATTTATTATATTCTTTGCATAGCATTAGCTCAGTGGCAGAAACAAAAGTAAAATGTCTAAATATTATCTTTGAGAAAAAAATTAGCATTAGAGATAAAATATATACATTAAAAATGACAATACAAAATATACAATGGTATATTGCATTACAATTGTATGGATTGGTAGGGAGATTTGAAAATACCATGTACTCCATTTTATCAACGTGGCCACATGGACTTCAGCCACACCTTTCAGAATTCCCCACACAATAATTCTAAAGAGCTTGTCTTTGGGTAAATCTGGTGTTGAACCACTCCTATATTCCAGTGACCATTATGCAGGAGGACTATCAGTATCAAATCATTGGCTCCAGCTTTAGAACAAAATCTGAAGCCCAGATTTAAGTGCCTCTGGAAAGTGCTCTGCTTTGTTGGTTCTATGACTCAATATCTGATTGATATGTGATTCATGCCCCCAACTCAGATGATCTCATATCCAGGGCTCTTGGGGTTAACCCTTGGCTCAACCTTTATCATAAACATGTATCTCAAAAGTAATGTCTCCAACTAGTGTAAGACTGAGAATTTTATGAGCTTAAATCCATCCAATATGGGGAATAAAGAACACTAGTAGAATGTCCCAAAATGAACATTGACTTCCTCAAGTGATTTTTCTAGAACACAGACATGATTCAACAATATGTAGGAGACAATATTTTCATTTTAAGACCTGCCTACAGTGAGAATATCAGTAATAATTTCAAAATTATATACACATCTCATAAAAAGCTAACCAAACATTTACTATGTTTGCATGTGTTTTAATTTGAGTTGTTGAGGGAATGTTTGAATACCTTAGACTCTGACAAAGGTAAGAGGGTGATAAGTGGATGGTCAACTTTTAAAATATATTAAACAGAACAAAATAAACTCAAACAGCATTATTGTTTAAAAAGTGAAAATAGCAGCGTTTACTCGAATGAACACATAGGTCCTATTCTGTATGTGGTATTATTTTAAAAATTGTGATTCGAGTGAGTAAAAGCTAACAAAATGTATGGAACACATAATTAAAAAAATAAAATAGTTAAGAAAAGGAGATATGAAGCTCAAGTTGATAAAACATTAAAACTTGGTAAGATAATCATTAAAAGATAAAGGAGAAACATTTATTGATAATATGTTGTAAACCCATGAGCTAATAAACCATTTTTAAGTTGAATAAAGATTTAAAATAGGAATAATAAGATGAGAGAAAATACATAAAATTCCAATGAATGGAATTTGAATTGTTTTGTCTTCACTCTTTCCAGGAGAATTGGAAAAGAGATAAAATAAGACAAGGCTTTAGGTCAATGGAGTAAATGGGAAAAAAGAAAGGGACTTTAGCACTTAGAATAGAGGAAATGATCAGGAAAAGAAGGCTGGGCTTCATGCCTGAGATCCTTCCTTTCATACTCTCTCAGTTTGGGTCCTAAAGTTTCTCACAAAAACTTGTAAGGATTAAGCAAAGAAAAAAAAAAAAAAAAAAAGCCAAGCTTACAAGCTACTATGAGGAATGAAAAATCCTATTTACTGGAATATAATGGGTGATTCTGTTATGTTAGTTAGCTTTTCATTGCTAACTAACCAAAATACCCAACAACAATAACTTAGGAGACGAAAAGCTTTTCTTTGTCTTATCTTTGCAGAGATTTAGCCTATGGTGGGCTGAGTTCATTTCTCTGGGCCCAAGGTGAGGCAGCACATCTGGGTGGAAGGTTGTGTTAGAGAAGCACTACTCCATTCATGGTGGCCAGGAAGCAAAGAGAGGGAAGAAGGATGGGACCACAGGGAAGATGCATCCTTCCTGGGCAGCTGCAAATGACTTACCTCCTCAACCATGTCCTACCTGCCTATAATCACCACCCATTTCATTATGTTACAGCTCTCATAACTGAAATATTTCACCTCTGGATATTTATTTCTTCATTAACATGGGGATTTGGGAGGAACACCTCATATCCAATCCATAATAATAATAGAAAGAAAGTGACTGCTTTAAAAGGAAATGAGACAAATAGGAAAGTACTGATTTTGAACCAATTTGTATTTTTTTCCTTTTCTGATTACAGTAGAAAACCAATAGTAGAATAGAAGACTTGAAGCAGCAGAATTGCATGATGTGAGCTATATGGCACAATAACACTTCAGCTAATATGTGGAATGTACAGTGTGAACTAGAGAGAGTAGGTGCATTTAGGAGGGTTTTGCAAGATGGTGCCTTGGTTGAGAGAGATGGAGAGAAATGAAAAGGGAGCCAATAAAATATATGTGGGTATGAAAGAAAGATGTACTTCCAAGTTAATTCTGTTTTCCTAATCTTTGTGTTAAAAAAATGTTTTTCTTCTCTACAGTGATATTATCTAAACAGACATGTATTTACCAACTTATATTTTATTTCTTGGTCACCCTCCTTTAGTGCAAGAGAAAAACTATATATTCTACCATATTGTGTACTACTAGTGGAAAGCAGATGGATATATAGAAAGGGTAGTACAATTCTCTTTCCAGACAGCAAGGATCTTTCTGTGTAAGCTTGCTCTGGGGTCCAGTGAGCAATGTCATCCAGTATTTGATTCTTCTACAAGTACTTATTAGTTGGGCTAGGAACTTCTTACCTCTATCACACATCTCCAGTCAAACTGAGTTATGCTTATCAACCTTTAGAAGCTCTAATTTCTCTCACACTGCTTAGAATATTTAATTTTTTTCTTCTTTAAAGGCAAGAAAAATAACAAAGCTAGGTAAATCAAGAAGCAAAAATCTCCTAAAGAAAATTAATGATTTTTCCATTTACTTCAAATGGTTGAACATCTTCAACATAAGAGTTACTGTGTACTACACATTAAGTCTGTGTGCTGAGCACTTTGCATGTGTTGTCCTAATTAGCTCTCATCAACTCTGTAAGGTCCTGTACCATTATCAGCTGTCCTTGCACATAAGAAACTGAGGCTCAGAGTATTTAAAAATCTGTGAAATCATCAAACATTTTATAACAGTCAGTACCAGAATCCAAATTCAAACTGGAATGAGTATTTGCCAATGGGATCTAGTCTACTGCCTCATCATAGTAGAATTCATCTCTCTCTCTCTCTCTCTCTCTCTCTCTCTCTCTCTCTCTCACACACACACACACACACACACACACACATACACACACATACACACATACATCATATATATACATACAATGCATTTTTATGAATATGCATGCATATTATTGCGACATTTCTTTTCTCCTAACAAAGACATATTGACCCTTACCATATGGTAATGTTGCAGTCATATGCCTTCCACAAATACTTTAAAGCAGACAGTGATTTCTTCTGTCAGAGGGTTTATTTGAATCCTACTCATGTACTCTCTTGATGTAGCTCTACTTCTGTCAGTGCTGGGTTAGCATGCTTTTATACAAGAAGAATTGGAAATGAAATGCTATGAAATTGAGACTTGCACCCCTTCTAGACCTTCAGAGCACTGCTTTGTACTAAGATATCTATCAGGTGAACTTCTATAGTAGTATCTAATTAGGCTGACAGTCAAATGTGAGCTCTTGAATAAAAAATCATGTTGAAAAGATTTTTTTTATCCTGTAGGTTATAAGGCTCTGAAAGGTTTGTAATTTCTCAGCCACGTATAATAGGATTATAATGCCCTTTGGAGAGTGCTGTTTGAATGCCAGGTCCTCTTCATGTACTGCTAGAGATGAAGCTCTTTATACCTCTCACCAACTTGATAGGTTACATTTAAACAGTGTCAAAATTTATATACATCCTCTACCTAAAATATTCAACTTAAATCTTTGCTACTGCTTGCCAGATGACTTCATTTATTTGTTGAGAGTAGTCTGAGAACAGTATGCTCTTTCCATTAAGGTGAATGTTCTAGTCACAAGTGATTTTGGCATTAAAGGAGTAATACCACTTTCTGGAATTTATGAGATTACTATAATTAAATAATCTAAATATTATTTGTGATGGGCCACTAAAACCTCTACCTGATACATTGATGTTTCTTAAATCCAATTAGTTGGATTTTATCAATAACTTTTTTTTTTTCTTTTAGAGAGTAGAGAGTTCTTCACATTTATTCTTCTATTAGATCCTTTCTATCTATTGGTGGAAATCTCTAGGGCAGGCTGAGTGAGCAACAGTCTTATTTCCCCAAGGCCATAAAGAAGTGAAGTGTTCACTAGAACCCAACTATTCTGATTTGGTGTTCATAAGCTTAAATCCCTCCTACTGCTAACAAAATGATCACACTTAAGTGTAAAACAATGTTTTTTTCCTCAAAAAAGCCTGAGCTCTGCCACTAGTTGACTCTGGGCAAGTAGTTTTATGTTTCTTTGACAATTACTCTTTCTCTGACAGAAGACAGGGGAACGGGTCAGTGATTGTTAGTTTCTGAATGCTTTAAAATGTCATTTTATTTACAGTTAGTCAGATGAAAGCCCCCAAACCTTTGAAAATAAATGAAATAGAAACTGGTAAAAATGATTAGATCTAGACAGGGAAACATGGAAACGGGTTTAAGAGATAGGATTTGCTTAATTTTATACTCTTCACATTTTGTACCATATAAAAATAAATAGGTCAAGTTGTTTAAAAGTGTAGACTTAAAAACAAAGAAACTAAGAAAAACAAAGAATATATTGCTGTTTACTAGATTAAAAATTTTAATGCAGTTGCCTCAAAGTTTTCATAAATTCAAATTCTCTAATTGGCTTGATGTTTCTGTATGAGAGTATGTCTATACCTTTGCCCTTGTTATATTGGTATTTTTACTTAGTTATTTTTGCCTCAGTGATGTAATTGAGCTGTTATGAAGATGGTTCTTAAACTGTTTTGTTTGTACTATTTAATATGCCATTCAAATCATTGCATTATTTAATAGATGCAAGTTCCACTTAAAGTTGTTTTCTACATCATAATATTGGAAATTAGATTTTATTAATAAGAAAAGGTAAAAATACAGGTGATTTCAAGGAGACTAGGAATTATTATCACCAAATATAGATGGAGTTTAGCGAAAAAAAGTTACTTGGTGTGACATTCTATGATATAGCATCACTTGGTCTGAAAATTGTAGAACAAAATTAATAAATGGAACATTTCATACTATCCTTGGAAATATTGCTGATAACTAAGAAATTAAATATTGGCAATAAATAAAAATATTAATGACTACCAGAGTATTTGACCAATTACTTCCTTTTCATGAATTTTGAATATGAAAAATTCTTGAAAACTTGAATTTACTTTGCCTTTAGTATAATTTTCAAACTTTCTATCTGTAGATATCCATTCATCCCATTTAGCAGAAAAAATAATAGGGATTTAAAGAAAAATAGTTAAAGAGAAAGCAAACTAAGTGTAGAGTATATGACAATACTGCTTTAGGGGAAATACAGATTCTAGAGTAGTGTCCTGCTTTGTTTTGAGGAACTTTTACATAAAGTGATTATAAAAAATGTAAATAGTAATTACTGAATGGAACTTTTATATGTAAAGTACTTTGCAATCATATTCAAACATCTAAGTAGACATACTTATTATTCTCACTTTAGTTGAGTTAGCTAACAGCTGTAATATAAAAAAAAACAGACGGGGCAATGTATACATAATTTCCTGTGTTGAGAATCAAACCAAGGATATCTGACACTGACATATAATAAATGCAATGTTACATTGTCTTTATATGTATTAAACTATTTATCCAGTACATTGCATAACAGTTTTGATAAATATCCTTCAATGTCTACAAAGTATTCCCTTTAATTATCCAAATTTGAAAAGACTAAAGTATACAAAATTATTTTTTACTCAAAATTTTAGATAAATAATTGTATTCAAAGACATAATGGGAGTAGGTCATCAATTGTAATATACATATTCATTAACAGATTAGACTAAAAATCAAAAACAGAAGTAGAGACTTGTAATTATAAGTTTTTCAAAGCAAAGTAATCTTACCTGCATTTTGCAAAATTACCTGAGATGTGAGCATGTCAATAGATCTTCTAAATAAAAACTATATAATTCATATTATTATTTATTTAAAATGCAAAAATGTTATTCTCATTATTCAATATTATTTTAAGTAACTTTTTTTGGGGGGGGGGTACTGAGAATTGAACCCAAGGGCACTTAACCATTAATCTCTATTCCCAACCATTTAAATTTTAAAAATTTTTTAAATTTTCTTTATTTATTTATTTTTTAAATTTTGAGACAGAGTCTCGCTAAGTTCCTTACATCTTTTTAACTCACTGATGCTGGTCTCAAACTTGCAATCCTCCTGCCTCAGCCTCACAAGTGGCTGGGGTTACAAGCATGCACCCCTATGCCCAGTACTTTCATTTTATTGCAAACTCATTTTTAAATTATGATGATACTTTATTATAGGCTGGCTAAACTATACAGATATGGTGTCTATTTTAGTCAAAATGTTATCTCATTACCTGAAGTAGTACCTGACATATTGCTGAAAATCAATAGTTAGGTGTTCAGAAAATGAAGAAATGAATGAATGAGAGTTCTCTAGTGCTACTTTTTTTCTAACCCTTTACTTTTCTCTATAAAGTTATTAAATTATGAGATATAACTATATAATTTCTTTTTTATCATGAACACAACTTATATAATCATGAAATAACTATGATATTGCTATTTTTCTTCTAAAAAACAAATTTAACTCAATTGTCATCTCTCTCACTGCATTTCTAAAAAAAAAAATGAAAAGAAAAAAGAAAATTTAGGCTTTCATGTTGTCTAAAGACACAGTCTGTGTGACTAAACTGTACTTTCCATTTTGTGCTTAAGAAAGTGATATGCTCAAAAAAGTCAGACACCTCAGTGCCCTATTGTATTTGAAAGCCATGATTCATGTGCTATGTTAGAATGTATTTTGCAATGCACAATCTGAACAGTAGCTTGGGTCCTTTGAAGATATAAACAGCATAAAAAATGTAAGACTTTATGACCACAAGACAGATTTTCATTTGAAAATTCATTCTCTTTATTTGTACTTGCTCTGGAGAATAACTCACCAAGAGTGAGGAAATGAGTGGCTAAGTGAAGGGAAGGTGTAGGTCTTGTGGCTACTTTTTTCAGCAATTAGGGCAACATGATTTACCATGCACTAGGGGTTCAAAATCATTACAATTGATTATTAGATAACAAAACAGAATCACAATGACTGAAAATAATGCATAAGAATGGAACCTTTTGTTCGTAAACTTCAAGAACTTTATTAAACCTAATGTGTTAAAGAAATATCCCTGAGCTGTGACTAAACTGAAACAATAAACATGTTATACTGTAAAATAAATACCATTTAGTAGAGGCATCTACCTGGAAATCATAATGTAATAATATAAATCAATAAAATAATAAAACTTACAAATAGAGCTATGTTAACAAATTAAAAGGTGATTCCTACAGTATGCTTGGTGTTTATTTTATTTAGCTGAGTATTTTGAGAACTATGTGCTTTACAGCAATGTTTCTCAAACTTTAACTTGCTTAAGAAATACTTGGCGAGACTATTGAAAGATTCCTAGCTGTACTCCAGAGATTCCAGTGCAGTGGTTTTGAGGAGGGATACAATTTAACATTTTCTACAAGCCCTCATTGATGTTAATCTTGCCAGTTTTAAAGACAACATCTTGAATCATGCCACTTTAGAGCATTTGAGACTCTTCAAATGTTTACATTTGAATCCAGATGTAACATACCCACGTTGATGGTGAGAAAACTCCTGCAGTCAATTTTCTCTATTAATAACAGAGAAAATTTGATGTTTCCCTTAGAATTAGGTAGTAAAAGACATTTTAAATGAAACAAAATGTCATCATTCCTTCTTAAGAATGGAAGCAAACATCCATTGTTTTAAATTTTTGTTTTTGTTTTTATAGGATATATTTCCCCATAACTTAAATATGAAGTATATGTCAACTTAGCCAATGTTATACAATGTGGCAATATGGCATAGAAAAAGTTTCACTTATATTTTATACCCACTGTTATGTATCAGATGTGGCTGTCTCCTGCTTTTGTTCACTCCTTAAATGAAGGAATGGTTCCTACCTGCTACAATGTGTATCTGTTTGAAGAATTTAAAAATATCCATGTGTTCTAAATGAACTCCTGAGTGACAGATTTTATTGAACAAAGCCAAGTCATACAGGTATTTCCCATTAACTAGTGCAAACATAGCACCTTCTCACAGGCAGACAGAGGTGTCACTAGTCACAAAGCTCAGCAAGCCTGACAAAAGTAGGCAAAGAAATAGAATCACCCCTCCAGGAATGAAAAACCAATGTTTTCTGATGCTTCTTCTTTTGGAAATAATTTTGAAAAAAATTACTAATGATTTTTGTTAACTCTACAATTCAGAATTTTATTCACAAATAAATATTTGCCTTGCCAAACAGTAGTCATATTTTAATTGATATGTTTACAATTAATCCTCCCACAAAATCAAATATTTAGATCTTCAAATATATAAATTTGCTTGAGACAGCATACTCTTTTTTTCTTGGATTCATTAGGAAGAAGAAAATGCTAAACTTAAAGTCAAAGACCTGGGTTTGATTTTGTTTTAATGCTTAAAGTCACTATGACCCTAAGGGAGCTAATTAACTTCTTTTAGCCTCAATTTTCTCTTCTCTTTAATTTAATAAGTAATACTGTCTTCAGAGTCCGCAGAAGTTAGAAGAGAAACAGAGGGAATGATATGGATAAAATAAAAGCACATCAGAAACACTAATGAGAAATCAAATTCTAAGTCTGGTTAGAATGGTTACTTTGTGACTCTAATGATTCTCAAAACCACTGGTTATTGAAATTTCAACATAAATTTATTAAGAGTTTTAATGACTTGTGAACACCATGAAGTAAAATATAAAAACACCCACTGATTTAAATAAAAATACTATAAGGTAGCTAAGGATATGATTTTTGTATCTGAGAAATTAGGAAGGAGACAGGTTAGCATTAAAAGTAGCAAATTATACTATCTGGCTGAGAATTCACAACATTCAATGAAGATCCTTATTTTTTAGGTTATGATGTGTAATTAGTTTTTATGAGATTAATGCTCTGAAAAAGATGGTTTTTTTCTACACATGATCAAAAATAACCAAAATTGGGAGCAGACCTCAGATCAACAAGCTGTCTTTATGAAGCAGTGGAGGAATGCAACATTTTGGGGGTTGAAAAATGGCAACTGGTTACAAGAGGGGTCTGCTTTTTATAGTTCTTAATGAGACTTAATCATAGCAGAATATTTAGTGTGACTAATCATTAAAGGCTTGGTACGTGCTGGCTGGGCAGTCAGGAAACTAGTTGTGCAGGTTAAAAATCGAACTCAGGAAAACAGCTGTAAAAACTCAAAACTCTTTCTTTTCTAGCTCATGGAACCAGTTATAAAAACTTCAAATTCATTGTTACTAGGACAAAATTCCAAAGCCCAGAGCCCACATGTTTACTTCTCTCTCCCAGGACCCATTGTCCTTGGGAAAAGGTGAAAGCCCATAGCATGGGGCCTAATGTTTGCCTTCCCCCACCTCCTCCCCTCTCAGATCACAGGGTTCTCCTTTTCTCCCTGGGGACTGTCATTTCTCTTTTCTAGTGGGGTAGTATTCTCCCTATCCTTCACTATAAAGTGTTATTTGACCTATTATTTTTCCATTTACTAATCATTTATTTCTTAATGTTTTGTTTTGTCATCTGTCAAGTTATTTCTTAAAATATCCTTTGTTGATTATGTCTATTGAATAGAACTTAGGTTGAAAGTTTCAACAGATAAACTTAGGTTTATCTGTTGTATAGTTTTGAAAGACTTTCTTGTGGAAGATTGAGCAACCAAAATACCCAACCAGAACAATTAGAGAAGGAAAATTTTATTTTCACTCATGGATCCAAAGGTTTAGCCCATGGTGGACCAACTCCATGGCTCTGGGCTCAAGTCGAGGCAGAATATCATTAAAGTAGAAGGGTGTGATGGAGGAGCTCTGTTCCATTCATGGCAGAAAGAGGGAAGGGGGAAAGGACCACAGGAAAAATGCACCCTTTCAGGGTACACTATCAGTAACCTACTTCCTCTAGCCATGTCCTTTCTGCCTGAGTTTACCACGTGGTAAGTTCATTCAAACTAGGATAGACTGATTAGATTTCATGATTCTCTCCTTTTATTAAATATGCAAAAAGTATCAGGGTAATCCCTGTTGCTTTGTGGTCTCTTTCTTCAATTAATGCGCAAAGTATTTAATACTCACAGATTATTTCTTGTAAGATGAAAGTCTGCTACTCATTAATACTTTTCATCTTAATAACACAAAAAGGACACTTTGACTCATGCACTGCATAGGAATGGATCACTTATGTTGTGGACTCTCCATTGGTTTATATTACCTAGCCATCTAAGTTTGTGAAAGTACATCTACCATGTTCATAGACAAAACTGCATGGAATTAAGTAAAGATGCCTTTCTCAGAACTTATGCTTGTCATTTGGGTCTATTCACTAACTAAAATCTGGCCTAAATTTATGTTTTGAATGCTTTGGGAAAATAAGATTCTTACTAGATTTTCCTAAGAACTGAAATTATGGTAACATTTTTAATTTAAAATTGGGAATTGTAAAATTGAAGGAAAATGTGGATTTAGAAAAGACTCCCTTAAGCCAGATATGGTGGTGCATGCCTATAATTCCAGTGACACAGGAGGCTAAGGCAGGGGTATTGCAAATTCAAAGTTATTCTCAGCAACTTAGCAAGAACCTCTCTCAAAATAAAAATAAATAAATAAATAAAAGTTCTAAGCACCCCCGTGTTGAGTCCTGGTTAAAAAAAAAAAAAAAAAAAAAGATTTCTTTAAAAATGAGAAGCATTGTGTGTGTGTGTGTGTGTGTGTGTGTGTGTGTGTATTTTTGTGTGTATTTTTGTATTTTTTATATATTTTTTCTGTATTTGTGACCTTCAGTTTAAGTTTCCAGGTCTCAATCTCCATCAATGCTTGCCCATCCAAAAGCATCCTAGTATATATCTAAACCTTGAAGCCAGACACTTTTCTCCTTTATTCCCAAAGAACATTGTGTATGAAACCAATGTTTTATTTTAGATTTCACTTTAAATAGGTATCATTGTCCCTCTTCTCACTTGACTGTGAGTTCTTCAAAGCAGAAATGATTTTCATATAGGAAAATATCCAAAATACAAACATCTAAGATATAATCCTATGTACATAATTCACACTGATTTAAGTTTCTTTACAATAAAGCAAAAATAATAAGATAATCACCAAAAATTACTGAGAATCGATGTACTTAATGTAGTTTGCTCTACTTGTGATACTTCAACTGAGACATAATTTTAAAAATGCTTAGTAACCAAATTTTATTTATCTGTTTTCTTTTATAATATATGAGCAAATCTGTGATATATCCTGGTAATAAAATAGTATTTTTAAGCTTTTCGACTGTGCTAATTGTGCACTAGCTTATTCAAGTTTAAAAACAATGAAGCTTGACACTTCTGATGAATATTTATCATATCACATTTTGTTCCTTCATGTAATTTACTAAACCATTTCTAATTAATCTTAAATATTCAGCTGAAGCATGAGATTGTCTAGAAAGTAAAGAGGAGAGAAACAATGCTGCAAGCTGTCATGGTTTTACTAACAAGAACAACATTGAAAGTAGATGAATTTGTAATATTGAAAGAGTCATTTCTCTTTGTTTTCAACCTCATTACTTGAAATTAATAATGTATTGAGATGTGATCTATATTGCCCGAGTCACATGAGATAGTGGGAAATCATAGTGATGTGGTGTTTCAGAAAGGTGATGAGGCCATGTGATAAAACTGTAAGAAAGAGATGACTTCATGCACTACTTCCTCACATTATCTTCACTTCCATAACTTTTTCAATTAAATTTCAACAAAAATGTCAAATCTGAAGTAGTTTCAAATTCCTCATCTGCCTTTTGTAAAATGATTCAGTTCGTGTGCAATGGGAACTACTTAGAAAATGTTGCTGAGCCTGCAACTCCAAACCATTCAGCAGTCTGGAAATTTGCTCAGATTTAGACCATTTAATGTAAATTATTTTCTGCCTTTTCATAACCTTATTTTTAATTATGTGCTTGCCAAAATTAGGGTCAACTCCCTTTAGATTAAGCCCAGTATCAGTTCTTATAAAATGTATAATAACATAAAATTTCTATTACCCAAAATCTTAGAGAATAGTTAAAGGAACTTTTTTATTATCATTTTATCGCTATTTAAAACAATGGTATGCAGAGTTCAGATATCATCACCTGGGGTTTGTAAAATGTCTCTGAAATTTATTTTTCATATGCTTGAGTAGATTTGAAGCTTTGGTTTGGGGGCCGCTAGACAATTTTCCTTCCAAGCAGGTGTTTCTTTCAAAGGAGAGCATCTTGTAATCCTCTAAAGTTAGGAATGAAAAATGATTGCCTATATTGAGAACAATAAAAACTCCTTTGCTTAATTTAAAGCATCTACAATGGGCAAATCACCCTCTCTGCTTAAATGGTAGCTCATAGATTCTGTGAACAAAGATTTCACAAAAGTTTTTTGAAAATATTAAATACAGATAGTCTCTGACTTATCAGGAGTTTAAATCCCTATGAAGCTATAATAAATTGAAGATACCTTAAGTTCAAAATGAACTTAATATACCTAAACTACTGTACGACTTCATGTAACCTACATGTCAGAACATTAAAAAAAATCATCTAACACAAAACTTAATTTTTTAACAATAAAATGTTAAATGTCTCGTGGAACTTAATACTATACTGAAATTGAAAAACAGAATGATTGCATGGGTACTTATTATGAATATACTTAGAAGGTATTATGGTTTGGGTATGAAGTTAATGCAGAAATGTTCAGAGGTAAAATGATTGGATTACAAGAGCTGTTAACAGATCATCACACAGTTTGAGTGAAATGGGTGGAAACTGTGACCAGGTGGGGCATGATTGAAAGAGGTTGGTCCCTGGATCATGTCAGAAAGGTTCATCTTCCCTGTGGCCCCTTCTGCCTTCCCTCTCTTTATTACCTGACAGCCATAAGGTAAGCAGCTTTCCCCTGTCACACTCTTCAGTCATGATGTATTGCCTCAACTAAGGTCCACAACAATGGATTTGCCTGCCCCTGGGTTGAACCTCTGAAACTGAAAGCTAAATTGCCTTTTCCCTCCTCTAGTTGTTCCTGTCAGGTATTGTGGTCATAGGGATGCAAAGTTGACTAATACAGCAGGAGACATAGGTGAGTGGGTGTTTTTAGACATGGTGGGATATAAAACCCTAGCAAAATAGCCAGGAAATGCTGGAAATGGTGCTGCTGCCCAGAATTACAATAAGATAGCATGCTAAATATTACTATCCTAGAAAAAAGTAAAAGTTCAAAAGTATAGTTTCTACAGAATATGTATCACTTCAGTACCGTTGTAAGTTGAAAAATCTTAAGTTGAACCATGGTAAGTCACTTATCCAACAATCTAAAAGTTGGATTTATGGCAAAATGTTCTTTAAGACATGAGGCTGGGTACAAAGGAAATCAACACTGATTTTCAAAATACAGTCAAACTAGGGAAGGAACTAAACCCTTTTATTAAAGAGTTTAACAATAGAAGCTATTGCATACCACACCTATTTCATGGTGTCAGAGTTGAGAGGCATTGCATTCACTCAAGAGGTGTCAGAAGAGATTTTGTGAAAATGTGTTGTTGGAAATGGATTTAAATAAAGAGGTATCATAACTCTTGATATGGGAAATATAAGACCAGTAATAGAAAAATGTAATGTTTTGTGAATTTCTCTAACAACTTTGGTAGCTCAACGTTGGGGAGTTTTTCTGGGAGGGATAGGTGAGCAATGTTATCACTAAAGAATGAATCCGGATTGTGACTTTCTTGTTCCCTATGTTTCTAGGACATTGAATAATACCTGACACATATTAGAATCTTTGGATTATTTTTTAATGATGAAATAACCAAGATTTTTGGAAAACTTATATTAGAAATTTTTTTAAAAAATTGTACTTGACAGGATGTAAGTGCAGATTCATATATCTAAAAAATATTTAGCAATATATAGTACATTATTAAGTTCTGAATTATATAAACCAGTTATAATTATATTTGAGTGCAGATCTCATATAAATTGAGGCTTTAACAGTTGTTCAGTATTTAGAAACCTGAAAGTATATATTTTAACAAATTGATATTATATGGAAAAAATAGGAATTAGCATGTTTAACCAGACTAACATGAAACAATTCATTTTATGAAATACTGAAAATAAGTAAGATCACAATTTGAAAGACTTGTATATCATTGTGTATATGAATTTTCTAATGGGGTTGGTGGTTTCAAAAAAGAAAAATGAATTGAAAGATGTGCTTATTTCTGTGACATGGTAACATTTAGAGAATGAGTAGCTGAAGTTAGACCAGTTAGGTAAAAATTGGAAATATCTAAAGGAAAGAACACAGTGCAGGCTTTCTAATAATTCCAAGTGACAGTGGTGGTTTGGAACAGTTGCTCTAGCTAATAGGCAAATGCTTTTGACATTACCATCTAGTTTAAGAGACAAGATTTCCTTTCTTATCTGTATTTCTACTCCACGTGTTGAAATCCCACAGTGTCTCTTTAGGGGGATTTTGAAATGTCATGGCTGATTGATAATCAAGGGATTAGTTACTGGAAGGCCAATGTTGTGAGTCTCTTTTCCTCTGATTTCTGGTCTTCACATTTGCTGCTCCTTCTAACCATTCATTCTTTGATGTGTCCAGTCTATATATTTTTGCTCATTCCACAGTTTCCTCTTTTACTTTCTCTTTTTTTCTGTTCTCTTATCCATTGCTACTCTATTCTTCAGTAGCAGAACAACTGGCTGTATGAGCCACCATCTAGATTTTCTTTGACTTACTCAGACAAGAGTTTTCTTTGAAATTTTTCCCCTGTTTCCATGTAGGTAGAAGATACCTCAGGGGATAAGAAACAGAGCAGAGAAATGAAATAGTCAGAAAACAGAGTAATGCTTCCTTGTGTTATTCTGCAATTCATCTATAAAAAAGCACAAGTGACCCCAAGATATAAACCCTGTGGAAATTTTTAAATCAGATATTTGGGAGGAAGGCTGACAAAAAATATTGACATCCCATACAATATTCTACTTTGAAAAGAATCTCAGATTCAAAAAATTTTAAAAATAATACATCAGAGCAACAGAGAAAATATTTGAGCTTATCCACAAAAAACTGAACAAAATTATGAGGTGGAATGAATCTTCAAAGGGGAAAAATAGATAAGACAAGCCGAATGTTAAGAACTGACATGTAATAAGAAAGTCAAATTATCTTTGAATTTCATATATAAACCAACTACAAATTTAATTTTCATGTAAATTAAATATAGTTCCTAGTAGTCTTCAGGGATTAAAATACTTCAAGCAAATTCATTTAGACACACTGAGAGGCAAACCACACCTAGGGTTTGAACAATTAATTCAAAACATAGTTGGCTTCTGCTGTGTCCCTGCCTTGACCTAGCAGTACTCTATTTTCTATTCCAACTAGTGCTTGTGCATGAATTCACTAAGCGAACTGACTTTGAATTTAATAAAATCATCTTTTTGACTCGTTTGGGTCAAAACAGCTACCATTAGCACTAATGTGTTTTGAATTATTGTATGACAACATCCCTAGTGTTAAATGACTAAAATCATACTTCAATACATAAGTAAATATAATTTCTTGGTTTTACTCCATGTGTATAAAGTACCTCTTGAAATAAAATATGTATCACTAACTCTCTCCTCCTGTTAAGTAATATCTCATTTTAGGTAGCAGTGATCTCACTAGGTGCCCTATACTTCATCTCCCCTCCAAAATCACCCCATTATTAATTTTTATGAAGCACCATTTTCAGTTGTTATGTTCTACCAAAATTTTCCCATTTAATAGTTTCTACTTCATGCTGTCCTGATTCTGTTTTCAAAGCCCTCCCAAGCAGTCCATTCTCAATGTTTACAATAAATTTCCTCTGCTTTATTGAGCCAATATTATCACCATCCCACAAACTCAGCATGCTTTTTCTGCCTCCAGAGATTTATAAATATGGGTTTTTTTGCTATCCATTTTCTAGAGGCAAAATTTCATGGCTATGAATTATATTATTTTTTTTATTGGTTGTTCAAAACATTACAAAGCTCTTGACATATCATATTTCATACATTAGATTCAAGTGGGTTATGAACTATGAACTACCATTTTTACCCCAAATACAGATTGCAGAATCACATCGATTACACTTCCACATTTTTACATAATGCCATATTAGTAACTGTTGTATTCTGCTACCTTTCCTATCCTCTACTATCCCCCCTCCCCTCCCCTTCCATCTTCTCTCTCTACCCCACCTACTGTAATTTATTTCTCTCCTTGTTTATTTTCCCATTCCCCTCACAACCTCTTATATGTAATTTTGTATAACAATGAGGGTCTCCCTCCATTTCCATGCAATTTCCCTTTTCTCTCCCTTACCCTCCCACCTCATGTCTCTGTTTAATGTTAATCTTTTCTTCCTGATCTTCCTCCCTGCTCTGTTCTTAGTTGCTCTCATTATATCAAAGAAGACATTTGGTATGTTTTTTTAGGGATTGGCTAGCTTCACTAAGCATAATCTGCTCTAGTGCCAACCATTTCCCTGCAAATTCCATGATTTTGTCATTTTTTAGTGCAGAGTAATACTCCATGGTGTATAAATGCCACATTTTTTTTTATCCATTCATCTATTAAAGGGCATCTGGGTTGGTTCCACAGTCTAGCTATTGTGAATTGTGCTGCTATGAACATCGATGTGGCAGTATCCCTGTAGTACGCTCTTTTAATGTCTTCAGGGAATAGTCCGAGAAGGGCAATAGCTGGGTCAAATGGTGGTTCCATTCCCAGCTTTCCCAGGAATCTCCATACTGCTTTCCAAATTGGCTGCACCAATTTGCAGTCCCACCAGCAATGTACAAGAGTACCCTTTTCCCCACATCCTCGCCAGCACTTGTTGTTGTTTGACTTCCTAATGACTGCCAATCTTATTGGAGTGAGATGGTATCTTAGGGTGGTTTTGATTTGCATTTCTCTGACTGCTAGAGATGGTGAGCATTTTTTCATGTACTTGTTGATTGATTGTATGTCCTCCTCTGAGAAGTGTCTGTTCAGGTCCTTGGCCCATTTGTTGACTGGGTTATTTGTTATCTTATTGTCTAATTTTTTGAGTTCTTTGTATACTCTGGATATTAGGGCTCTATCTGAAGTGTGGGGAGTAAAAATTTGTTCCCATGATGTAGGCTCCCTATTTACCTCTCTTATTGTTTCTCTTGCTGAGAAAAAACTTTTCAGTTTAAGTAAGTCCCATTTATTGATTCTTGTTATTAACTCTTGTGCTATATTATTTTTTGTAACTTTGCTTAAATACTCAATGGTACCTTGGTTTACCACACTGATTGTGATCTCTTTTTCTCTCTTCTGTCTGTGAATAAGCCTTAAGAAAGGAAATACCATTTTTTTAAAAAAAATGAATGATCATGTATAGTGTGTATTATTATTTTGAATATGCTAGTTTCATATTTTTAATTTGACTTTGCTGTCATAGACAAAGATGACAATTTGCATATTTGCTTTCTATTTAGAGTCCAAGCAATGATTGTTCACTATCTGCTTAGTTTCTATCCAGAGAATAAAATATGGTTTTCTCGAAGAGATCATTCCTTCTGAATTAAAGATAATAAAATTGTTTATGTTGGAGCAACAGAAAACTAAAAATTCCAGTTTATTAATATTTATATTTTAGACAAGAAAATGGAAAACTTTAGGCCAGAAAAATTTTGTTTAACCAAAATACCAGTATGAATTGAACAATATCCATAATCTACTTTGCTTTTCTGTTAGAATAAATTTGCTGCTACTATTCTCCAATATCCATGATTCAGAAATACTCTAATGTGGGGAAAAGTTTACAGGACATTTCACAGGATTACAATGAAATTAATTTGAGACAGTATATGTATTTCTAGTTTTCTCCCATTGATTTTGGAAGTAGGGTGTTGAGTTTGGTTTGATTAATAAATCACTGACAAACACTGTAACTTATATCACTTCTGGATGCTCTCAATTATATAATGCTTCTTTTTCATTACTCTCTCTACATTTGCCACTTTTACTTCCTACTTTATCTCCCTTGATTTTCCCAATTAGAAAAAGAAAATGCACAAACTATTCCTTTACTACAACTTCTTTTTAAATTTGGGAAAACTAGTGAGCTTCTGAGAAGTGCACTAGGGACTATCCAAAACATATCAGCAAGATCTGGTTCTTCTCATTTGCATAAACATTAGAAGAGAGGGCTCTTAGAACTGGCTTCATGCTTTCTTCCAGCTTTACCTAGAAATTCGTAAAGCTTATTGATTCATTTAAAGATTCAAATCTTTCAACTGCTTTAAACTATTTTGCTCATGTATACTCATGTCCTGATTTGATATATTCTCCTCTGGAACACAAATCATCATCAAATAAACTCTATTTTTTTTTTCTACCTTCAACATCTTACATCCTTTTCTTCACTCCTTATCATCCCTTCCTTTTTTTCTGTATTATAAATCTTTACACATTTGTCCCAATATAATTTCTAATATAGGTTTCAGTCATGATTTTAGAAATGAACCCAATATATATATATATATATATATATATATATATGGGTTAGCAATTTTCTCAATTTGTATTTTTCACATTTTTCTGCACCCCACCTTGCTCACCTTTTCTTTGCCTATTTTTTTATTTTACATTTTTCTTTTTCAAAAAATAACCTATTTTTTTAAAATAGGTCCAAATACAAAGGAAAGGGGTTTAAAATGTGTTTCTTTGTTATATACGTGTATCTGTGATAATAGGTATCTTTATATTATAACTTTTTTTTTTTCAGAATTGTTTATATGTTTGTCTATTTCTTGTTTAGACACTCTCCTTTAAAAATGAGCCATCCTTCTATTTGGATACTTTCCTAAAAAGCAGTGTTGGAAATGCATTTTTTTTTTAATAGCCCCATTACCACCTCTGCTGGTTGATTTCCAGGTCTCCACTTCAGTTGCCAGATAAGATTGTTCCTGGGCTTCAAACAATTTGTTTCATAAGGGAGAAACTCAGTGAGACTTGGGGGAAGCCCAGGTATCTTGCTGAGTTTGGAACAGATGCATAATGTTAGGCTTTCCCCAGTGGGTGCTTTCAAGCCAGACAATTCAAACAGAGGAGAATATTTTAAACAATGTGTTCCAAGTGTGTTCCATACTTTGATCTCTCTAAAAGGTTGCTAACAGGGAGTGTTTTCTAGAAAATTTATATTTATTGTGAGAGAATGCAGTGCTCTCTGAGTTGGAGAATGTGTCTTCAGGCCTTACTCTGCCTCCCCTTAGCCTTTCTTTACATGCATGCCACTTCACATAATATCTCTGCACTCTCTGGGATGTGGATGGTGTTTCTTTCTCATTTAAGTGATGATAAAGATATTCCCCTGTTTTAATATTTCCTTCTTGATGTCAGTTGACCTCTGAGAGGGTGAGTCTTCTGAATTTGCTGTTGAAAGTCACAACCATTTCTTTTTTATGGACCTAATTTTAACAAAATTAAATATTAGGTTGAGTTTTATTTGACCAAAGAAACTCACAACCAATTTTCCTTTAATGCAAATATTTCAATCCTTGAAAAAGAAATTTCCCTTGGCAAATTCAAACTTAATGAACAAAAAGTATGAAAAAGAAAAGAAAAACATTATTACTATAAATCAGTACATTTCTAAAGTTAAATTTTAATTTTTGTATCTCATGTAATTTTGAACTTTTAGCCTATTAGAGACTGAAAAATGTTGGTGAATGATTTAAAAATATGTACTTGATAGTTTTATGTTGTGCCTATGGATCAGATACATTTCTACAACATGATCAAGACTGCAATGTCCCTGGTAATCATTTTGATTCTGTTGGAAGAGGTTCATCAGTAATAAGACAGCAGTAAGAGCTGTCACATTTAAAATAAAATGGGGTGTTAGATAGGAAGTGACTACCAGGGTAGGGCACACTTTATGGTTACACAATATCTCCATTAGAAAATTATACCTAGCTGAAACTAATTTGAGAGACAGAATACTAGCAAAAAGCTGGTGTGGATGGGAAAGAAGGGATGCCGGGATATGGGATAATCCTGAATAGAAGGACTATAAAAAAAGATAGCTGGCCACATTTAACATTATAATTTATAGCTTAAACTTTAAGGAATGAAGGAAACAATTAAAAATAAATATAATAATAAGCCTATATAGTGGTTAATGTAGATGAAGAGATTCCTGTAACAAACTATTTTATTCTCCTCTTCCCCCCTCCCCACACCTGATCTAGAGATCAGAGAACTTTCACATTTGTGGAGCTCTCTGCTTCTGTTCAATATAGTTGCCTGAATATGAGAATTCAGTAATCTCTAATCCCAAGCTCCAGATAAGATTGTGTGGATTCCTGAAGCTTCTACATTGGAAGGTTGCAGATGTTCTCATTGCCCAAAGTGGATGTACATGCCACTTAGCAATGAGATTCACTATTATTATATATTCTCCTCCCACAACTGCCCATTAGAATAGGATTCCTTGATAACCATATACTACCAGGTTCTTGTATTCAGTTCTGGCTTATTGAATATTTCCTGGTCATTTATTATTGGGATAATGGCCCATAACCATTTACTTAGAAAAAACAAGTTAGCAATTAATGACTTTCCTTTACCAAACCAAAGTATAATCTGATCCTTTTAGATTTAAATATTCTATTTTAAATCAAAGTGAAAGCTGATTTTCCTTTTCTTGTCAAGATTATGTACTTCAAAAATCAAGTATGCAGAAGCAAGTCAATAGTGTAGAGGAAGGGGATTTAGGAGAAAGGAAGAAAGGAGGATGTAAAGAAGAACTGGGGAATATGCTACAATGAATCCCATATATATATAAATAAATGAATATATATATATATATATATATATATATATATATATATATATATAATTACAATACAGTTATTAAAATAATAATAATAATAAAAGGGAGATAAGTACAGTAAAACATCAGATTAGGCAGGAGGGGGAAGGGAAAGGGAAAGTATTAAGAATAAAATTGACTTAATTATGTGCATGTACACATAAGGCATGATGAATCCCACTATCAGGTGTGATTATAGTTCACCAAAAAAAAATAAAGCAAGTATTACTTTACAAAATATTTAGAGAAAAATTCATCTTTTGGAAAAAAGGAAACTTTTCTTTTTGAAATTATCATATTCAAACCACGTTTATACACACACACAAACACAAAAGCATGTATATGTATATTTGTAGTTATTCTTTATTATTTTGGAAAAGTGTAAAAATGCTTGTATACATATATGTGTTGTATGCTTGTATACAAATATGTAGTATATGCTTGTATAAATAATAGCTCAGGGGCCACTGATCATAAAATAGTTTCTTCAGACTAAATCTTAAATAATTTGACGTCTTGTCAAATGTTCAATATATTTTATTTAGATCATTTTTATGCTGTCTAGTCACAGTGAGCTTAAGTAAAATTTATTTTCGGATTTTGCCTTTGTTTTAATTTAAGTTAGGCAGAATAGGATTCAAACTTGTGTAAGTCATTTGCACTGGATATCTCAGAAAGACAGTATAATGAGCTTGTACATGTAGCTCAGTGGTAGAATGCTTAACTGGTGGGCATGAAGTCCAGGGTTTTCCTCTTGACAATGGAAAAAAAATTTTCCTGGTATGATCACAAACAGATGCTGATTGACTCTTGATGGGTTTAAAAATATCATAACTTGATAACTTTAAACTATGTCTAATACACCTAACAAAAATCATCTCTTAGCAATGCAGTATGCTGCAGAATATTAGCTGTTCACCATTTTGATCAACGGTTATCTGGAAATCACAGCTCACTGCTGCTGCCTAGAAAGTGTAGTACGTATGCTAGTTCAGGAAAAGATCAAAATTCAGAATGTACTTACTATTTAATACCATTGCTTATACTCCATTAGGACATCAAAAACATCTTAATTTAAACCATTATAAGTTGGAAATCATCTGTATTTGGTTGCCAGATAAACACTAGCAGGGATAATAAGAGAAATCTTGAGAGAATTATATTACTGTTGAAAAACTCTCAGATATTGAACTAAAATATTTTAAGACAAGTAGTCAGGACAAATATGATAATTCACGAGTCCAGGAATAAAGGGTGAAGTTTTCACAAGTTCCCAAATATTTTGCAACCTTAGAACTTCCTTTTTGAGTTAATACTTCAGTGGTTTGCCCTTAATTTCATATTCATGGTCTCAAATACCTATTTACAAAGGTTTTTTTCTATAATTTATAAATATATTTATGATATAATTTATAAATATATTTATATAAATAATTTGTAATTTATTTTAGAATTATAAGGTTGTTAAAAATTAAGCTAATATGTAGAAGCAAGATAACAGGTCCTTATGGTAATTTTCTCCATTCTACTTGGAAGGGACAATTAGTTTCACCTTACAGAGTTCTATGGGCAATGACACTGTCTTCTACTTCTATGAAGGGAAAAACATTTTAATTGATTATTTCTCCTCAGGGGTGTCAGGTGAATTTTTGTTTCTCTACTTGTTTCTGAGAATTAGTCAATGAGACAGAGAATTGTATTGAATGCATATTCAAATTTTTTTAAAACAAAAAAATAAAATTTGCTCTAACATTAGATCCTCTACAGACACAGATAAACACAAATAAGTAAGCATCTGTTTCTTTTTTCTCTTACAGATTTTATACAATGCACCTAAATTATATTGATAATAATATTAATCACAATATTTCATTTAAATTTGACAATTTTAAGTTTATTGTTTATAGTTTCCAGGTGTTTGAAGGACATATGGAACATCAGAGTTACACATTTGTTTAATACATCTTCTGAGTACAAAGATTCTTTTATGGCTGAGTGTAAAACTTCAAAAGTTTGAGTTCTATTCAGAGTACAGAGCTTGTGGAAATGAGGCTGAGGAGAAAACCACAAATCTTCCACACACTGGTAAAGGTTGAAATGAAGGCTGAACCACAAACTCAGAGCTCATATATTCTAGGACCTGGAAGTGAACTAAGTTTCTGTATCATGGAGTGGGAGATGAGATCCTATTAACAGCCAAGACTCCTGGAATAGTAGAACTTAGCTACTAGGAGGAAATTTTACATTCTGAAAGAAGCCACTATGACTTAGTCAATTTGTGTGTGGTAAACATGACAGTGTGCTAAGAGCCACAGCCAAGTAATATAATGCATGGCATTTTTGACTGAAAGGTGGCACCAGCAAGCCATTGAGATATGATTATGTTAAGATCTGCATTCATATGGATATTGGACTCCTGCTGTTCACCTAGGCCTGCTATGGGACTCCTGGAGAGTTCCCATTGGTTGGGGAAGTGCAGTAGGAGGTAATTCCAGAGGAGGAACTTCCTCTTGGGTTCCGGGAGAACGCCGCGTGCGTTGGTTGGCAATCTTCCCGGGAGCGTATGGGGTATTGGCGGCAGTTTCAAAAATAAAGTTTGTTCCTGCTTAAGTGGCTCGTGATTTTGTGCCCAGCCAGACTGCGGCAACAGTGCATAAATACTAAGAAAATAAATGTGACCATACATTCATTTCCTATCTTCATCAATATATCTATTGAGTCATAGATCGTGATCAAAGTATTATTTTAAAATTTTGAACATTAAAACACTGAACACTCCCTATGTCCTTTGGATACAAAATTTCTCCTTTTAGTTATATTGCCATACATCTGTGTGTATTTTATATATATATATATCTGAAGTCCTTATGGTTAATCAAAATTTAGTAATGCTTTTAAAGCTGTTTGCATAATTATCTGTGCCTCATTTACTGAATAAGCATTTATAAGCCATTCACCTTTTCCAAGTGTTCCATGAGCTAAAAGAAATGCGAAAATAATTGCAATTTTACTCTCTGATTTTTACTCCAAATAATTTATAATGCATAGGTGGAAACAAACTATGAATAGATATTAGTAAAATGTTGAAAGGAACATTAGATTTTATTTGGGTCCCAAGTAAAGCCTTTTCATAGGGGACATTATGAATTGAAACTTTAGTTAATAGGGATCACAAAATAGAAAAGCACCTATCCAGATGGATAGGTAAAAGAGAATAAAGTACATGCCTAGCAAGTCTTCTTTGGGGAGGAAATGGTAGAAGAATGGTTCGAGGAGCAGCATAAGCTATTGTAATTAGAGAATAGACTGCTCATTATACGTGTAGGAAGAATGCTATGAATACTTGGTTCAAGTTGTTTCAAGTATTGAGGCATTCTCATGTGTACCCTGCATTTTATAATTAGATCTAAATCAAAACCTTTTATGTTTTAAAAAGATATTTCTGTAGATCACATATCTTGATGATTATATTGATTCCCTATGTGGGAGATTATATTTTTCAATATATATTGTCTATCCATTCCATATGAAGATATCAAAAGACATTTTCTTTTTAATATACTTACACTATTCAAAAAATAAAAAATATATGAGACATTTTACTCAGTCTAATTTGTTTTTAGATATTCCTCAAATTGTAAACATTGCAAACAGGAATTGACCTATTCATGTTTTGTATGCCCAGTTCCTACTTTAAGAGAAATAATTGTCTTCCTAGTGGTTGGGACATAGTATGTGCTTGATGAATGACAGATTATAGAGAAAGGAACAAAATATGCCAAAGTAATCTAAGGAGATTGATATACATTTCTCAAATTCTTGAATCTGGTCTACAGTATCTCTCAAATTGGTAACTTTAGCACTGAGATTGACAGACTACATTCATACCAGTTCCCTGTTTCCTGATATAGCATTGAGTTCTCACTATTGGAAAAAACTTCCTAATTCATCAAAAATCAATAACATGGAGGAAAAGATATCTTTATGTATTATTTCTCTTTATTATTGGGTCATGGGTAAGTCTTTCTCTTCCGATCAAAGTGGGTTAGGAGAAGATAATGCATTTCTTTTCTCTGGACACTACCTTTCCTGAATTTGACAGTGAGTTCTGTAGTTGCTTTTTTGATGTCAGTCTGAATCACATTTGCAAAGGTAAAGGGCTTTAACTTTCAGTGAGGTCTTGAAATAATCATTCATTGAATCAACCCATCTTGAAGTCCACTCTGCTTTCCAATTATGAGGTACTGAATTTCTTCTATTTATCCATGATTCTCTTAGCTCTAGCTAGAAGTATTCTAGCAATTACAATTCTATTAAGTACAATTTACTGAGGACTTGACTTCATACACAGAATTATAAATGTATATCAGTGTATTTACAGTCAAATATCTAATCATTATTTCCTAACAATAAAGACTATGATAAATATTCCCATTAATAATTTAATGTGTACACAAAATATTAGCACAATATTTTAAAAAAATGTTAGAGACAGGCTTCAAACCAAGGCCTCTCTGCATTTAACCTGTAAACTGCAGAATGACAAATATAAACAATTTCTATAACTTCATTAATTTCTTCAGGGTGTATAACCTTGGCCAGGCAAGATCTTCTGTATCTATATTGAGTATTTTATGTTATTGGAAAAAAAATCTACATTACTTTTATAGGTGTTCTTAAGGTAAAATTTTTACTAATTCTTGTTGGTCTTAAATTATATATAGTATACTTGTACAGTATTTTGGAAGTTTATATTTGTAATTTATCTCTTCTGTTTACCTTTATTTTCTGTATACTTTTTAATTATAAGTTCTTCAGACTTCCACAAACATCACTATTCTGAGCCCTCTGTTCAATTTGGCCCTGTTACTTCTAATGGAGTTATTCTATCCTTGTGAAATATTAGCATAGTTTTTCTTTAGTGTTTCCAATGAATTTGGGATTCCTTTAAAAGTTAGTTTTTAGATTATTATATGTTATATATAAACACATATGAATAAAACACACATAAACATAAATATGTATAGCATAATATTTTACATGTAATATACAATATGTATTTATTATTTATTGTTTAAACAAACTTACTTATTTTTAAAACACTTTTATTTTATTAATTTTTTTTTATGTGGAACTGAGGGTCTAACCTAGTGCCTCACATGTGCTGGGCTAGTGCTCTACCACTGAGCCACAACCCCAGCCCAAAGTTTCTTTTCTAATACTTTATTTTAAAATATAAATTTAACAATTGTTGTGTGATTCTTTCTTATTCAATTTCTTTAATTTTCTTAGACTATTTTGTTGTATTCAAATGAGTCATTTTTTTTCTGCCTTTTCTAGTTTTTATTGTGTGTGAGGTCAAAATCCAAACTACTTCTCTTACTCATGATTCAATTTTCTAAGCCTTGTATTATTCAGGTACCCTTTGTGGCTTAGATTAAACTGTGAAATGTTTTGAATTACCAGTTTAAACTACAAAATATTTGTCAACTTTACCAATGTAGAAAACTTACAAAAAGAAAATAGAACATATGATTTGAAGAATCTGAGAAATCCTGCTGTCTGGATCAGACTTCCACTCTCTGGCACAGTTTGCAATCCTGCACATGGTAAAAATGGCTGCTCTGTAGTTCTCCTTCACATTAAGAACAGCATTACACAATCAAGGAAGCATTGCACAATCACAAGAGGCACACATTGGCACCCATCTTCCAATCTGCACCAGCTGCCTCCATATGCATGTTTAGAGTTTTGGAAGAAGATAATTCCTGTGTGACCAAAACATTATGAAATCTTAACTAGTTCATCAGCTCCAACTTCAGCAAGACAAAAATATTTTAAAGACACAGTCTCAATTTTTTGAATAACAGTTGAAGAAAAGAAAATGAAATTATAATTAGAATATGGACTTTTATTTAGCTGTTTGAAATCTTATCTATAGTCAGATAAGATCTATTATAGGATTAAAAATATATTTCCTTAAGGTTTTAATCATTACTGAAGGTCATCTAACAGAGTCAAGTTCCTTTGGAAGCTATGGGAAAAACACTGTTTCCACTATTGTTTCTATTTTACTGGTTCTTCCTTTTTCCTCAACCACAAGTTTTTAACCTGTTGCCTCCAAAGAAGTGGCAAGAATAAAGAGGAGTACAGCACTTATCTGAATCTACAAATACACAATAGGAATAGGCAATGGAAAAGAAGTCAAATGTAATTACAATTGATTGAACAATGACATAAGAGGGTTCTTTCTAAGTTATTGGGTTTGTTTGTTTTTCTAATACTTTTTTACCAAAAAAAAAAAAAAAATCCATATATACTTTTCCTTTTCAATTTTATCCTTAATCACTCCACTTTGGCCCAGCCCAGAAGTATTATTATTTGAGGATCTACTGAACATTCAGGAGAATTATTTGCATATGTTTGCCCTTGAGATGTGAGTTGCCCCTTATTAAAACTTAATCTTCAGCATCACCCAATATCTCTGATGAAGCAAATTTCTAACTGGATATTACAATTTATATGTATGTATGTATATATTCTCATGTCCTTATTCTGTGAGTTTTTCTTCTAGAGATGGAGAAAATATAGGAAATCTAGTTGGAAATTCTATTTGGAAAGCATACTAGAAAGTAAGAATAATGACTCAGAAAAACTTATTCTTAATTGTACCTCTCAATTCAAAATTATATGGAAACATTCAGTAAGTTTCTCACACACTCAAAGTCTAATTTTTTAAAAAAATCAATATAACACAATTTTCATATCATAAGTATCTCCTAAGTTCTTATGAAAATGTAAAAAAGTATCTGAATAAAGTTTAGAACTGACAAGTCCCATTTTCATTATTGCCACATGAAAAAGAACAAGTTCTTCAAAAGATTTTGGATTCATATTTTATGATATAGTCAAAAGTGTTCTATAAAAGTGGAAATGTAATCACATGTTCCTGGAAATAGGTCAACAGATGACCTTTGTGAAAATTTTGTACAACAAAGAATACTAGTTAAATGGGTAGAGGCGATTATCCAGAGGATCTTGCATATGAATATGGTTGCATTTGCATGCATCATCTAATTTCTTTCTATTCCCCACTGGATGATGAAAATAGGCTGTAATCCTCACATTCTTAATGAAAAAAAAAAAAAAAGGAAAGTCATACCTTCTCTAGACTATTGCCGTAGTCTGGCTGGACACAAATCACCAGCCACTGAAGCAAGAACAAACTTGATTTCTGAACTCCACCAGCACACTCCACACACGCTCCCCGGGAATAATGCCGAATGCCATGCCACTCGGCTCCTCCCAGGACACACTACTCCAACAGGAAATCCCTCCTCCGGAATTCCCTCCTAAGTAGCAGGCAGAGGCAGACAGCAGGGGTCTAATCTCCAATTGAATGCACATCTTAACATAATCATTATCATCTCAATGGCTTGCTGGCGCCACCTTTCAACCAAAAATGCCATGTATCATTCCTACTTGGCTATGGGTCTCAGCAAGTCATACCTTCTCTAGACTATGGGTTTCATACTTTTTGTTTTAATGTGTCAAATTAAATATAGCAGTTTTTATGACATCATGAGAGGTGACTGAAGTCCCTTACATATCTTGTATATAAATATAAATATTTTGTTTTTCAAGTAGTATGTGAGGTTACCTTGTTTACTTGTTTTCAGTTTTGGAAATTTGTTGAGCTCCACATTATCTTGCTTTGAAGTCACTTAATCTTTTTTATTCTCTCTTAAACTTTCCTTCTTTTTGTTTTTAGTAGTAGTCTAGGAAAATATACCAATTTTGGAATTAAGAAGGGGACCTTGTTTTAAACTGATTCCACTATTTTTATACATATTATCTTTAGCAATTTACTTAACTTTTTAAAATTGTTTTCATCATGTATAAAACAAGGAAAACGATGTTAAAATTTCATATGGTTGTTCTTTGTATAAATGAGGAAAATAATACCAATGTCTCATGAGGGTTTTTTTAGGGGATTAAATGGGAGAATAGATAGAAATCTTTAGCTGAAAATGTGTCATCAAGTAACATCAATAAATGAGTTCAATTACCTTTGCCAATATCTGTCCTTACTTAAGCTTTTAAAGAAAAAACTAGCAAGGGTTGAACTTTTTTCAGGGACTAATACCTGTAATTATTGTGAGATATCAGAATAATATCCATTTTTTATCCCTTATGCTCAACACAATGTTGAACACAAAGAAATATACTCAATAATTATTTGTTGAATAAAATATACTTACTAATTATTTGTTGAATGAAATATACTCAATAATTATTTATTGAATGAATCATTGAACAACTGACTAAAATATTTTTGGCAAACTATTCAACCTTAACTTCTAAGATGTTTAAAGGTGCTATGGCAAGTGGCAAATGTAATGTATCTAAACAAGAATTATAAACATAACAAATATAAACTATGGTGAAATGTAAAATGTACTTTTCTAAAATATAGTTCTGTCATTTGTAGTTTCCCAGTGGTAAAACACTAATTACCAAGGTCTTTTTTAAGATTTAAAATATATAACATTTTGTAATATATATGAAATAATATTATTCCAATCATAATAAATATGTTTGTTTAAAGCAATATCTGTATCTTTGGGCATACTGCACATAGTGTGAAGAAATATTTAAGAAATGTTGCTTCCCTGTGTTATTATCATAAAACAAGTATCTTTTTCCTCCATGATTTTGCAATCTATTTTATGGAAATTTCTAAAAGCTCTTTCTCCTACATTACAATGTTAACTTTGTCTTCTAGTTAGTGAAAATATCAAAATGACTTATATTTTGATGAGGAATAATGCAAAAAAAAATGTTACCCTGAAATTCCAAGACCCCTATAGTTTAATATTAACCAATTATAAGCTTATCTCCCACTTTTAATGTTTCATCAAAGCTTCCTCCAAACTGAATTTGTGATTACTCTCTACTTTGTGCTTTATCATTTATAAAGGAAATATTTTCCCCAGATATTCCTTCATCTAGAAATTCTACCAAAGTAACAAAGTCCTGATAAAATTATTTATAAAATGAATAAATAAAATAAAAATCAGATGTATTCTTGTAATCTTTATTGGCTGAATTCACATTACACTTGATCTGTGCCTCCACTGCGTAAACTTTCTACTTTTCTTTAGATAGCATTTATTTAAAATATACTTAACATCAAAAATGTCATGATTATTAAATTTTAATCACACAGTACTGAGTAAATAACATTACAGTCATATAATTCACATAAAAAGTATAAATAAGCTGTAATGTGTTATTGAATTCTAAGGATATGAAATTTATAATGTATATTTTGTAACTTATAAAATGTATAACTAACTCATTTTAAGCTATGATTGATCCATACTTCTTACCTCAATCAATATTTATTTATAGAGAATTATAGTAATTATAAAATAAGAATCTTAAGGTTCTACAAATAACTGACTTCCATTATTTTCAAAATAATGAAAGTTAATTTGTCACACAGTTCTAAATAAGGATGCTAACAAAATGATTTGAACTTAATGAAAAAATTGCAGTTTTAAAGTATTCATTTGAACTCTCTTTTGATATATAATTTTCTAACTGTGAAAGAATGATATTGGCAAAAATTGGAAAAAAAAAACATTAAGAAGAGCATAAAAATCACCTTAAAGGCTATGAGTCATATAACATTAGTGACAGTTTGGTTTTGTCTTTCCATCTTTTTTTTCTCTCTCTGTCTTTCTATTTCTTATCTTTGTTTCTTGCTATGATTTTCTCTGAACACACATGCAATGAAGGAGAGAGAGAGAAAACTATCAGTAGTGAAGTATGACTATAATGTAAGCATGAAAAAAGACTATTGAGAGACATTGGCATGCAGAAAGGAGGTTCCATGCTTCCTATGGCTCTTATCCCATGGACATTGGGCATTTTAAATAGGGAGATGCTATAATCTGATTGTGCAGTTGAGATGTTTAGAAGTTGTATTTTGATTTAGAGAAAAAAAATGCTTTGACACTGCTTGGAGAATGAATTGAAGATGAGCAGCAGTGACTATTGGCAGATGGCCAAGTTAAGAGGTTGTCATTGCAATCTGAAATAGAAATAATGAAGGCCTGGAATAAAGCAGAGCCAGCAACAATGGGGATTGCAGGAGGGAATCACATTCATAAGGTACAAGGTTCAGAAACATAAGATGGATGGGGCTGGGTGCCAATTAGATGTGGTCTTTAAGGAATGGCTGGAGTAAGGGTCATGTTCAGATTTTGAACCAGGTGACCAAATGGATGATAATGCTTTTAGTTGGGTTGAATGCATGGAGGAAGAAGGAAAGTCACAGGCTTAGTATTAAACCTGTGGAATTTGCTGTGCTATGAAACATCTATTATTCACTACCAATTAGGCTGTGCAGGTCTGTAGATTATGCCTGAAATGCAGAAGGAGTGTGTATATATGTGAGTGTGTGACTATACTGATACACATAAACAGGTACATGATATATACAAGATATTTGAAAATATGAGCATATCTGCAACAAATTAGATATTGAACTTCTTGTGACAATAAATAAGAATTTTAGAAGACAGGAAATAAATGGCTCAATTTAAAATATTAAAATATAAGGATTACTTTTATTTTAGCAAGCATTTGTGCGTGTAGAAAGGAAACAATAGTTTATCTAGAGTTTTTGTCTTAGCTGTTCAACAATATATATTTATTTTATTGTAATTATGAAGTTCACCTCAACTTTATTTGTAAATATATAGTATTTGAAAATGGTTATATGCTAATATGCATTTTTTATTGGCAATGATTTTAACTGTCATTATTACTTTATTTATGATGTTTTTGTTTGATTTGAAGATTAGTTCCTTACACAAAACTAGTGTATATATATATTTTTTTTCAGTTGTATTTTAAATTGATTAAAACTATAGCCACTACATCACATTAACACATATGTGTACTATATTTTTTTAAGACATGAAAATGTTAAAATTTACATTGTAGTAATATATCAAATGAAAATAAACATCTTAAGAAGTTCATTTTCAAAAGATGGTTTTAAAATAAGTCTAAAATTGACTTGGTTTAAACTAGCTATAAGATCTACATATTCACTTTTTTATTGGCATATGATAACCATAAAGATTAGTTCTTTAATTGTGCCATATTGTACATAAACATAACAATCTGATCAGTTTCAATCCCTAGTATATCTCTTTTTTCTTCCCTCTTTCTTCCCCCTAATCCCTTCCTCCATTTACTTGTCTCCCTTCTGTTTTTATGAGACCTTTTCTTGTTTTTCTTTTCTTTCTAGTTTACACATGTGAAAGAAAACATATGACTCTTGACTTTCTGAAACTAAATTATTTTGCTTAACATAATCTCCAATTTCATTGACTTTCCTGAAAATAATTTTATTCTTTTTTTAGCTGAATAAACCTCCTTGTCTATGTATGTGCGTGTGTATTTGTGTGTGAGTTTATATATAACATTTTCTTTATAAGTTCATCTGTTGAAGGACATGTAGGCTTGGTTGAATGACGTGGCTATTGTGAATTGTGTTGCTACAAACATGAATATGCATATATTTCCGTAGTATTTTGTCCTTTGTGGAAAGTGGTGATTTGAATCATGGCCTGTCTGACTCTGGTGGCTGTGTTTGTGCTGGGAGATGCCTGTGCAAAAGTGCAGCTCAAGATGCATCAGTTGCTATGGTAACTCTGGCCAGAGCAGGCTATGTGCAAAGGCTCATGGCTCTATCAGTTGAGGCCTTGAATTCAGTCCCTTCTCCTAGGGATAGTGATTTCTGAGCAAAACAAGATAACCCCAATGTCTCACCAGTCTTGCATTCTTCAGATTGCCTGTTTTGCTGAAACTTTCCACAATTAACCTTTTAATGATGAAACCTACATAATAAACTTGCTGAGCTAGCTATGAGTCAAACAAGCCTCACCAGGGCTTAGCTACCCACCAGGCCCCAGTTTTATTCCCTATGTGTGTCTGTTTATCTTTTCTTCATTCCCCATCACTCCTGTGCATCCAGTATCTCTCTTTTTTTTTTTTTTTAATTAATTTTTATTGTAGGTTGTTCAAAACATTACATAGTTCTTGATATATCATATTTCACACTTTGATTCAAGTGGGATCAATGGCCAAAGGCTAGAGCAGAGATGAAGCCTCAATAGATGGGACCCAAACAGTTGCATGAAGAGGTTTGGCAGACCTTGATTTTTTGGATAAATTCTGAGGAATGGCATAGCTAAATTATATTGTAGTTCTAGTCCAAGTCTTTTTGAGAAACCCCCACATTTATTTCCATAGTGGCAAAATTTATATTCTCAACAACACTGTGTTAGAGTCCCCATATCCTCACCACCATTTGCTCTTATTTATATTCTTAATGACTGTCATTATAACTGAATGGAGGTGAAATCTGGGGCAAGTTTTGACTTTCTTTTCACTGATGGCTAGAGATGTCAAACATTAATTATTTTATATTTGTTAGCTATTTGTTCTTTTTTGAGAAGTGTTTGTTTAGTTCACTTGCTCATTTGTTGAATGGGGTATTGGTATTTTTGTTGTTTCATTTTTTTGAGTTCTTTATATATTCTAGATATTAATCATCTGTTGGAAGAAAGCTGATAATTTCCCTCATTTTGTATGTTTTCTCTTTATGCTGTTTACTTTTTAGTTTGATGCCATACCATTTATTGATTTTTGGTATTCTTTCCTGAGCTATAGGATATTTAATGAGAAAATGACTGCCTATGCATCTGTGTTCAATTGTTATGTCTATGTATTGGATTGTTGCTCCTATGTTCTCTAATAGCAGTTGCAAAGTTTATGGTACATTTTTTGCATTACTTTTTTCACTGCTGTGACAACATACGTGAGAAGAACATCTTCGAGTAAAAAAAGGTCTGTTTTCACTCATTCTTTCAGAGGATTTAGTCCATGGTTGAACAGCTCCATTGCTCTGAGTCTGAGTTGAGTCAAAACATCATGGTGGAAATGTGTGATGGAGGAACACTGCTCAGTTTATTGAAGCCAGAAACCAAAGAGAGAGAAACGTCCAGAAACAAGATGATTCCTTCCAGGGCATGCGCCCAGTGACCTACTTCATCCAAAAAAGTCCCAGTAGGCTATTCAGTTACCAATGGATTAAACCAGTGATGAGGTCAGAACCCTCATGATACTATCATTGCCTAATAGCTCCACCCTCTGAACCTTGCTGCACTGGGACCATGCTTTTAACACATGAGCTTTGGGTAACATTCTAAATCCAAACTCTAATAAGACAGATTTTTTTTATACATTAATGTAAATTTCCTCACAAGGGACAACACTTTTTTAAAAAAAAAGATACTCATTATACTTATATACAAATTTTACATACTGTATTACATTTACACAAATATTCCCATGAACCCCAAACCTATATTACAGAAAAACTTCTGCTATTATTTTAAAAGGAAACTTTCTGATATGTTGAGTATTTAAAATTTTATTTTATAATATTCTGGAGGTAGTTTTTGAAAGTAATAATTGTTTCACTGGTTATCAGGGAAAATAGACTGCAGGAAACCCTCAGAAAACAACGTTATGAAAGATGATGTTGGAGAGAAGCCTATTCAAATACAACCTGCATTTTATCATTATGACTTATTTCTCTCAATCCCATTTCATAATTACTCATTTTATTCTTTTGTAGTGAAAAATAATTTATTCTTTTGTAGTGAAAAATAATAAGTTAGTATGAGAAACTTAAGGAGGGAGGTCATTTTGTGGGTTTTAGGATTCATCACTGGAGATGTACCACTTTAAGTTTTGAGGAGACTAAAAACCATGAGATTATGATCAGGAAAATTTTTAAAAATTCTTTGTTTTCCTAGGTTATTTGCGTGAAGTACTTTCCATAGTAAATGCTCAATGAAAGTACTTGAATGATACTGTATTCAAATTAATTAATTTTGTAGTATAAGATGGAATGGAAGAGAATTAAGAAACATTGAAAAAGAAGTTAGAGTTGGGTACAGTCAGTTGGTTTCATGATGTAATGTGGATCTATAATTTATACACTAATGAATAATATTGTTGAAATAATTAAACTAAAACATTCCTTTCATTCTCATCAATTATTTAAAATTTCCTTTTGAGAAAGCAGCTATTTGTTATATTCAGATTGACAGACTCAGTGATTTTCTTGATGTCATCAAGTAGTAACATTCTTATGTTCCTTTAGTCATGAATATGATCGTCATTTGAAAATATGATGTCTAATACTGTTTAGATATTTTTTTTAAAAAAATTATTTATAATTTGATTTCATCTCCCTTCTCTTTCCCCATCCACCACCAAACTGGATGCTTCCTCAATCAGGTATGTGAGGTAGAAGAGATAGTTTAGCCTGCCTTTTTTTTTTTTTTCTTTCTGCCTTGCCTCTTCCACAACTTCAGCCCCTTTGAGGAGAGATGAAGGGAGGGGGAAAAAAGTAGATAAGGAACACTTAAGCCTTGCTGAAAGTTTTAATCTTTCTTGGTCTCAAGAAAGTTTGAATTAACTCTTTTGTATGCCTTATTTGGATTAAGGAATCAGATTAAGGAATTCTGTGGCTATAATTTTCACCTTGCTGATGTTGTCTTCCTTTATCATGACTGGATTTTTTCTCCTCACATTTTGGTTCATCAGAATTTGTCAAACTCTCTTCCAGTACACTATCTCCCTCAATTTTTTTGTTTATTTTGAAATATTTAATTGAAATATATTCAGTCCTATATTTCGCTTTGAATAGGTATCATTTTGATCTTTTGGAGGTAAGTTTGCCACAACATTGTGGAAGTATAACATTTTCTTGTCTCTGCCACCAAGCACATAATTGGCTAGTTTTTCAACCCTCTAGCTTCACACCTAGAGATCAGATATTTGAGAGTATCTTCAAGAGATTAAAAGAAAAGCAACAAACGAACAAATAAAAACTTTCAGCTATAGAAAGTTTGAAGTAAAAGGTATCAATGAACTAGCATTTCCTTTGAAACCAAAAACTACCTGCATGACTTTGTCTAAGGAAATCTTTCACAAAACTTCAGTATTGCTTTTTCTCTCCCCTTTATAATTGCCTTCATTTGTGGATCAAATAATAGTGGAAGAGGTTTCTCTTGCTTCTCTTCTTCTGATGCATGTAATGTTGGTCTTATAGTTGTTTTTAATTTTTATTATATTCTGTTAACATTATATTGAATATTGTAGCAGGACCAATGCCACTTAAACATTATATTATATATCCTTTCAGTTTTAAGGTTATAAGACTGGGTTAATTTAGGGAAATGAGCAGATGTTTTTCCTACTTTCAAACCAACAAGTTAGTCATAGTTTAATTAATGCATGTTAGTAACAGACAGAAGACTTCTGGGACAGAAACAATTTTTTTACTCATGTTCTCAGTACTCATGGAATCAGAAACATGGTGCTGATTCTCCAAGCTCTGATTACCAAAAGGTGACATGAAACGAGACAGAACCCTTAGTTGACAAAACCCGTCTTCTAACAGGCAGTTGGCATGTATGTCCTTTGCTTCTGAGGGACATGTCAGCACTGTACAGGAGAATAAGCATGCCTGCCCATTGTTACAGAGTAAACACTACTTTCCTCTTTCCAACTGCTTACTATGCAAGCTAATGTGGGGAAAAAATAAAAAAAAGAACAGGATAAAAGAGTAGTCAGTTCCTCTTTGTAAGTCAAACAAAATTAAAAAGAGGCATGAAGGATTATCTCTTAAAACAAAAAGGAGGTTTACTCTATAAATATATAAATATCCATTCAAATTTTGTGATATATTTAAAGAATTAAATGTCTACACGTAAATGTTGGGTAAACAATTTGAATTTAGGGATTAGAGTTTATCACATTGTTTTCTTTGTGTAATATAATTTCAGTGGAAATCAATGCATTAGTCTATAGTAAGAAGGAATTGGCCTTCAAGGCATGCTTAACTTAAAATTTCATTATTTTATGTAGGTGAATGATAGCATAATCACATAATTTAAAGGAAGATTTGGAGTATTTATTTAAAGGTTTATACAGTCCTATTAAATTTGGTATTTTGGATTAGGAGACTAAAATTACATATGATCATATGAATTGATAGCATCATGATTTTTGTTATTTTATAACTGGTGTTTTGTGCTAAGCAAAAAAAAAATACATTGGATTATCTCATCATTATATTCTAAAATACATTTTGAGAAATCCATAGTGCTTTATTCAACATAAGGTCTATATTTAGTCACTGAGATTCAATAATTTGGGAATTCCACAAAACCTAGTGTCACTATCAACAAAATAATCTTGCAGCCCTTGAATAACAATCATATCTATTCTTTAATTATAATTGTTATAATTAAAAAAACATTAAATTCTTAAATATTTTCTTGAAATAGTATTTCATTTCACCCCATCTTGTTCTTGTTTGGGTACATTTATTTACTTAACCATTAATTGTTGCAATAGTTCCTCAAAAGTTTATCACAGATTAATTTTTCCACATGTATTTTCTATCTTACAGTACACTTCCAAAGCAATTTTAAAATGGCCACAAAACTTCAGTGATTTATTAGATAAATGAAAACTCTATTTTTCTAGTTTTTCTCTGAAGTAGTCTGTCATTAACTTTCCTCGCCTGTTATCTTTTGGTGTGCTCTTTGAATCCTATGATTAAAGACTTTATGTTTTACTATTTAGAACAAATTTCTTTTAACACAGGTTTCATTATGATAAGGCACTAGCTTCTCAATTTCCACTGTGCACTGCTGTTTGGGGATATAAATATAAATGACTCTTGCTTTGACTTTTTTGTGCAACTCTTTTGGCTATATAAAGTTATGTTAGAAGAAACTATATATATCAGCTAATTCAGAGTACAGAGTGTCAGCTGATAACTAATAAACAATGAAAAGTTGACAATTAGGGCACCATTTTCTTTCTCCTCCAAACCCCCAGACCACTAAACAATTATAGACCACCAAGTTTTCAGTTACCTCAAATAGTGCTTTGGAGAATATCATTTCAATTTTGCTACTAAAGATTACTGTGAGTTATATTTTTACTTTTTTTCCAATGTCAAGGCTTACATGTTGCAACCATGGAATTTGTTGGTTATATAATGTTCCAGGGATAGATGACATCTCTTGACCATCATAAAGAATGTTCTTCTGCTGAATATGTATATTTAGTAATGTATATAGCTTGCATACATGTATTCAAATGTTGACATATTACACCACTAGGAAACAAGGTTGTATTTTTCATAGACAAAAGTTTCAGATTATTATGTTAATTACAAATATTCACTTCCTCAGCTGAGGAAAAGACTAAAATGAACCAACTCCATGTTAATCTGGAATGAGGGTTTGTCTTTGTGTGGAAAATGGTCTATCTTCTGTTTTACTCTGTGGTGACAGGTTGGAACTACATTATGTTTATCCTTTGATCTTTAGGAATCCAGGTGATTCAGCCAATAGTGAACACCAACAGTATTGGGAGAAGAAAAGAAACATAATTGAGTCATCTCTTTCCCTCTTTCTTCTACATGCCATATACAAGCATATGACTCCTATCTGATAGCTTTTTGCACGCATCCGGTTTTCTCTATGAGTTCTTATAACTATTTTCTCTTTTATCCCTTAAGTTCTAAAAGTGTATGTTTATTTTGTTTCCCCATGAAGAACTGGGATAAGGACTTGAGTATTGGTAGTTTACTTAGGAATTATACCCAAATCATCAGAGACAAGAAAATAAGAAAAAATCAACAAATATTATGTTACTAGGCTTGTTAAAATATTGGTAACTTGATCAAGGGTACTGGGGACCCCAAAAAGGATTGGTATATAATCCTCCTCAGGATTTACTCTCTGAATGATGGAAAACTTGGATAGTTATACATAAATTCTCACCCCACTCTGCCTCTCAGTATTAACTCCCCTGCTCCTACCCGAAATTTTGAAACCCATAGATTTCTTGTGGTTCCAGATAAATTCTTGAAGTGCAAAAATAAATGGCTGGCACTGTGCTGTCTGCCACAGGATAATTGAAGAGTATGGTGGACTAAGGAAATGTAGACTAGGGGCATCAGGCACATCAACTGCAGAAGAACTAGGTCTCTTTTTAGTTGCAAGGGACCCCACCTTCCCTGTGGGTTTCTTATTCTCTGCCCAAATCTTTCAAATAGATCACTTACAAAAGTTTTCAAGCTACCAAATTTGAGTACATTACATGTTTTTTCCTGGGACCTCACAGATATTTCCTCTGTCAGTAATGGTTGATCATATAACATGTGTTGCCAAACATCTAGCAGCTAGCTCTTTGTTTTTCACTTTTGACTGGACTCTATTAAACAACACTCAGTTCTCAAACTCACCTCCTAAATACACTACCAGGAGAAATGGGTGCATTATATTTTAATAAAATGTGTCTGCTTTTTCCAGGCTTTTTGTCTGTATAATGAATAAGTAATATAATTGTGCTCAGTGGAGCATTGAGGTAGAGTAAGTCCCTGTGGTCAGAGAAAGAGAAAAAATGTAATCTCTAAAGAGCCCACTGTCCTTGAAAGGAGAAACACACAATATTAATTTCAGAAAATTCAACTGTGACGCTGTAGAACTGAGGACATGGAGACATAGTAGTTTTAAATATTTTTATAACAGAAAAAAAATTATGTAATTTAGTCCTTGGAGCTTTAATTTCAATTACAAAAGTATTGCTAAAGTTGTGGGTTTATAAAACATAGAAAACACGTGCTCATCAAGATGTTTTGAAAAAAACATTTATCGTTTATTATAATCAACACAAGGATTCCTTTGCTATTCAAATATTATAAAGGATAACACTACAAATTTTTGCACAATAGGTTGTAGTAAGGAAAATATAACATTATGTCTAAATCAAATTAAGTCTTCTCATGATATTTTCTTTTTTTTCCCACTGTATAAAAATGCTGCTCACTAGTAATTTAATAAAGATCAGATCCATGTTTTGGTTTATAAACAACTTCTTTACAGACTTTGCTAGTAAGAACAGAAGCTGACATTTGCAATATGATCCAGTGTTTCCTTACAGAAGTGGAAAGAGAGAGCCATAGATAGTGATTGTAAATATTATAAAAGTGGGCACCTAGCTAGCAAAGCCAAAGAGATAAGATTATGTATTACATTTTAGTTTTTCTAATTATATACAAGTATTTATTTTTATGTTAAACAAGTTACAGTATAAGTTGTTGCTATTAAAATTATGCTTCATAATACCAAGAATTATTACATCTTCCTTTGGGAAGGTTAGTATTCTCAAAATAAACTTTGATATGCAGATTTACTTCCTCCCTGATTTAAAGGTTGATAAATATATTTTAATGGTGGTATTCAATTTCTTTTAGATTTTGCTTAAGCAATTTCACATTATAAATTATTTATTTACATATTGTAATATTTAAAAAGTACTAAAATCTAAAATAAATTTTAGTGGTGAGACTGAATTCATAGTAGATGGAAGTATTAATGAGATTAAAGTAGCCTAAATTTTTAGAAATATAAGTAATGGGTCTAACATAAGTAAGAGGCCTAGGATACAAAGCTGATTCTCATTCACAGAATATATCACTCATTTACATATCCATTGATCAAAAATGTTTGAGCTAAGCACATACTATGAGCCAAGTTCTGCGACAGGGTATAGAAAAAGTTTAAGCAAATATCATTATCTGTTCTCATGGATAGTGCAATTTAATGAAGAATACTAAAGTTAACCAAATAATCATACATTAATTTAATTACACATTAACAATTGCCTTATAAATTAACTATGAGGATATTAAAAAAAAGCATGTCTGTTATGGTTTGAATGTGATGGTTTTCCCCAAAAACTTTTGAACTAATGCAGGAATGTTTGGAAATGATTGGACTATGAGAGCAGTAACCTAGTCAATGCATCCTCATTTGAAAGGGCAGAGTAGGAACTGTATGTAGGAGATGGGTCACCAGAAGGGTTATGCTTCCCTGCATCCAGTTCTCCCTCCCTCACTGTCTGCTTCCTGACCCTGTAATAAACTGAGCAGTTTTCTTCTGCTGGTCTTTTCCCTTGTCATGTGCTGCCTCACTTGGGCCCAGAACAATAGAGTCAGCTATCTATGGACTAACACCTCTGAAGGCACAAGCCCCAAATAAATTTTCCCTCCTCTAAGTTATTCTTCTCAGGTATTTTGGTCACAGTCATGCAAATGTTGACTAAACAATTTAATAAGAAGAATTGAAAGTATTTAGGGGATCACTAAATTAAAGTCTCATGGGCAAGTACTGAAGTTGACTAGGAGTCAGCTCCAACTAGGGAGTTAGAGGAGCAAGTTGCTGAAATATTCCAAGGTAAAGAAATACAAATGGCCTGATGTGAGATGAATCACTACCATGGTAATAAGAATACAGAAAGAAAGAAAAAGATTCAAAATGCTTGGAATGGTAACCAGGTGCCAATTCTTATAGAAACTTTAGATTCTATTAAGAATTGTCCTCTTTAATTGGCAAATTTGCATTTTCAAAATGTTTTTCTAGGTACCTGCACAGAATGGTTTTAGAGTCCAATAAAGTATAAATGATTGTTCATAGGAGTATAGTTGAACTGTATATGTTGAAAGGCCACATTCAAAAAAAAATGTAGAAAGAAAAAATAAAGAATGGATTTAGGAGCTTTAGTTTGGAAGTAAAACCAAAGGAACTTAGGAATAAATTGAATAAAGAAATAGACATCTTCAAATATGGTTCCTGTGTTTTTACATTACAGAAAGTAAGTTTATAGTGTCCCCAACCATTAAGTCACAGAGCTCTGCAGAGGATTAAATTTCTGAGTGGATAAATTGTATGTTTAATTTAGAATATATTGAGGTTGAAGTAATTTTGACACATGCAAAGAGACATTTAATATGCAGTTGGTTATATTGGTTCTTAGATTGAAAAAAAAAGTCTGAACCACAGCCACATAATGAAAACTATCCATATAAATATTTCAACTGTGAGCAAATTTTTCTATGCAGACAATCTGAAGAGGAAGGACAAGTGGTCTTGCACTACAATTTGATATATGTTAAAATTAATGTTTGGTAGAGGTGAATGAGTCTTTATAGGAGTCAGAAATTTGGAATAAATTAAGATACATGATTTCATGGAACAAAGAGAAGTGTTTCAGAGAACAGGTACTTGGTTCTGATAAAACAGTGAGTAATGTTCAAGATGACAATATTTTAAAGCAACATTAAATTTAGAAAATTAGAGGTCATTTAATGACCTCAGTGAGAAGTATTTTCATTGGGTACAGTAGGCTACTGTGTGCCTTGGAGTTAATAAAATCAAATCACTAAGTAGAAATATATTTCAAAATATTTGTTTCTATAGAGTAGAGAGATAAACATACTTAGTTAAATCACATTTTGACAATAATATGAGGCAAAATAAGAATTTTACATGAGAAAATATGTGAGTAAAAGAATTCAGTTATAAACCAATTCCCCTAATTTTGATAGCTTTATTTAAAAATTATATGTACTATAATACTATGTTGTCAAGTTCTGCATACTGAGCTCTTAAATGACCATACAATACTTTTGACCTTGGAATGTTTTGACCATAAACATAACTTAAAGCTCTGAGTAATAATGGAAGAGGTAGAGTGGCTAACAAGAATAAATCTGGTTATTTTTGAAATAAAAGAGAAACTAGTACAGCACAAAGTAACTTTCATAAAAATGAAGAGCTACAAGAAAGATGTGTTTCTAAGCCAGTTTCAGAAAGGTGCTTCATGCCAAAGGGGAAATGGTTTTTCAAGGGGAACTCTGTAATTGGCTTTTCTTGTTGTCAGTAATGGATCCAAAGATTCAGTACTGTTTGGATGTTTCAGCAGTATTAAACATTGATTTCTCACCTTAGTTTTGAGTGCCACATCTGTTTTATTGAGTTTTTCATACACAGTGGCTCAGCTCCTCATCATGCCACTCATTTGGGTTAATCTGTAATATGATTCTTCATTCCACACTGAGTCCAAACAGCATCATTTTCTTGATCGCTATCATTTTTTTAAAAATTTCTTCCAAATTGCATTCTCCCCTCCCTTCCACATATTTTTCTTTCAGGTAATAATTTACTAATATGGTTCTAATCATCCCTGTTATTAAGTATTACGTTTCTTTTTTAATTGAAAGAAAAAAAATATCATGTAATTCTTATATTATTTTCAGTTTTTCAATCATATGTTATTTAGAGTACTTAGAATCAAATAAACTTGAAGTCCTTCTATTTAAATCTATCAGGGAATGAAGGTACCACAATCATCTCAATTAGAAGATACCTTAGTGTAACGTTTGTCAAAACCTTTTTTTCCACAGCTCTAATTTTAAACTAATTTCTATGCTTAAATATATTTACCTCTAGAAAATTTGCATTTCATAACTTTTTCAACATCATTGTCTTAAACCTATCTTCTATCATTGTTCAGAGATGGAAGCATTAATCATTAATAAAATGTCTCTTCATGTCTCAAATCTTAATTACACATTTTCTACTAATTTCTTCTCCACTTTCCATATTTCCTATATAATATATATAGAAAAAATTCAATATATTTTAAAATATTTTTCAAGTTTTCGATGGACACAATACCTTTCTTTTATTTATTTACTTTTATGTGGTGCTGAGAATCAAATCCAGTGCATCAGATGTGCTAGGCTAGCTTTCTACCACAGAGGTACAAACCTAGCCCCTTTTCAATATATGAAATACTTTTTTTTTCAATATGTCTTACCCTATATCTTTTTCTATTTTTTCAATTAGTCCTATCTTTGCTCCCTTAAATATGTACATATACACATACATATATGTATAATAAGAAAACATTTTGGAATATTTTTGTTTTCTCTCCTATTTTATCCCCCCCTCTTTCTTTTATTCTCTTTCTTTCAAAAATTATGGGGGCTTTTTGAATTTTGTTGCCTCAAGGGAGAAGTATCCTGTATAGTTAAAGGAGTTAACCTTCCATTTCTGGTTTTTGTTTTCCATAAAGGCAGAATGTTTTGTAGTCTTTGCTTTCAGTGAAAAACTAGGTGGAGAAGGCAAGCCCTCCTGGGAACAGGCTGAACAAGATTCCCAAAGCTTAGAGTAGAGAAGAGGATCTGAAAGATGAGATGGGGTGATACGGGTGTCACTGTTTTCAATATTCCACTGAGATAAAGACATTTAAGACTATTAAATATTTACTTTGTAACTTAGGCATGAGGTTTCCCAGCTTATCAAGATATCCACATTTTGTATATACAAAGAACCAAGTTACTAGATCTAAGAGAATTGGGACAGTGAGAGCCACTGGGGTTCCCAGCTGTAAGAAATTCACCGAACATGTTGGACACCTCAATAGTGACTGTTTAAATTTTGTATCTGTCAAGTATAATGAAGGATATGGAGCTATATTATTTTCATTTAGTAAAACAAGTACAGATTTTAATCCATTACACACTTACAATATTTTTCTAAGGAAGTATTTGATGGGTAGACATAATATTCATAGGACAGATACTTATGTACACTTTACACTCAGTTGTCATGAACCAGCAAGACTATCTTCCCTCTATTCTTATTTGTATCAAGACTGTTTCCATGTTAGACCTATGTCCTTGTTCCTAAATGTGAATGACATGGCTGATTCCTGTTGTTCCAAACTAGTCTCAACTAACACCCTACATTCTCATCAGGCCTTCATTCCTCCCACACAAAGTCATTCTTTGTAATATAGCATTTGTTATAAATGAATTTATCCTGTTAATTTATCAACACACTTCTATATTGTAACAACTACCACCATGAAAGTAATCCTCATACTTTTTAGTGTGTAAGCCAATCACATCAGTTCTCCATGAACATTGGTTAAATGAATGGATACTGACCTCTGTCTCTGCATTCTAGAAAACTTCATGACTGCATCCATTTATTATTTCTCCTTTTATGATTCTTTACCTCAGTTTGTACAATCACTTTAGGTTCCATAGTGCAGAAGGATTTTCAACCTAGTAGGGTTCCATTCCTAGATTGTAAAACATTTAAAATAAAAAAGCTATATCATAACTTTTTCTCATATTATTTACATAAACTCTATTAAGACACTTACACTTTGTTAGTGCAGAGTTAGCAAAAGACTAATTAAGATAAACAGAAGATTTATCAAGACATTAAAAGAAGCATCAACAAGTTTTGTGCAGTTTTGCAAGGCAGACTGCTATTTATAAGAGTTAATGAACTAGAGGTATATAATCCTGAGAAACAGATACAATTAAGCAAGGTATTGATTTACTCATTAGAAGACAATTAATCATTTTTGTTGTAAACAAAATGAGAAACTTTGGTTGTTAATCAAGAATTTTGTTGCATTCTAGGTTTAGATTGCAAGGTTAAATTAGATTTTGTGTTTCCCTTGTGTAGTACAGACATTACTTTTAGTCCTGGAACAAATTAAACATAGATAGTAAAAATTACTGTGAATAATATGAAGAATGGTGAATCATGAAATATCCCTTAATAAAATATAGAAGTGACACGTGACAATGAATCATCTTTATATAATAATAATTATTAATTTTATTTATATTTGCAGTAAATGAAAGATAATGGGGCATCTTTAAATTTTCTCTCTAACTTCAGAATCTCTGAAAGATTTCATAAATGTCAATTTTTGTTGATAGATGATTTTTACTTAAGCTTCCAATTTTCTTAGCACAGAAAAAGCAGAAAATGTACTTTGACTTATTCTTTGCAGTATATTAAAAATTCAAGCTTTTCCACTTAATTCTGATGTAATTAATAATTTCCTATTGTCACTCAGCATGTACATTAGTAAAAATTATCTCATGATTCATAAAGGCAAAAAGTGACTCTCAGAAGAATGTTAATCTTAATTCTTCTACATGTGCACACACAAACACATACACATACACATAACTTGAAAACTTCAGGAAACAGTACATGTCTTCACAACATAATATATTTTTTTAAGTTGATGCCATACTTAATATGGTAGAATATTGGTAATGCATTTTGGAAAAAAAAGTCTGTTATAGATTGGGGAGGGTGTTGTTTTGTGTGTGGCTCTATATGGGTATGTATACATGTATGGATTTAGATAACACCGGGTTGCAAGCTTTTGTCTTGTCATTGGAATGTCTTTGATGATTTTGGCATTTTGGTTGTTTTTATTTTGTGTTTGATTTTGTTTTTTCCAGAGCAGATACTAATATGGAACAGCTAAGATTAACATTCTTCTGAGATTCCCTTTTTGCCTATGAATCCTGAGAGAATTTTTACTAAGGATCAAGGAAAGGGCATCAGTAAACATTTTAACTGATGATAATTAGTAATTGCCACACTTATCAATTCCAACTAATTGTATATTTTTCAGAAATCATTTGACTAATCACAAATAGCTAAGAATAAATGAGTTTGAGCAGTGGGAAGGGTTTGCTGGACATTGCCTGCCTTTTTGCCACTGGCATGCTTTATAGGGGTATGCCCTTAGCCAATCAGATACCTATGGCATTTTATGATTTAGGGTTTAAAATAGTTACTTTGTCACACTGCAATTACCATAGCTAGAAAGACTGAATTGCAAGTAGTTCATGTTATCTTAAAATGACCTACATACATCTTTCTTTAGTAAACATGGGAACATATAGGGTTTCAGAGGATTGAATATACATCTAAATTATACAAAATTTTACAGTCATTGACATACAAGTTTAAGAGACCACCAAAACATTTCTGTGACTCTCCATAGTAAATAATCCAGTTATTTTGAAGATACTGCCTACAACACTACCTCTCTGGTATTATTGATACTAAGCCCATTACTAACTTTTACTCTTAGAGTTAAATATCAAGAAGAGGTTGTGAATATTCTTCCTGAAAGATTTAGTGACATGATTCAGGATCTATCAGTGGGTTAGCCATGCCTTAATTACCTATTCTAAGGTAGAATATTGACTTGAGTACTGTAGATTTGCAACCTTAATCTTTCTGATGTTTACTATTTTTTAAAACCAGCAGACCCTGACTTTCTAATCTATGGAAAATATTCCCTCAGGTGACCAGTATTTTGTTGACATTAAAGAATCATAAAATGTAATCATTACTTTAAATATCAACATTTATGGAAACAAGGGATATTTACTTTGAAATCAGAAGACCTGTTCTAAAATGTCTTTTATATTTTACAAAAAAATTTTGAAACAAAATCTTATTTCATACATATACCAGATTCCTATACTATATTCAGTCTTCTCTTCAGTTCTATTTATGTTTAAATAGTCCCTACCCCTTTATTTAGATTTTTATGCCATACTCTGTTTGAATTAGAGACATCAGACATTTTTAATTTGTGTAAATCCTTTTTCATAGGGTTTTTTGCAGCTTATTTCTTTAGACCAGAGGTCAATAAACAAATATCTGTAGGCCAAATCCAGTCTATGAATTATTTTAAACAACATTCAAGATAAAAATGAGTTTTACATTTAAAGTTTTATATTTGTTTATGAATGAACAAATAAACTACAAAACAAAAATAAGATGAAGCATAGAAAAAGAGTATATGGCCTATAGAGCATAAAATAATTATTGCCTTCACTTTAGATAAAAACTTTGCCAACTCATTTATACTAATAGGTTTTCTGTTAGGTATTTTGGCAAGATTTATGTATAAGTTTAGTGGGTGCTACATACTGTGCAACCTTAGGAAGCAAAGTTATTCCACCAAAAAATATGATATTTTTGAGAATTTGATTGAGATTATAACAACCAATCCACCTTTTTCTAAATGTATGTTTCCCCTTTGCAATTAGCAAACAATACATTCAGTAATAGTTTATTTAGGTTCCATGAAATTCCTTATTTTCCTTCTGTTTTTTTCACCAATTGACTTTAGTACTCACTAATGATTCTTGCCTAAATCAGGTACTTCATTAGGGGATTCAAAGATGTGATATTCTAAATAAATCATACTTTCACCCTTTACTAGCTGATATTCTTCTGTAGTAAGACTCTCAATTTTGCTTTAAGAAAAATGGCAGAATAGTAAATGCTTTGATTTTGGCCTTAATTATTAATTTTCAAGGAGCTAATGCCACAGATTTATACCAGTGGTGATTCATTAATAACCCCAGTATTAAAATATACTTCTAACTTTATCCAGTGCTCTTTCTTTTTGCTTGTAAGTAAATATTGCTTTTCATAAATATGTCCAACATCTTCAGTAAACATTGAGCAATTCATTTTTTTTCTGCTTAAATCATTATTTCATTGGTTAATTTAAATTTAAATTTATCTAGGGAAATTTAATTTTTCCTCAGTAATTTCCCTGTGTGTGTGGGGGGTGGGGGAAGACATTTCTAATTCTCTCAATTTTTTTCAAAATAAACTTTGTAGGATATTTTATTAAAAATAGCATTGGAAATTAGTTTCAATGAGATACTACTCTGAACAACTTTATGACATTGATAAGATCACTTAGTGGTTATAAATTCAGTGGGTAAAGTAATTAAATTAAAATAGGTATGGAGAAGCAAACAATTCTGGATGAGCTAGATAATGAAATATGAAAAGAACAAAGTACTTCTGCTCTACTTACCAATGTATCTTTCTTTTTTTTTTTTACTTCATGACTAATTAACCTAGATTTTAATGTTATAGTAAAAATTTTATTGATTTCTGATTTAATTGAAATCTGTTTTTGATATCACATTTGATATGACTTTCATTAACAAAGAAAACATAAAAGTTAACATTAGTTCCTCTTGATGTTAGTAATTAAATAACTAAGAGAAGAATTGAGGGAAGAAAGAAAAGAGAAGCAAATGGGGAGTCAGAAACAAAATACAGTTGGAATAGTTGGACCACCAGGAAAGAGTAAATCCATGAAGTAAATAGAGTTATGCTCCTCAGAAAATGAATTGACCCTAGGAATGTATTAATGAGTGGTATATACCTAAGTAGATACTAAATGGAGCTCAGAATAAATTCCTCAATTAATATGAATTTGAGTTCAAAAGTTGCAAGATTTTTTTATCATCTGCTGAAAATATTGAATTTACCTTATTTAAAATTAAAATAATTGACCGATTTGGGAGCATATGAAAAATCTACTATGGAAGAGAATTTAGACTAAAATAAGATGAGCCATTGGTTGGTGACTTTTTTTTTGGCGGGGAGGGAGAGTACCAGGAATTGAACACAGGGGCACTTGGCCGCTAAGCTACATACCAGCCCTATTTTGTATTTCATTTAGAAACAGGTTCTCAGTTACTTAGCACCTTGCTTTTGCTGTGTCTGGCTTTGAACTTGTGATACTCCTGCCTCAGCCTCCCCAACCACTGGGATAACAGGCTATAATTAGAAATTTGAATATGGGGTAGAAATACAGTTCTGCTATAAGGCGCTATTCATTATTGTTGATGTAGACTAAAATTGGTTTCAACAGTTAATGTTCTCACTGTTTTCTTATAAAATTTGATAATTCCAGCATTTATGTGATCTCAGAAGTTTTACTAGTACTGATATACCAGTATATACTTTGTGAAAAGTAACACACTCAGAATTTACCATCCAAATTTACATTTCTTTTTCTCAGATTTTTTAGAAAAAATTTAAACCTATTCCATTACTCTAACTCCAACTATACTGTCCCTAGCAAAACAGATAATAAAAATTATGACTGATGCCTCTTAAAAACACAGTGTTATAAGGATTTATGGGCTAAATGAACTTTCCTAAATCATGAGATTCATAAAATATCAGACAAAAAATCCTAATATTTTTACAAAAAATTTATGATGTCCTAAATATAATTCCTAAATTCTTTCCAAAGAATCTGTCAGAATCATAAAACCAATTGTCAATTATCTATATCCTTCCATTTTCAGATATTAAGTCATTAAATAACCATTTAACCTTACTTAGGTTTTCTTAGTTCTTTGAAAGAGGATGTGAGCTTTATTTGATTGTATAAAATTACTCTTTTTCTCTACATGACTAACTTATACCAACATGTTGAATTAGCAGTCATCAAAAATAATCTGTGGAAAATTAATCTGAGAAAACAGGTGGGAAATACCATACAAGAGTCCCAATTTGCAAAAATAACAAAACAAAACTCTAGTGGTTTTAGCTTATATTATTTTTCTTCCTACAAAATACATACCAAGTGTTAAGATATAGCTCAGTGTACAGTGCTTGCCTAGCATCATCATGTACAAGGTGCTGGGTTCAATCCCAGTAGCAAACACACACACATACGCACACACACACACACACACACATACTCATATATGTATATACACACATATACATACACATACATACATACATATATATGTGTATGTATATGTGTGTATATACATATACAATAGCATATATATATGAAAGTGTATACATGTGAAACTGTTAATTATACATTATTATGTATATATTTCATAGACACATGCATTTTATAAATGCTCATGATTTCTTTTTTTATTTGTTTTAATTAGTTACACATGACAGTACAATGATCTTGACATATCATACATTTGAATCAAATGGGATATAATTTCTCATTCTTCTACTAGGATTGTTTTATTTGGACACTAGACTTTTAAATGCCAGTTGTAATAAAACTTGGATTGTAATAGATTCTATTTTTCACAATCTAAAAATGGGGATAAAATTTCTAAAAGTTATGAGATCACTAAGATCACCATATTTATAAATTGTAAAGAATATTTATACTTTATATTTTTGTGTTTTCTAATATTATCATAGAAAAAAATCCATTTTTAAAAAATTATTTGTTTCATGTAACTGCTTTGCTAATGCTAGGATGCTATTTTTGACATCTGAAGAAAACCTCTCAAGTTCACAATTTAGAGAAATGCATTTGCTTTTGTTGTTTGCCTTTGTAAAAATGAAATTTGTTGTGTATATTTTCACATTAATTGGGAACGATAGAGTAAGGTGAAAGCAAGTTATGGTAAAAAAAAAGTTCTTTTGAATAAAGAGAAAACAGATTTTTTAAAAAGCTACATGTTTTTAAATTTTTAAAACGCACTCTATCCGTGGATTCCCTTTGGGATTTGTTGTAATGTTTTTGACATTGGTTTTAAAACTGCTTCTTTCAAGTGAGTATGAATTTTAATAACAGCAAAATTATATACTAAAGTCCAGCTTTATTTTAGATGGAAAGGATTTGAAAAAAGTTTCTCTATTTTAAAATAAATATAAATAATAAGTATTTACTTGTTGGTGCTTAAGTTAAGAAACTCTGACTTTAAACTTTGTTGGATGATGTATGGTTGATGCTTTCATGCATTAAGATAAAATTTATCTTATTCAATAACAAAAAAAATCATATATTTTCAAAGTAAATGCATTCATTTTTGTTTTACTGACTTCTCCCTCCCTGTCTCTCCCTCTCCCTCTTTCCATCTACATACATTCTCACATATTTTCATATCTGTCATCTTAAAGAGGCTCCTTTCTCAAGGGCTAGGGGTATGGCTTAGTGCTAGAGCATATTCAACTCTGTATGAAGAAGGGGTTCAATTGATCCCCAGATCTGAGGGGAAAAAAAGGCCCCAGCTTCACTGCTCATTTTCAGGAAAATTCTTTAAATATGTTGTTTATTACCACTTTCCTACCCTTAGTTCATTCTTCTGTTACTCACATTTGGTGTCCACTATCATTATTGCAATTGTATTCATATTATCAAATACAGTAGGCTTCTGAGAACAAATTACAAATATTCTAAATGAAGGAGTTCTCTTTTCCTACAAGATATCCTGATGTTTTCCTGAATCAGTAGGATGGTGTTTCCTCATTCTACTTCACAATGGACACAAACCATCAGCTATCATTACTTGTGACTTAATTATTTATTTATGTATTTATTTGTTTGTTTGTTTGTTTGTTTGTTTATTTACAGCTCTTATACTACATGCACAATATGACCTACATGGGGTCTCAAACCCAACCCACAGATTTATGATGATCAAAATTCAGCTGTAAGTAACTAAGCTCTGACTTTGAGGTCTCTATTTGTTTATTTAACCTGGAAATATCCTTGAATTCTTCCCTTCTCTTTACCCACAAGTCCATTCTCTCCTCACTTCCTTTTAGATCTATCTACAAAATTTACATCTATGTGCTTTTAAAAAATTCTGCATCTCCACACCATATTTTTTTTTCTCAGAATTACTACTACAATAGTGAACCTAGTAGAATTTCTATCACTCTCATTTCTGTTCTTGAAGCTTTTCAACTTGTTTTGTAAAGAGCAAATCATTTTCTTTTAACATTAAAAATAACAAGGTCAAGTGATTTGTCTAAATTCCTTCTGTCTTTTTACTGTTTTAAAATAAATTTTGAAAAAATTGTCCACTGTAGTCCACAAGTTGCTATGTAATCTGGCTCTTGTCCATTTTTTGCATGTTTTGCATACTGTTCTCCTCTTTCAAATGAATTATATCATAGTAGCCTATTCTTTGAAACACTCAAGCCATTTTCCCCAACCTGGGTCATGGTTACTCTGAAAGCACTGCTAGGAAGGCTGTTCTCCCACATGAAATCTCAATTTAGATTAAAGCTTTTCATAACTTTTCTGACCCTTTTCAAAGTGCATGTTCCAAGAACTCTCTTTTGAAAATTTCTGCTTATTGCCTTTAAGGAAATACTTGGATCAATATGTACAACATCTTGCATATGCCTTTGTATATATTTTTTGGTACCAGAACTTAAAGCAATTTGGCAGTTGGAACTGTGCCTGAATTAATTACTGTTGTAGTTCGTTTCTAGTCTAATGCTTGAAAACATATTAAATATTTGTTAAATGAATCAATAAATTAGCATGTGTTTAAATGTAATCGTAATTTTATAGTTTGAGGCAAATTGTGTCATTGTCCTTATTTGCTTGTGATTACTTTAAGAAATCATGTGAGTATTGATTTTATGTTAAAATGTTGGGGCTAGTGTCCAGTGCTTTCTCTTAAAATATTTACAGTTAGTTTTATGTAGCATTTATTTTGTACCAAAATATGAACCTTAAAGCCAGCCATGTAATATTTTTTGAAATGTTATAAAAACAGTTTAATTTTAAAGGGCCTGATTTTAGGAAAAATTTTTTAAAAAAAGAAAGTCTAAGCACAATGACAAGAAATGATAAAAAAAAAACTTAGCATTTCAATGGTCATATTGTCACAAAATCTTGTTCTTTAACACAGAAAGAAATTTGTTAATCTGACAATATTTTTCATTTTCAATTTTCTTAATCTCTCTTTTTGTTCCAGATGTGGAAGTAATTGTATCTTAACCCCGTACTATAAACATTAAATAATACTTTAGCATTGCCCCTTTTGTCCTTAGAAATATAATCTCTATTTTATCCAGTCTTACTATAATAACTAATCCAGGTATAAGACTAAAAATTCCCAGGCTGTCTTAAATCTAGATGAGATTATGCAGCAAAGCACTGACCATATATGACAGAAATAGAAATGGGAACAAATTTTGAAGTAATATAAATAATAATGACTCAAAAGGGTCTTCTCTTTTGTATATCCAACAACCACTCTGTGTCTTAAATTATCTCAAGAACAGAAGACCTGCATCAGTCTTAAAACCAGAATAAGACTAGCTTCCCATTTATGCCTTGGAGAAAATAATCAACTAAAATCAATAAATAATACAGTGACAAATTAAATAAACTCAACTTAAATTGGCTTAAAAACAGAAAATTTCAGCATGTATGTATATGTGTGTGGGGAAAGGCATTTTGTAGTATTTATAGACTAACAACATTTTAACCTGGAATACTTATTGTGGCTTTGAATCGCCATAATAGTTTGGAGCAGGTGTAGCTTGTCTTAAAATTAAGAAAACCAGAGACCCAAAGCTATCAGAGTACTCTCTCCATCTGATATTTTTATCCATCTACATGTTGGTTTCACATTTTTATACTGGTTTCTTATGTATAAAAGAACTTTGTTGAAGGCAGTTTTGGATTGCTGTCCTGAAAACCTCAAGAGAAGAGAATCTCTTTATTCAGCTCTAGTAGAACATTTCTGGAACAGAACTAACTTGAGCCACCTGCCCATCCCTGTAGCCTTGGCTGTCAAGAAACAGTATTACCACAGCTTGGATCCAGTGTTCACATTTTGACCAGTAGTGGTGGTCACAGAGCCATTTAAGCAAATGGCCAGTTTTCATTTTGATTAAAGGCCAGACCAGTGGAAAATCAGCTTTTCAAAAAAAGGAAGACCATCTTCTCAGAAAGAATTATTGCAAGCTTAATCATAGAGTTCCTCTTTAAGAGATTTATATTATAAGCTAATTTTCAAATATTATTTAGTTTTTCTATTTAAGTACAGATTTATTAATAATCATAAACATAGAAAACCACAGAAACATTTCATTAAGCAAGTAGGCATATGAACTCTTGAGTAATTAGTATGAAGAACATATTATATGAAATGTTAGGGACTCATTTGATTGTGAAGTCTTTTAAGTATAATTTTAGTGCTCTAAATAAATTATTTATTTAACAAATTATAGAAACCATTGTTTAAAGACAGCATGCCCTGTTTGCTTTTCAGATAGAATATATTTGAATGAGGCACAGTTTTTTGCTTTGATTTTTTTTAGTTTTTTTTTATTTTAGTATTTTTTAGAGATTTGATTTTTATACTATATTTGCCTATTTTCTATTTTTTTTCCTTTTCAATGAGCTCCAATTCTAAAAAAGAATTTTTTCCTTACATAGTACATAATTCTATCTATGTACTCAATGAGTGGAATAATGTATTTTTATGAATCTAGTTATCATTGTTACATTAAATTAATGTTGTTGAAGACAAATTACACCCATTTGTTGATAATAATGCCTTTTGTGCAAAAAATTAGAATTCTTAAAAAGAGAATGGTCAATAATATTGATTAAACAACACATTCACAAATAATCATCCTTGCTGAGCATGCATTCAGTACAAAGTGTCTTTTCAAATAATGTTCAATAGCATTCAAAATGCAAGATAATGAAAACAAATTGGTAATTTAAGGTAAGAAATAGAAACTTACAACAAATATTGTGAAGCTTTTTTATTTCACAAACGATTATTGCTAGGAATTGGATTTTTTTTTTCCTTTCTAAATTTTATTCAGGAAGCTTTGAATTGCCGTAATAGTTTGGAGCAGGCAACTGGAACTACCTACTGTTCTTTCTTAAATTACTACAAGAGAACTTGAACAACACTGTTATCCCGAGGGGATTTGTTTTCCTTTCTATTTAGCATTCAGATCTAATCATTTCTCATTCACCTGAGTGGAGACCAATCCTCTATAACACTAACAGGAAAAAAAGAGTTTTGAACTTTCTAGGAACCTTAAACAATTGACTAAAATGACAAGACACTGGAACATATACATGTAACAAATGTCTAATTTCTAAATAGAAATGAAAGTTTACATAAACATACAGTATATTTAACCTAACTTTTAAAAATCTTTGCACAAAGTAGAACTTGAAAAAGAATTTTAAAAATTAGTTACTAATTTTGAATGAATACATTTATTTCCCTCTCATGCTTTGCCAAGTTGGGAATAGCAAGATAACTAGATAAATTTAGATAAGCATGTAGAATACTTCTTTGTGTTCTGTTAATCAGCTTTCTGTTACTGTAACTAAATGCCTGAGCTAATCAACTTATAAAGAGGGAGCTTTATTTTAACTCACTGTTGTAGAGGTTTCAGTCCATGATTGATCAACACTATTGATTTTTAGCCTGTGGTGAGGAACACAATATCACAAGGAGTGCATAGTTGAACAAAACCACTCACCTCATGTCCAAAAGCAAAACAGAGAAAGAGGAATGGTGTGGATTATGATTAACCCATCCAATTACACACCTTCAATGACTGATGACCTCCTACTAGGCCTCACATCTTAAAATTTCCAGCAGCCCCAAATTCACCAAGCTGGGGCCTAAGCCTCTTACATGTGGGCTTTGGGAAACAATTTGGATCCCACCTATAAGATGCCCATCTGTCAAATCCTCTTAGTAGATGTTAGATGAACTTTAAATTAATAATTGGGGACTTTTCTGAATCCAGACACCAATTAACACCCTTTAATCACTATTATAAAAGCATGATGATTCATTTTTTTAAAAAGTATTTCCCACTTTAATCATTTTAGAGAATGCTAAATGATATACATAAGATTATACAGCTCTATTTTTTTCCATTTTTTAATTGGTTCTTTTTAGATATACATGACAGTAGATTATACTTTTACTGGAAAATATATTAAAAGCAAAGTTTCATAATACTTTTATTTAAGTTTACATTTATCTTTTTTTCAAATTTAACAAATACTTATTTCTTATAAAATTTTTCTAATATGTCTGGATTGCTTTTGGTTAATTTAGGCCAGTTTTCATAAAAATATTCAATACTTTATAAACTTTTTATTCAAAGGTATTAAGACAGTTAAAGATAGATCTTTGACAAAATGTATATATTTAACCTCTTTTTCACCATGTTATGAGAATGTTAATTTTGCTTCACTTTGTAAAAATATCATACATAAATATATGACTCTTGAGAATTTGAGAAAACATTCAGTAAAAGAATCCATATAACCTATATAACCACATTAGAATAGAAATTGTCACATATTAAGTCAACATTATTATGGGGTCTTAAATTTTTATTCCATTGCTGTCTCTACTACAACTACTTATTACTGAAACATTCTGTTATCTTCATCACTACCATGTATTCTTAGATTTGGATTTCTATTCAAACCCATCTCTTAGAAAAACTACATTTTCCAAAGGAATTCTTGATACCTAGTTCTTCACTTTGGAAACAGTTTCTCCTTCCTAATTCATTTCTTACCATCTCTTTTTCTAATATTTCCTAACAGTGGCTCCATCTTAATCCAATCTGCATTTCATACACAAGTATTATGTTAAATAACTGCATTCTTGAACAGTATCTATTAACACAGAAAATGTGTATGTATGTATGTATGTATGTATGTGTGTGTGCTATGTTCAAATAAGTAATGCAATACTTATTACATACTACCATACATACCTTACATACAATACCAGTTAGTTAAGCCTCCATTTAGACCATGAAAATAATAAAATCATTGCAATTATCCATTCTTAAAATATGGAAAGTAGATGGAGTAATTGCAAATTATCAGGATGGAGGAAGTCATGACCAGGACAGATGGATTTACTTAATACATAGAACCTGAGAGTCCAAGGATTTGAAAGCGCTAAGTGCTGCAAAATGGAATGAAATGATGAAGAATGAAATACAGAAAGTGATTTAAATGTGTGCATTTTGAGCAGTCAATCTAAAAATCTGTCCACCACCACCACATATCTGCACACAAATTTCATCTTGCAGTTTAAGGTTTAACCCAAGTGACAGATAGATTCCCCTCCTAAAGTCATCAAACCTAATCTACCTGTCAGAACTGCATGTGACTTGGGACTTTAAGCTATATGATATACCTTATTCTGGGACTCAAAGATGAGAAATGAGTTTAAAGTGTTTCCAATGTTCACTCAGGATTCTAGAATTAGAGCACATACTGAATTCATAATGTATAATGGAAAGAGATAAATAGAAGAGAATATCTAAATCCTGATGAAAGAAATATTCAGATTCAAGTGGCACAATTAATTTTAAAGTCAATAAGTATAAATACATACCCACCAAGAAACACAGCAAAATAGAAAAAAACAAATAGATCTCAACAAACTATAAAGGATATTGATAGCTCAGTTGTCTTGGTGGAAGTCAAATGAAAGACAAATGATAAAAATGCAAATACTCATTAAAATAACTGTTAACTTGGGAACATATGCAAAAATAAGTAACCAAGTAATGACAGGAAAACGCAAGACTATCACTAACAAACAAACAAAAAAACAATGCAGGAAACTGGTCAGGAAAATAAATCAGGATTCTTAGTAGAAGGAAACATGTTTACAAATACTACAGCCGTTTCTGTTGCTATACCTGCTGAAGCACAATGCATGAAGAAAGGGAATTGTCACTTCTGACTCTGTGTATTGACATGCAGGCAATGAGGTGTTGAGAGAGAAAACAGTCTTCATGTAAGACAGCTCTTAAAACACTTGAATGCAATGTGACTTCAGCCAGTTAGATTGGAAGGAGAATCCTCTGGGAAGAGGAAAATGCTTGAACAAGCCACTATTATGCACAAGAACCCAGCTTCTTTGTTATCACCATTCCAATTTCTTTGAACAAAGAAACAAAAATTGCTATTTCAGAAACTTAGTTTTTGTTATATTTTTGCTGCATGGTTCTCGCTTGAGTACTTATTTTACCAGGTGGTTTAGGTGTCCTGATATTTAAATTGAGTTTTCTAGTTACCTAGAATTTAAAAAAGCAAAGAAGGTGATTGGGTTCCTCTTTTCTAATATATGTAGTGAATTAAGACATCAGACCAAGGAAAATTACAGTGAATGAAAGTACAGAATTGGCAAATGGATACAAAATGTAATTAATTAACTAAAATTTGTATGTCAATTTCAATTTTTTTAAGAAAGTAGATTTAAAGATTTGAGGAATATTTTGGTAACATGAAAACAGTAATAAAATATCCAGGAGACAATAACCAAGATATATTCTAAAACACATTTTAAATAATATGAAATTGTAAGTTTAGGCATACTACTTTATATTCTTTTCACAACTGTGCAAAAAGCTAACTTTATGCATTACTTGTCACTTGCTTGTGCAAATTACTTAACCTCTCATATCATGAACTTTTGCTCTAAATTGGGAATTTCAAACATGCTTTATAATGTTTTCATGAGGATAAAAAGAATAGCATATATTAAACATAATTGTAGATAGTAAATGTTCTACAAATGCCATTTCCATTGCTCATACTTTTAAAATTTGGTAGGGGTAATGCAATAAGGGTCATGAGAATAGAATTCAATTTGCTTCCCTTATTGATTCTCTGATGTTTACATGTTCACCATGATAACTGATTCATGTTTTATTATTTTAAGGGGTTTTGATATTAATTTTAAAACTAAAATTTCAAAACCTTTGGTCTATAACTCTATAGCAAATGCAAAATATATATGTAAATATATTTCCTGTAGCATTTGCATGAATATAACTTCTCTTCAACAAAACCCCACAATAAATCTAAAATAAATGCAAATGACAAATTTAATAAGAAGCACCACATGGTCTGAAAAAATATATCTAGTTGTGCACTGCTTAAAATCATTTAGAACTGTATTTCAGGGAACTGTACCATATTGTATGGAATCTTTTCCCAATTCAGAAGTAATATAAACAACTGTGAATTGTGAATCCATACTCTGATTTTTCTCCTTTATTATCACACCTTTTAAAGAAATAAAACTGTAAAACATGATGTTTAAGCATTCCTCTGATCTACCTATTATTGTAAAATTTCTGAGAGATTAGATTTGTTTTATTAATCATTGAATATTTCAATTTCAAACTCATATATGCTTTATTTGTATATATATACATATATATATATATGCACACACACACACATATATATACATATTATGGATATATATTTTACAATATGTAAACAGGTCATAAGGGAATTAAATCTGCTTATACAACATTTCAAATGTTTGTACAGTATCTGTCAAGCTCCTGTGTTTAGTCCACACTAAGTCTAGTGGGTCAGTGTTATTCTGATGTTTAAATCTTCCTTGATATCATGTCAGTTACTAAATATTAGGAAGTAGGTTGCTTGATGTTTACTATTTTTATAAGATAGAACCATGTCCTAGAAGAAGGGAGTTCTTAAATCCAGTTTCTTCATGAAAACTTGATCACTAATGAGTTATGTCATTATTGTGGTAGAGGAGAAGGTAAAACATGGATAAAATTTTTATTTTAAGAACAAGCATGATACACCCTACTTCAAAGAAACACTTTGTTATGGAAATTTGAAAGTTCATGAGCATATCATTCAAACTGTGTTTTGTAATTTAACTGAATTGAAGCACATTTTTCTTTAATCTATTTTTTTCAAGAAGCAGTAACTTGAAGCATATTTATATGTTTGAAAACTACCTTTCAGATAGCTATTTTAGTAATCTTATTTAATCTTTTCTCTCAAGTGAGTTAACAAACTCCTACATCACATATTATGTTAATAAATATCACAAAAAATATCATCATAATAAAATTGATCTGTATGATATGATCTTAATGATTTGAGACTGCCTTTTTTGTTATGGTAATCTAAATGCTGCCTGGATCAGCATTAATTTTGAATGGGAAATTTGCTTTTATGGAAACAGAAGCTATGTTTTAATTCTTCACAATCAAAATGAGAGAACATTACTCATATTACATCTTTCTCTATTTTTTGTTTAATTTTTGCTTATTGTATTTTCTACCAATTAATAAGCTTATTAATTTCAGTTTTTTAAGAAATTAGCATATTGTTTCACAAATAATAAACCATGAACATCTCTGAATAATGGAAAAGCAAAGATAGGAAGACGGAGAGGATTGAAGACCAAACATGGGATTTCATGTATCTATGAGAGGGTTCATTGAAGGACATGAGTACATAAGTGACAAAATTAATGGAAGTACACATATTGTGTTTTGTTTAGCTTCCTATCTCTTTCACCATTAGAACACAGTGACATAATGGACACCTCATTACTTTTGTTTCTTTTAATTGAATGTACATTGCTTTTCTCTTAGACATTATAAGAGGATATTCTCCATTTTGGACATATTTCAAGAGCAAATTTGGGGTACTGTGAAAGTTTAGTTGGCCCTTTAAAATGCATTGCTAAAGCTATTTTTATTTATTTATACACCAACCATGTATATTGAAATTACTTGACAATTGGTGAAGTCAAATTCATTTGAGGAAATTTCCAAATATTAAAACTTTGATATTACTAAAGTTTTAAATAATTATGATGTTCTTTGTTACGATTTACAACAAAGAACAATGCCTAGTATGTGAGAGGTACTGGGTTTAGTCACTAGTACCATAAAAATTAAACAAAACAACATCAATGTGAGAAGTACAATTGTGAAAACAATCATTCTAAAATAGTGAAAAAGTTGTGTATTGCTATATAGGCAATACAAATACAGAGATATAATTAAGTATAGGTCATCCTTGGATACTGAAAATAAAATGTGGTAAAAACTTTTGCAACCACACACAAACACACACAAACCCTACCATGTTTAATTGTGAATGAAAAATAGGTTCTGCATTTCTGGGAATACAGTTGCGATTTTTAAAACCTTCAAAAAAGTTAGATTTTTATCTTTTTAAATATGCACTTATTTATCTTTATTGAATTGAATATACATATGCATATTGGGTGCACATGTTGTACATCAGTGTACATACATGCACACTTATGTGTTTTTTAGGATGGTATAGGCTATTTCTCATGAGCTCTAGGAACATTAAGTTTTACTATTTGAATTACACACACACATATGAGAAAATTATGGTACATTTTACAGATGCACCAATGTGACAGTTTCCATAACATATTACATAGTAGTAAGCACAACACTGGAGTTCAATTTTTTGGGGCTAGAAACCTAGATTTACCACTTATTATTCTTGTACTTTGCATAAAGTATTGTGAGTTTCAGCTTCCTTACCTATTATGTTGGCCTTTTGTTATTCTAATAAAATACCTTAGATAACTCACTTAATAAGAGAAAAGATTTATTTTGGCTCATGATTTCATAGTTTTTGGTCTGCAGTTATTTGGTGTTATTGTTTGGGTACTGTGGCAGCACAATACATTATGGCAGAAGCAGGTAGTAGAAGAGCTTTGTTTACCACAGGGCAGCCAGGAAGAAAATATACAGGATTAGGTTAGGGTCTCAGTACTTCCACAATAGCACACCCTAAGTGACCTAATTTCCTTCCACTAGGTCCCACTTTTCAAAGGTTCCACAGCATCCCAATAGAGGCCCAGACTGCTGACCAAACCTCTAACACATGGGCCATTGATGTCATCCCACATCCAAACTATAGCACCCTATAATGAAGATAATTATAGCACCAATTAACTATCTGTTAATTGCTAATTTTTCATTCCAACAATGATATCAAAGCACTGACTTGCTCTTCTTAAACAATTCACATCTAAATATATTTTTAATTTCACAGCTTTCAGTAGAGAAACAGAGGTATGAAACTAGGATGTCAATTTGCACATAATCCCTCAGAAATTGGACTTTTCAAAACACACTTCATATTTCTTTTCTCAATAATTTGTGCCAGATAAATTTGGGGCTGTGCTTCATTCTTGTGTAGTACATATGTATTTCAAGTTTTGCCTGTTTACTTATGTGACTTGACAGAAAGCAGCAGTGCATCTCTTGAGTCCCCAAGGACAAAACTTCTCCCTGCAACAAGTTTCCTTGATGCCTTCCTTCAGCTAGGGTGTAACTAAAGCACATTTCCCAGGTTGTCCTCCTTTAAAAATAATAGAGTATTGCATGTGAGTATAGGACAGAAAGATATTCTTCCAAATCTCTTTTTCCCATCTGTAAAGTGCTGAGGCAAAGAAATCCCCAGAGAATTTTTTTTTAAATAGACCACAGATTGCATTTTGCTTTATATTTTTTAAAATCACATGTTCCTAAGGTCTAATGCTATCTAGGGACACCTTTTAATTAATGACTAAATATGTTGTTTTTCTGCTTCTTAAGATACAAAATGGTAAAAGTGTATCCACTTTATTATTATTTTTAAATGTAAATTTATGTGTGCAGGTCAAATCTATTTCACACTAAATATATAACATATATATATATATATATACATATATATATATATACACACACACATATACACACACACACATACACTTATGTGTGTATATGGGCATACATATATCATATATGTAGGTGTTCATATGTATATATCATCTTTCATCACTACTTATTGGAATCCCCTGCCTCTTTTCAATTTCGTGAAAGGTCATTAAAATTCATAAATTGTATATAGTTGTCATAATTAAAAATTTAAAACATGCAGATGGTTGTAGCAAGTCAAATATTCAACATCACTTTTTAAGAGCAAATCATATGAATTGCTAATTTTTAGGCCAAAAATTCTAATATCTGTAATTTTATATGGTTCAACCAAATATCTAGGTATTTTATTTTACTTAAAGCCCCTTTATGTCAGTTAATTCTAGGCAAGCTCTAAGAATTCCATTTCAATCCCCTTCTCATAATTCTTTTCCACTTTCTAGGTACTTTGCCCCCACTTTCTCAATCCAGACATCAAGAAATCCAGACATATAAAGCATTTCCACAACTTTCTTACAAGGAGCTTTTAGAATAGTTTCTCTCAGTTTTAATTAGGCTATGGGGAGCAGGTAGAGAGTCATAGAAACACACAGAGTGAGAACAAACTCACATTTTCATCATTTATAACCAAACTGGTCACCAAAGGGATTTCATGTAACCAAAAGAAGCAGCATCCTCTTACATGGAATCACTCCAGATGATCAATATCAGTCTGCATTAACAGCATTTCCCCAATCACATTATGACTAAGAATTATATTAACATGAACTACTGATTTATAATAGGATTTAGTGAGATAAACAGTAAGCTGAGATGGGTTCAGGGATAGAAATTAAATTCCTCAAGAGTGACCCTTTGTTACTCTTCCTATTCATGACCAGTTATTCTGAGAACACTGGGTTTATTTTCAGAACATATACTTTGCTAAGTTTGACTCCCCTGGCTTTATTTTTTTATAAAATCATGAGACACTCACCATGCACATTGTTCATTCTTTGATAACTATTTAATAGGACCTATAAAAAATTTCTTCTTCATGACTAATTTCTCACTTTATTAATCAATCTTCATATTATTTCAATCTTGACACAGAACTGACCTAACCCTCATGCTGTTCAGAAATAACTCTATGAACTGCCTGATGACTCCTTTTTTTTTTTTTCTGACAAAATCTACATTACACAAATTTCTCCATTTCACTAATTTCTAAGTGTACAGTTCCGTTGTACTCAGTGCATTCATGGTGCTTTGGAACCATCACCATTGTTTAAATACCTCAAAGGAAACTCCAAACCCATAACAATCACTCCCCATCCCATCTCCTTTACCCCAAATCCTGACATAAATACTGACAACCACTAACCTGCCATTTCTATTCATTTGCTTGTTTTTATATTTCATATGAACATAATCATGTAATATATGACCTTTAGTTTCTGGCTTCTTTCAAGTACTATAAATTTTCAATGTTCTTTCACATTGTAATATGTATCAATACTTAATTACTTTTATGACTGAATAATATTCAATTATATTGATACACTACATTTTGTTTTTATATTTGTTTGTTGATAAATATCTCAGTTGTTTCTTATTCCTTTAGTTTTTTTGATCATTCTATGATGAGAAATATCTAAAGTATTTTATTTTAAATATCTGGATAATTAACTACCAATTTTACAAATTAGCCTACAATTTTAAACAGGTTTGATCAAGTATTAGTATTTATACTACTTCAGTTTTAACAAATATTTATGTAGGCTCTTTATTGGTAGCATTTTGTTTCTCCTAGTGAACCTGGCTAATAACTCCTCAGGGAAGCTTAATTAATAATGATCAGAATATGAACTAGCTTATTACATCCTAATTCTACAATAAAGTAGCTGTGAAATTTAGGATCAGACCTTCAACTTTTGGAATCTTATTTTTACAATTACAAATGAGGAAGGAATTGGAGATTTTTGTAACTTTGGTAACTTTGCAAGAGAAAAATATATCTAAAGAATTTGAAGCTTTTGTTTGATGAATCTTATAAATTTCATTTGTATTCCTCATTTAGGAGAACCAAAATGTGCATTTATTTTTCTTTATGACTTTTAGACTCTAATTTAAATGTGTTGGAAATAATTATTTATTTTTGAAACTTTAATAAACATATTTGCAAATGACCTAAGTAGACTTGGGTTACAATAAGAGATGTAGGCTTTATTTCATAGTTTAAGAAAACTTACTTGGTTTCTACAAGGAACCAGGCAGATTCTCAGTCATTTGAATACTCTAATTCCTTATTGTGGAAAAGCAAATTCAGAACCTTTATAGTATACCATAGTAGAATTTTTAAATATGTATAAATTGCCTAAATTGCATATTAGAATAATTCTGCTAAAATAAAAAAATCAATTTGAAATTTATTTAAGAAAATTTAATAGAAAACTCTCAATGGGAACAAATGTAGAGAAGCACATCCAAGAAAATATCAAGAATATCAGACACAATGAGATTAATTGGTGAGTTTGATAACATTTATGTTAAATCAAAACCAATGATAAAGTAGAAAATTGGTAGTTAATTATCCAGATACTTAAAATAAAATAAGCAGCCCAAATGTGATTCAAAATACTTAATAAAAAAAGAAAATGCAGATATAATAATTTTCTTTGTTTAGGGAAATAAGTTGATGTCAACTCAATAACATGAAATATAAATTAGAATAATGAGTGCTCTGCCTGGTAATATATTTAAGGGGCAAAAAAGACAGAGCACATATACTCTCTATCTTCATTATCTAAACTGAAAGTATATCAAGAAAAACTAGATGTAGATATATGCAAATGTTACCCTTGGAGCTTGCTAATTTGCTTTTTGAGCACATAATGTCCTTTTTGAAATGGACTGCCATTTGGTATTAAAGTTTCAAAGCCATAATGGATAGCCACCAATCATTACCCATTTAGAGGGTAAATGGAACAATTACAGATGTTCACAAACATTAAATATAGTACAAAATCTGTCACAATTATTGAAGATGCAGTTTTCTACACTTTATCCCTTGAACTCTGTAATCCTGCAATTGTATTTATAATTTACCAAAATTCATCTTAGGCAGTTATTACATCATAAAGTATTTTTAAATGGGTTACAAATAAAACTCTTTTGTACCCAAGTATTTCTTTTGAATTTTAGAAGCAAGTTCACCCTCTTTTCCAAGGGAGATAGTCAAAGGGTTTGAAGTCAATTATCATGAATTTTGGTAATATCTTTGTCAAGTTTTTCTCCCAATTTTAAGTACAAACTCTTTATATGACATTGCTATCACCATAACCAATCATTTCTAAATGCTTCTTTTGCCTGTTAAAAGTTATGTCTTTCTTTTAAGTAGTAACATTCAAGTCCTATTATTCTGTCCCTTATTAGTTATAAGACCTTGGGCAATTATTTAAGCTTTCTCTGTTTGTTTCCTCAAATGTAGAATGGAGATAATATATTTATCTAATGAGAGTATTATATGTAAAAATTAACTTAATTTTGTTATAGTACTTAAAAGTCCAATTTTTCCTATTCTCTTTTAGATGGAATGCCCCATAACAAAGATAAACAAAAGAGAAATGAATAGAAGTATATCCCACATTAATACATGAGAGAAAGCTCACAATAAGTAAATCTCAAAAAGGTGGCTTTAAATTCAGGCTTAGATAGCATCCTTACCTGAAACAAAAAGAGAAGGGTGTTCATGAAAACATAATGATAGTGTTTCCAGAACATGTAAATATGATGTGTTAGCTTTCTGTCATTGTGACAAAATACCTGAACAAACAAACAAAACTTATAAAAGAAAAGGTTTATTTTGGCTCATGATTTTAGAAGTTTTAATCCATAGTCAGTTGGCTGCATTGCTTTGGATCTGAGGAGAGGCAGAATATGATGGCAATGAAGTGTGTGGTGGAAGAGAATGCTCACCTCATGGCAGCCAAGAAACAGAGAGAAATCAGCCAGGAAGGGGTCAGACACAGGTACACTTTTGCAGCATGCACCTAGTGACCAACTTCCTTGAACTAGGTTCTATGTCCTATAGATTTTACCACCTCCCAATAGTCCATTTAATTATGAATCTGTCAATAGATTAACCCAGTAAAGAAATCAGAACTCCTGTGATTCAATAACTTCCCACAAATTGCACCTGTGAATGTTGCTTCTTTGGAGACCAAGTCAACATTTCATAACCAAACCATAATATCCTGCCCCTGACATTCAAATTATCATACCCATCATAATGCAAAAAATACATTTAGTCCATCTCAAAGACTACCCAGAATCTCAACATTACTAGCATTGCCCAAAAGTCCAATTCCAAAGTTTTCTCTGATATTCAAGGCAATTCTTAGTATTGAGTCCACTAAAAATCAAAAATAAGAAATATACTTCCAACATACAATGGCATGGGGTAAACATTCCCAAGCCGAAAAGAAGGTGATTATTAATGAGGATCAGATCAAAGCAAAAATGAAACCCAACAAAGCAAACATTAAATTCTCTAGCTTCTTGTCTGGCATAGGGGCACTTGTGGTGTTGGGGTTGGGGAAGGAAAAAAGAAGGTCAGAGTGTCCTTGGTACTGTGACAGCTTCTTAGGCCTTTTGATATCCATTAGTTTGAAGGGCTCAGTATGCTGAGATGCCATACTTTAGGATATTATTTTCTGAGCCTTGATACTGACTATCACATCTATCTCTATGTACTTCAAATGATTGTTCACCTTAGCAGATTTGATTACAACATGACTTTAACATTGAATGCATTTATGTTTTTAAAAATGTATTTCGTCATCCATATACATTCATATATATGATTAATATGCTTTTTAAACTTCCATTCAGCTCTTATGCAAAAATGTTAAGTAGTACATGGTTACGGAGATAAATCATCTTAAAACTACACATATTTTTAGATACTCTCCTTGTCATAATAATTATTTCTAAATGTCTAATATTAGTCAAGATGTACCTGAATAATTATTATATTTCTGTAATAATGTATTAAATATATTTATGATAAATATACTTTTATGAATTCCTTATAAAAGTACCATTGCATATTCTCTTACTCTTAAGAAGTAATAGAGTTCAATGTGTTACAGTATATTCTTCATATAATATTTTAATTCCCAGTAAAAAACTTTTTTTTCTGAAGAGTAGCTTGATATTCTTTAAGCAAACATTTTATAACTAATCTTGAAGTTTATTTCAATAATATAACTAATATGGGGGTTTCTCACTGTGAAAGTGATATTTTACATTTTCTAGTCTTCTAGCACTTTTATTATGATTCCTTCAATGTCAAAATTAGTGATTCAGTGAACTCTGAGCATAATTTTCTCAGAAATTTGAAAAAATTAAGCCTGGCTGAGAGAGTTTAAGAACTAAGGTTCTCAGCAACCATGGGTTTTGATATACTTTTAGACTTCCACTGTGTTTTAGGGATGGAAATAACAGTTGGGAGCATGCAGAACTATTATAGACATCACACTTCAACTTCAGAACAAAAAAAAAAATTCTGGAAAACTTGATTTATAACACCCACAAGTGACAACAGAACTAATTTTGGTCATTTAGGGATTTCATTGTGTGCTAATTTCCAATTGCCAGAAATTTCAAAGTGATTCATTATATAGCCTTATTTTTTTCCTACATATTTTTCTTTTATTATCTGCAAAGTATTTTCCAAGTCATTCTAAACTTTCAGTTCAATTATCCCAGAAATACCATGATGTATCATACATATCTCACATACTAAGAGCATTTATTACATTATTCTTTTTCAGACTTCTTTCTCTCTCCTTTTCTTTCTCTCCTCCCTCTCCCTCTTCCTCCCTTTCTCCATGCTCTCAACTGACTTATTAGCTTTTAGTCACCTTTAATGTTTATTTCATAAGTTCCTTTCTCTGGGAAGCCTCTTTGACAACACCACCTCCTATCTCTCCATTCTACTTGTCTCATTGTTAGGTGTCACTTCTAGTAACTTCCACAGTTCTCTGGATGGTTCATACATTCCACATCTGGTTCATACATCTATAATTCCACCAGTTACTACTAACAATAAGAAAAATAATATTATTTACTGTGTTTATTATATGCCACCTACTCTTTGAGCTATTCTTAGTATCTCTATGAAACAGTTGTACAAATTAGGTAACTGAACACAGGCTTACATAACTTATGTGATATCATAGAAAGCTATCAAGAAGTAACCTTAAGAATGCTGTGCTCTTTGTGCCTAATGACTAAATTAATGTGTTTAAAATTCTAAAATGAAAAGTATTGTACCTTATGTTTTTATTTTCTGAATAAAAGACACACCAGGTGAAAATATCATAGTAACATTTCCTAATTTACATGTGAAAAACTAGTTTGCCCAGATAAAAATGTTCAGTACATAAAAGTGCTCAATTAGTTTTGATAGAATTAGTCATTTTTTTAGGAGGCGTCCAAAAGGAAAACTTATGCCTAAGAAGATTCATGTTTTGCTTGATTTGTGAGGTCTGACCTGAAGTTTCCTTTGACCTTATTTATGAGGCTGCACACCTTTACATGTTTTATGAAAATTCAGTAATTTGCAAATCTTCTTTTAAAATAAGAAATATGCTTAATTTAAAGCAAATAAATATACAAAAAAAATCTCTTAAATTCACATTAACGTATATATATTAGTTCTTAGGGAGGTACAGAGTATTGAATTTAAGGGTGCTTTACCACTGAGCTTTATTCCCCAATTTTTTTTTTTCTAATTTTGAGACAAGATCTCATTAAATTATTAGGGCCTTGAAAAGTTGCTGAGGCTAGCCTGGAACTTGCAATTCTCTTGTAAGTCTCTCTCCAAGTAGATGGGATTATGGTTGTATATCACCATGCCTAACAAGAGTACATTATTATTTGTAAGACTTTTTATTAGGTGGTGAGAATAAAATGAACACTTAACATTCTGAACTTTTTACCTGACCCAAGTCCATCTACTTGACAGTCGAAAGCTAACTCTTAGAAGAGTTGATGGGAAGGAAATAATGTTTATTCAAGGAAATAATGTTTATTCAAGGGTCAGTGAAGATGTGGTGTGTCATTTATAAAGCCATTTTAATATAAATATAAGCCAAACTCAAAAAGATAAGTATTCTGTGTTCACTTAAGAACCCCAAAAAAGAACATCTTAAGAAGCTCAGGTATGCAAAAGGACTTCTATAGGGAGCCAGAGGAAGTGCCAGGGTGAATAGGCAATAAAGCTCAGCTGAATCCCCATTACCCAAGGCAAGTGTGTCATTTCCCTCACCCAAAACTTAAGAATTGACCTTGGCCTCCTGAAACTAGTTCCTATAATTCTTTAAACAAATATATTACTTTTCTCCTAGTTAAACCTAAGTGCAATTGATAGGTTTTGTGTTCATGCACAGGACTAAAAACTAGAGAGGGGCTTTTTCATATTCTGATTTTATCTGAAGGTCACCAGACAGTCTGGAGTCTATAAATCTAGAGAAACATTATTCATCAGTTAACATCTTAATCTTTTAGGTGCAGCTTCTTTAGAATTTAGAATGCCAAACAAAGAAAGGGGAAGTAACTAGGAAAGACAAGTCCTAAAGTAGCAGCCACTGTGACAAACTTATTCAGCCTTTTAGAAGAATTTTGACTGAAGTATGTATTTATATTTCTGAGTTCAAAAGAATGATTTTATTAGGAACAGAAGATCAGGGGATTTCGATGTTATGAAAGAAAAAGGGCGGATGGGAACTTTTTAAGGCACCCTTTAAATGTAAATTTTTTCAGGATTTACATTTCTTCACCTACACACATGTATACGTTTATATAACGTATACATATACATATTTACCGTTAAGATATTTTTAATATTTGCAGAATAAAATATCAATATCAATGAAATTGTCTTAATGAAATATACCTTGCTAAATTGTGTATTACTCATTAGGGGGATTATCTGTACTGAGTTTTATCAAATGCTTCATTTTTTTTTCCCCTTGTATTGGGGACCAAACCCAGGAGCACTTTACCCTAGCCTTTTTTTGCTTTTTAGTTTAGAGACAGGGTCTCACTAAGTTGCCCAGGCTGGCCTAGAACTTGTAATACTCCTGCCTCAACCTTCCAAATCACTGGATTACAGCCCTGGGTCACTGCACCCAGAAACATGTATTGAAAGACCCACCGATTCCCTGTCCAAGAAAGATGCACGAGGCACTGGCTGCAAACGCAAGAGGTTTATTCAGACACAGACGCCTGCGGGTGCTCAGCAAAACCTCAGCCGGAGCTTTGGTGAACTGGCACACCGGGCTTTGGGGTACAGGTCTTTTATAGGATAATGGGGCAGGTTTCGCGCGCGCGGGAAATGACAGGTTTCTTATTGGTTATTTTGAACCCAACATATAGATTACCTAAAGGGCAAAGTTGTTTTTCACTTTATGTTCCTGGATAAACCTCATGACAGTTACATATTAACACTCTGGTTTTTCTGTTCCTGCTTATCATTATCAGTTCCTGTTTGTTCAGGCATGCCTTGGGATCTGCTTTTCTGTTCTTCCTCAACCATCCTGTCCCCTCACAATAGACTACCCTTAACTGATTAACAAATAGACCTCTCTTTACGTGGGTTAGCAACATGCCCTGATGGTTTCACAATGGGGCCTGGGGTTTCTGGGCTGGGGTCTTTCAGTATGACCTTATCAAGAAAGAAGAGATGTCTCTAGAGAAGAGTCTAGAGAAGTGCTAGAGGGAGGAGGAATTTGACTCAGGATAAGAAGTGTTCTTGACATATGTGGCAAAAAAGTATTTTGGCATGTGCCAGACAAAAACATAAACAGAAGATTTTTTTAGGAAGCAGATAGACATTTAAGGGAGAATGTGGGCTGTTTCAAGAGTAAGAAGCCTCTCCTTGGGTTAGGGTGCAATATTTATGGAGTGACAGTAGTTAGGGGTGAAACAAGAGGTGAAGCCAGTGTGAAGCCGCACAGTCCTGCTCCAGCCTTTTCCCACTTGTGAATTCCCCTCATTATACAAGGGCAAGGGCCAAAGACATGTCCCTGAAGACTTGTAATTGTTCCTGAGCACTTCCTGACTCTCAATGACTCATGGATATTTCCTTCCAGTCTCAGTAACTATCTACTTATCTTAAATCCTTATCTCAATCTTAATTGGAAAGATATTTGTTTTAGTTACCTAGGTTATGTCATTATCTCCTTGTTATTTTCAAGTGTGGGTGAATGTGTTTGAAATTTAGGAATTTCCCCAGTTATTATCAGTTCTTCTATTTGCTTTATGTTTCTGGTTTAGAAAATAAATGCAAAATGACATAATTATTTAAGTACTTAAAAATTTGGTAAAGGTTTTTAATTTTATATTTTTAGATACATTAATTTGTCACTAGGAATTTTTATTTTCTTCTTATAAATAGATAGACAGGTTTATATTTCTGTGTGTTTCTATGTGTGTGTATGTTTACATTTACCTGTTTGGGCTATTTATTCTATGAAAGAAATTGCTTTATTTCAGAGATGGCTTGGCAATCTAAGCATAGTTATTCCCTTAGATAATTGTAACTGTCATGATGTCAGTAGAGCTTACATGTCTTTCCTTCCCAAGAGACAAGGCATATACATTCCTTTTAAATTAGTCCTAATTCTGTCACTTTTGCAGTCTGCTTGGTAAGCAATAATGAAGGTTGGCCAGTCACCTTTGTTTTCTACCACTCACATTGAGCCAATTCTAAAACTATTGCCAGAAAACATTAGCACATACTGAAATTGAAGGATAAAACAAAAATTTCAAAGTCTTCAAGACATAACTACATAAAAATAGTAGCAAATTATCTATGTTGATTCTGCCAGGATCAAAGATGCAAATTAAAATACTCTTAGGTTACAAATATGTATAGATTTAGCCAACCTAAACCAACTTGTAATCCTTAATGTTTTATGTAAGCACATCAACTGAAAGATTTCAAGGAATGGAAACTGATTTTTCATATCTATAAATATGATGCTAATTAAACAGTGTCTTAAATATACATTCTTGATATGTAAGCTAGAATTCTCTGTTAATTTGCTTATAAAGAATTGTTCATATTCTATTAAAATTAACAAATTAGCTGTTTTCATTAAACTGCATTCTTCTCAAATTCTTATTTACAGGCACACAAACTTTAACATAAAATGATAGATTCATTCTTGTTTTATGTATATTATTACTTTATTAATCAAAACATCTTCTATGAAGCTACAAGTATTCACATTTATAATATTATTAAATGAATAATATTTTCTCATTAATTTCTGTAATTCAATTTTTTATTTATTAAATATTCCAAACTTAATATCATGTATTTTTTTCTCTGAAAACAATTTCAAGGACTATGATCATTAGGTGGAAACATATTAGTAATTTAAAAAAATTAGAAAAATTGATTAGCATGTTCATTTTATGCATTTATTGGGATTTAGTATGACATTTCAACACACTTATGCTGTGTAAGTGATAAAATCCACTATCCCTTTGTCCAAACTCTGTCCCCTACCCCCAATTCCTATTATTCTACATTGATTTGGCTTTTTTTTTTTAATTAACACATATGAAAGAGAACACAGAATACTTATCTTTTTGAGTTTGGCTTATATTTATATTAAAATGGCTTTAATAAATGACAATATTGTAACTTGAGATTTCACAAAGTCATAAAATTTTTAATTTGCTGTATCTTGAGGTACTATCCCTGAGTAGCTTAAAAGAATATAAGAAGGTGGGGCTTGTTGGCACAAGCCTGTAATCCCAGTGGTTCCAGAGGCTGAGGTGGGAGAATGGCAGATTCAAAGCCAGCCTCAACAAAAGTGAGGGGCCAAGCAACTCAGTGGGACCCTGTCTCTAAATAAAATACTAAAATAGGGCTGGAGATGTGGCTCAGTAGCTGAGTGCCCCTGAGTTCAATTCCCATTACTCTGCCCCCACCAAAATAATAATAACAACAACAACAATAATAATAATAATAATAAAAACAACAACATAAGAAGATTTTCCATGCCTGAATCCCTGTGTGAAAATGGTTCTAACAATCTGAGATTAAAACAGTATCTCAGAAGGTCTATAAAGTTCTCCATGGTTATGTTTTCACCTGTAGTTAGTGGTGTCAGGGAACTAGCAGTATCATGAATGAATGAGTGAAGAGTAAGATGTGTATTGCTATATAGATACAATACATGTACGTAAGAAGAAATTTGACAGTTTCTTAATTATTCTAAACTAGAGAATTTAATTACATTTAGAAATCTATTCTAACCTGAAAATTTAAGTTTACGTAGCTGAAGGGGCATATTTAGTTCTTAGCCTTAGTTGTCTTTTTATTATGCAATTATTTAATACATATTTACTATGTGCCAAACACAATTGTGAGTATTAGGATATATAAGATATAATTTGAAGTATTAATTTATATTCTAGTAAGTGAAACATGGCTAAGAATGACTGTGTCTCACCAAATATATTAATCTTCAGCAATTTTTATTAACGGATAATTTCCCTGATGATTTCATGGAATGATATGAAAGCTTTTGTATTGTATTCTAGTCTTAGTGCATTGATGCTCCTATAATGAAATATCTTAGGTTTAAAAATTATAAGAAATAGGAATTTATTTCTCACACTTCTGGAGGTTAGAGGTTCAAGATCAAGGTGTCAGAAGATCTGGATGGATGCTGTGTTCTTACATTGCCTCTAGCAATGTTTTGCCAACCCCTGAATGCTATACTACCTTGAAATTTCTTCTGCCTACAGGAACATAACATGAATGGTCTCTTGGCCAAATTCCAAAATAATGTTTCTTCTACTTTGAAACCTCATGACTCAAGTATTTATTCTTCACACCATTCTGGTCTTTTGAACTCCCATTCAAATCACCCATTAAGCTGTATTTATAACCTTCTAAAGCTTTTCCAGCTTGCATCTTTAAACTTTTCAATATTTTTTCTTCCCACTAACCATTTCCAAAGGCTTCTGAGCCACATGGTCAGGTTACTCAAAGCATTGGTCCCACTTTTTTAGCACCAATTTCTTTTATTAATCAGCTGTTTCACTGCAGTAAACAAATGATATGAAAAGAACAATTTTAGAAGAGAAAAAGTTTTTTTGCCACTCACAATTTGAGAGTTCTTATTCTTTGCTCTGGGCCCAAGGGGAGGCAGAACCAATGAGGAAAGTTATGGAGGAAAAAAGCAACACAGAATATGGTAATCTAGAAGCAGAGAGAAAGCTCCACTTACCAGGGACAAAATATACATCACAAAGGAATGCCTGGAGTGATTTATCTATCCAGCCACACCTTACTTGCCTATAGTTACCACCAATTGGGATAACCCAATCATGTTGCCTCTGAACTTTCTGTAAATCATGACACTTCTCAAAAGACACAGCAAGAAAATGCACATATACACAGGCACATATAAATTAAATAGTTTCACAAAAATATACTATGTAGCAGGTAAGATTTCTATATTGATATATAATATTTTGTTCAAAAATGCAATAATTAGCCCCGAGTATTAATGGGTCATGACCTACATTGAAAATACCTTTATTTATATGTATATATTTAATATGGGTGTTATAGCTGATGTTCTCTTGTGCCAGGCTTCCAGGACAACTTGATTCTTACCAAATATAATTCAAATGTTATTTTAGCTATTCCTTATCTATAAATTAATAACACCATTCCTTTGTGTTAGCAAAGCTACAGAAGTTATAACACCTTGTCTCAGGGTTGGGATTCTTTCTGACTTCTGAAAATAATTTTCATTCATCAGGGCTTTGTAGTAGTCTGTGGGGTTGCCATAACTTTTTCCACATCATAGTTCAGGGAAATTGAAATTAAAACTTTGTTGCCTTTTAGAACTTCACCTCTCTAGAAAAATAATGTACTTTTAGCCCACATCCCAGAGTTTTCTTGCATACTCTGTCAATGATATCATTACCATGATTTTATCTTCTAAATATATTGATATATCTTAGAGGTTTTTGCATATTCACAGTACCTGGATTGAAAAGGGAACAGGTCCTCTTTTTGTCTGGATCTTGTTGAGAACATAATAAAGTCGCATTTAAAAAAACTTTTTGGAACTTGTTTTTAATAAGGAACTTTGGGAATCAGAAGGACCACTTGAAAACCTACCATTACTGTTCCAGGCCAATATGGTTTTCTTCTATAAAGTTGGCATGAGATGTTATAATGATAACATGTTATAATGATAAAATGGAAAAAAATTGTTTTGTAAAATAGTAATTAAAGTTGCTGTTAGTTTTAAGTATTCAGGGACTCAGGGTCAAAGCTGCATTAACATTTTCAACATTTTTGCCTTTTCTATGCTACTAGATGTTTAGACCTCCTATTGCAGCTGCTTTATTTTACAAACACATTCATAAAGCTCTACATCTAAAAAAGTACAGTGGGAAGAGGCAGAGGGATTTTTGTAGGAAGGTGAAAGAGGTTTAATTTGAAGAGGGGAATATCAGAGATTCAACAAGGTTAGGATTCAGCAGACTGGTGGCATCTAAAGGACTTTTAAATAGAAGTTCTTAATATTCACTTTTACATTGGATATCATGCTTCAGAGTTCAACAAACCCTTCATCCTAAACTCTTCACTCAAACACCTTGACTGAATTATAACATTAGAATTCTGTAATCATTCTGTGTCTACTTTTGTCTTAGCTAGCATATTGGGTTAAAGGAGGTCAGTCCTTCCCACTTTTCTCCTTCAATATCTGAATAGCTAAGTGGACATTCTGTCATTCTAGAGTATACCAGCCTAAAGGGTAGAGTTAGAGATATACTGCCATATTTCTTCACCACACCCAGGATAATAGACTCCACAATCCTTCTTAATATTTATAATAACTAAATTTCCTATAAGAAGCAAAGGTTTTAAAAATGCATTGTTATACATTTCTGCTACAGATACAAACCAAAACCATATGGCTACTTTTCTAAAGCTATTTTGCCCTTGTCAATAATTTCTTCCTAATAATGGGTTGCCAAAAGGCATTTTTTTAAAAAAATTATATAATTTGCTTATAGACAAAAAATAAATTAAATTCTAAAAATTACTTAACTTTCTTTAATTTAAAAAATACTGTTTAAAACCAGAACTACAAATTGCAAGGGAACTCAATAAAGTAACAGAGTAACATAAGTAGAAAGTTTAATAGTTTTAATATTGTTTCTTGGCCCTCTTTAGGTCTTTTGCTTATTGACATCTTTGTAAAATAGTGTCCACTTGAATGAAGGAATCTATGTGTCTATATGCTTGAGGACCACACACAGTAAATTCTCTTATGTTTAACATTTCACTTCTGTTAGAATCTTTCATTTATTTCCTTATAAGTTTATTAGACTAGATTCTTTAGATTGGTCAGCTTGGTGCTTTTATTCCAACATATTCCAACATTATAGGTGACAAGACTAAGGTTGAATTAAATTAGTGGGAAGAGTTTGCCTACAGAGTCACTTGCCAGAGACAGTATTAGAATTTAATGATGCTCAGGTGAGAGGTCAGGCATAAAAACACAGAATGGAAAGTCATTCATATTCAAGCAATCAATTAGATATAAAAATAGAGTATTTTCCAGGGGAAGTGGAATGAAAGAAAATCAAAGTTCACAGGACCCGGCACTTAAGAATTTATGTCAACAGAAGAAAACAGCCAATTTTTAAAGATAAAAATGCTGTTGCCACTACCTTGATCCTTCTCAGCCTATTTGTGTGCATTGTTTCCAAGCATTATCACCTCACCTATAGTCTGACCTCATGCTCACCAGGATGGAAATCAACAAATTGACATGGTATTGTTTTCTTTAGCCTCCTTGTGTTCTAAAACAATATTTTCACTTTATTATTAAATGGCATTTTCTCAAGACATCCACACAACTTTTTTATTGTGCATATTTGATTTGTCTGATTATTTATTCTTAATAACTTTTACTGTGTTTCTTTTTGCACTCTTTTTTTCTATAAATTGGAAGATAGATCTAAAAGCTAGACTACATTCATATGAAACATTTTTGTTGGCATTTTTTCATATATCATAGTATGTACTTAATGATTTCATCTCATTAATGAACAGATAACATATTGTCCCACTATTACTGAACTTAATATTCATGACTTGATTAATGATTATTAGATATGTCCAATTCAAAGATTACTTTTTCCATAGATTTTAGTCAAGTAGTCTGTGACATAACATAGTAGTCTGTGTTGCTTTACTTTGGCACTTAAAATTGTTCTTTTCCAACAATTTAATATATGTAACATCATTAGAGTTTCTTTTTTGAAACAAATATTTGATTAAGAGTTGCAAAATATTGATTTTTTTCAGTCATTCCTTTTAACAATATTAGTTGGTGTTCTTCTGATAAATCCTCCATGGTATTATAATTATTATATTCCTAAGTATAATATAATTCTTCCTAAAAAATAGGAAATGTTTATTTTTTTCTTTGATTATTTAATTTTATGCTAAATGGTGAGAATAGTAACAATCTTTGATTGTGGCAAATCTGACGTTTTTCTTTTTCTCTTTCTTCTCTTCCACCTCTTCTTACCCTCGTCTGCTATGTTTTTATACTACTGCTATGAAATTGGGGGATTTTATTCATCCAGTGCTTTAGACTCACTTGTATTTATTATTTTGTTTGTTGTCTCAAACAATTCTTCATGGAATAAAATGTGGTCTTTATTAGACTCCTTAAATGGACATATGTGTATAGTATATCCTCTTATTACTACTCATTTGAAACTTTAATAGTTCAGAAGGGATATATCTAGGTACGAACTATTTGGGCCCATTTTACCATGAAATAGTGTGCCACTTTAATTATGAATAATTTAGAACGTTTCTTTGTTCATAAATATCACCCAGAAATTTTGTTTTAAATATTCTGGTCCTTCCAGAGATAGGGAATTTTCTTTTTCCTCTTCCTGTCTCTGAATTATGTTATATCTTTTGTACGTCATTTCCATGATCTTTGTTCTGTTGCTTCCTATGTTATGTCACTCTTTTGTATATTTGGTACCAGAGTCCTAAGCCAGAGTCCTAACTCTGGGCAGGGTGAGGCAGATTCAACCACTCACCCTAATTTACAAAAAAAAACAAGTGGTGGTAAAAGCAGGAAAGAGATTTATTCAAAATGGCCATACTCAGAAGGAACAGGTGGCCAGTGTCCTAAGCTCTGTCTTCATGGTATTGAAAAGAGCTTTGGGGTTACATAGAGAAGGAACAAAGGCACTAGCTGGGGCTTGCAGTTATAGAAATCTTGGTCAGGATGTGGTCTGGTTGATTTTTTATGTCAAGATTGGACAGGAAGTGATAAGTATGTTGCTGCTTCTTGGCAGGTGGTTTTCAATTTTGTCATATAGTTCTATTGATCAGACCTAGCCTTCTTGGAACACAAAATGACTATGGGAAAGAGTGACTCAGAAAAAGAACATGTCAGAAAGGCCAGGTGGGGTTAGGTTAATCATTTCAAAGTTTAGGACAATGATTAGAGATTTCCAGATGCCCCATCACTGGTCTAGAATAAGACACTATAAAAGCAGGTGATTGACAATCTATTGATTATAGTATCCCTACAAATCTTGAAAATATCTTAGTTACTATTTTCTGCAACCTTGAAGGGGGAGGAGAGAAATTAAAACACCCCTTAAATAATGAACATGTCTATATATGGTATTGACCCAAAGTTTAAATAGTAAAAGGAAACAGACACAATGTAAAGAGAGAAACGTCTAGCTTTTATCCTGTTTTTCAGTTATGTATGAGGAAGCTGAGAGCCCAAGTGAAAAGGCTATGCTTTTAGCAAAAGCAGGATTGAAGTCCCTGTTACATAGCCAGTTATACTACTTTTCACAACTTTACTGTTAGTCATAAATTTTAGTTGATGTTTTGTTTTCTTCATTTACCTCAGAATCTGTCCCCTACTTCTAATTTTCCTGCTGTTAATTAATTTATATCTTTAATATTTAAATGCTTGACTCAAATCTGAAAATGCTTTTATAACTATATTAATGAATGTAGGTGTGTCTTGTCACAGTTTTTCTTGTTGGGGATATCTTTTGTCTTGCAAAATGGTAGTTTTTTATTTTCTTTTCTCTTATTAAAGAAAATTTGAATGCATTTGTTTTACAGGATTGTATTTATTTATTCTGTTTTTCCTTGAATTATTTGAAATATCATGGTATTATTGGAGAGGAAAAAAAATTCTGCCTTTTGCTTCTTAACTCAGAAGAACCTTTGAAACAAATATAGCTTAATGAGTTAAAAAAAAAAACAAACTCAAATGTTTATTGGCAGGTATGTGTGTCATATATACATGTGAAGTTAATAATTTTCAAAGAGGCTTTGAATTTCAGTTTGTGAGGCATTTTCAATAGAAAACAATAAAGTTTTAGAGAAGTGACAAGGAAAAAGGAAAGAACTTTTGAGTCATTAGATGCAGCAATGTATGGGAAGGCAAGTCAATGGCAGAAAGTAAAATTTGTTTACGTAGATTCCTTTGGTTTATATGTGATAGAAATCGTAAGTTGTCTTAGTGGTCATCCATTTTTCTTTCTGGTAGAGGAAAGAGGAGGAACACTTTTGTTTATGTAAATTCATATTCTGGTTTTAATTAGAAGAAAGTCAGAAATTTTGTCTTCTTATTTGCCTGCAGATCAAAATAATCCTCATGCCAAAGTGGCATAGTTTGGAGTGGCATATTCTGGTTTTCTAGAGTATATTAATAATATATTTCTCTTATTAGCTATGTGAACTTAGAGTGGTTTCTGGTAATTGAATCTATGGCAACTCCAACGAAGTTCAATACATTTCCTCATTTGGATCTTTGCATTTTGCTGGCCTTTCTCCTCCACCTGCTATCCCATTGCTATGCACTTGACCTGTGTATAACAGCTGAAATATTTTTTTCTTACTCCTGTTTTTAATGATGCCCTTCTTGAGAACTCAGTTTTGCAATTACTGATGGTTCTTTCAGGGTTTTCTCCTGTTTATTTCTCCCTGAAATGCTTGCTACTCAGCCACTTCTTTGCTGCTCTAAAGCTGATCTGTTGAAGTGGTGGAAAAAACCTTTTATCCTTCCAAACACACTTCTTTGAAATACTCTCTTTCATATCGAACTCAAGGAAGAGTTCAAGCCTTGTGCCCTCCAAATCTCAAATAAATTGAGTGTTATATGAATACCACTCTTTCAATTTCTGCTTGTATTTTTTTCAGAGAGGTTCTTCTAACCTCCAAATACCACCCTTGTCCCTTTAGTACTGATTCACTTTCTGTCCAAATTGTCTCCTTTCTTTCAGTACATCTACTCTACCTCCACAGGCATACACTGAACTTTGAAGTTTTCACTGCATTTTCATGTCTGTGAAGTAGAGAGTATAGGTGTAATTATCCCCATGCGATAGTGGAGGGAACTAAAAGTTACAAAGGTGAAATGATTTGTTAATGACAACTTGTCCAGGAGCAGAACTATAACAAAAATTCTGCTCTTTTGATTCTCAGTATGGATTTTTTTTTCTACAACACCAAACTGCTTCATCTAATTAATATAAAGCAGTGATTAAGCTTTGGATGAACTTATGATCTCTATCTGGCTCCACTAATCATCAGTATACATTCAATGATATCTCAGTCTCCTTATCTGTAATATTATTATAAAAGTATTTTTAATGTAAATAATCACTGAAATCATTAGTTTGAACCATAGAAATTTTCTGAAAGTCAACTGTTTTTGTCCTGTCATATAACATATTTTTGTGTATTCAATGTTCAATGTTTTTTATTGTTATCAAGGGGTCCTTGATCATTGTTCAATAAGAATATGCCAAAGTAATAACTTTTTTAAGAGCATTCCCATCACTTAAAGAAATAAGAAAAAGTATTATAAAATAACATTATTTTTTATATATCATTGTTAAGTACATCTCATTCTTAGATCTTTAAGATAATATCTTCTTTAGCAAAATCAAATGCCCTTTTACCATTTATAAAAGAAAATAAATTTTTGAAAATTATCAGCATTATTGGTTCTTTTAATATTTCATGTATTTAAATCCATTTAAGTTGATTTGAATTTGCAAATTTGTAAGGCAACACTATTTCTTAAATAATTTATTAATGAAAATGAAGTTTTCACACACTGAGAAATACCATTAGTTTGTATAATTGAAGGCTTCCCATTTACTATCTTCCTATGATGTGTGTTCAGATTTCAACAACAACAACAAAACAAAAAAGAAATAGAAAATTTCTTGTCAAAGAACAGGTTCAAATATGTTATAAATTTGCATAGTATCTACTCTGAATAAGGAGTCTGGCTACATACATTAGAATCTAGAATGGTATTCATTTTCTGGCATCATCTATGAATTAATATTGTCACAGAACTCAAAACCGTGATAACAGGTCCCAACTCCTTACTTTGGAAAATGAAAGTAATAATTCAAGGATGTCTTTGGAAAAACATTCAATATATTCTTGTGAATGAAACAGTTCTCGGTTCTGGATTTCATATTTTATTTATTTATTTATTTATTTATGACAGCAGAATGCATTACAATTCTTATTACACAATGCAGAGCACAATTTTACATATCTCTGGTTGTATACACAGTATATTCACACAAATTCTTGTCTTCATAACTGTACTTTGGATAATAATGATCATCATAATTCACCATCATTAATAACCCCATGCCCCGTTCCTTTCCCTCCCACCCTCTGCCCTATTTGGAGTTCCTCTATACCTCCCATGCTCCTGCTCCCTATTACACTATGAATCAGCCTCCTTATATCAAAGAAAACATTCAGCATTTGTTATTTTAGGAATGGCTAAATTCACTTAGTATTATCTTCTCTGATTCCATCCATTTACCTGCAAATGCCAGGATTTTATTCCCTTTTATTGCTGAGTAAAATTCCATTACGTATATATACCACATTTTTTTTAATCCATTCATCTATTGAAAGGTACCTAGATTGGCTCCACAATTTAGCTATTGTGAATTGTGTTGTTATCAACATTGATGTGGCTATGTCCCTGTAGTATGCTGATTTTAAGACTTTTGGGTAGACAGAGGAAAGGGATAGCTGGGTCAAATGGTGGTTCCATCCCCAGATTTCCAAGGAATCTCCATACTGCTTTCCATATTGGCTACACCAATTTGCAGTCCCACCAGCAGTGTATGAGTGTAACTTTCCCCCCACATTCTCGCCAACACTTATTATTGTTTGTATGCATAATAGCTGCCATTCTGACTGGAGTGAGATGAAATCTTAAAGTGGTTTTGATTTGCATTTCTCTAATTGCTAGTGATGATGAACATTTTTTTTTCATATATTTGTTCGTTGATGGTACATCATCTTCTGAGAAGTGTCTCATCAGGTCCTTGACCCATTTATTGATTAGTTATTTGGTTTTTTTTTTTTTTTGATGTTTAGCTTTTTGAGTTTTTTATATACCCTAGAAATTAGTTCTCTATCTGATGTGTCAGGAGTAAAGATTTGCTTCCAAGATGTAGGCTCTCTATCACCTCACAGATTGTTTCTTTTGCTGAGGAAAAAAAAAAAAAAAAAAACTCTTTAGTTTGAATCTATTCCATGTATTGATTCTTGATTTTAATTCTTGTGCCACAGGAGTCTTATTAAGGAAGTCAGGGCCGAATCCCACATGATGGAGATTAGGGCCTACTTTTTCTTCTATTAGCCACAGGGTCTCTGATTTTATTCCTAAGTCCTTGATCCATTTTGAGTTGAGTTTTGATCATGGTGAGAGATAGGGGTTTAGTTTCATTTTGTTACATGTGGATTTCCAGTTTTCCCAGCCCCATTTGTTGAAGAGATTATCTTTTCTCCAATACATGTTTTCGGCACCTTTGTCTAATATAAGATAATTGTAGTTTTTAGTCTCTGTGCCCTCTATTCTGTACCATTGGTCCACCAATCTGTTTTGGTGCCAATACCAGGCTTTTTTGTTACTATTGCTGTGTATTATAGGTTGAGGACTGGTATAGTGATGCCACCTGCTTCGCTCTTCCTGCTAAGGATTGCTTTAGCTATTCTAGATCTCTTATTTTTCCAGATGAATTTCATGTTTGCTTTTTCTATTTCTATGACAAATGTCATTGAAATTTTGATTGGAATTGCATTAAATCTGTATAGTGCTTTTAGAAATATGGTCATTTTGAGAATATTAATTCTGCCTATCCAAGAGCAAGGTAGATCTTTCCATCTTCTAAGGTCTTCTTTGATCTCTTTCTTTAGGGTTCTGTAATTTTTATTATAGAGATCTTTCACCTCTTTCATTACGTTGATCCCCAAGTGTTTTATTCGTTTTTTTTTTTTTTTTTTTTTAGTCTATTGAAAATGGGATAGTTTTCCTCATTTCCGTTTCTGTGAATTTGTCACTGATATACAGAAACGTCCTTGATTAATGGCTGTTGATTTTATATCCTGCTACTTTGCTGAATTCATTTTCTAGTTCTAGAAGTTTTATGGTGGAACTTTTAGGGTCTTCTAAGTATAGAATTATATCATCATAAAATAGTGCAAATTTGAGTTCTTCTATTCCTATGTATATCCTTTTTTTTTTTTTTGTTTGTCTAATTGCTCTGGCCAGTGTTTCAAGAACCTTGTTAAATAGAAGTGGTGCAAGAGGGGATGCCTGTCTTGTTCCAGTTTTTAGAAGGAATGCCTTCAATTTTTCTTCATTTAGAATGATATTGGGCCTGGGGCTTAGCATAGATAGCATTATGATGTTGAGATATGTTTCTGTTATTCCAAATTTTTCTAGTATTTTGAACATAGAGGGGTGCTGTATTTGTGTCAAATGTTTTTTTCTATGTCTAATGAAATGATCATATGATTCTTATCTTAAATCTATTGATGTGATGAATTACATTTATTGATTTTCTTATGTTGAATCAACCTTGCATCCCTGGGGTGAATCCCACTTGATCATAGTGCATGATCTTTTTGATATGTTTTTGTATTCGATTTGCCAGAAATTTATTGAGAATTTTTGCAACTATGTTCATTAGAGATATTAGTTTGAAGTTTTGTTTTGTTTTGTTTTTGATGTGTCTTTGCCTGATTTTGGAATCAGAGTGATATTGTCCTCATAGAATGAGTTCTGAAGTGTTGCCTCCTTTTCTATTGCCTGAAATAAAGTGGAGAGTATTGGTATAGTTCTTTTTTAAAGGTCTTGTAGAACTCAGCTGTGTATCCATCCAGTTCTGGACTTTTCTTGGTTGGTAGACTTTTGATGGAATCTTCTATTTTGTCACTTGAAATTGATCTGTTTAAATTGTGTATATCATCCTGATTCAATTTGGGTAAATTATGTATCTCTAGAAATTTGTCAATGCCTTCGATATTTTCTATTTTATTGGAGTACAGATTTTCAAAATAATTTCAAATTATCTTCTGTATTTTTTTTAGTGTCTATTGTGATATTTACTTTTCATCACGTATGTTAGTAATTTGAGCTTTCCATCTCCTTCTCTTCGTTAGCATGGCTAAGGGTTGGTCAGTTTTATTTATTTTTTGAAAGAACCAACTTTTTGTCCTGTCAATTTTTTAAATTCTTTTGTTTCAATTTCATTGATTTCAGCTCTGATTTTAATTATTTCCTGTCTTCTGCTGCTTTTGGTGTTGATTTGTTCTTCCTTTTGTAGGGTTTTGAGATGTAGTGTTAAGTCATTTATTTGTTGGCTTTTTTCTTCTTCTAAGGAATGAACTCCATGCAATGAACTTTCCTGTTAGAACTGCTTTCATAGTGTCCCAGAGATACAATATGTTGTATCTGTGTTCTTATTCACTTCTGAAAACTTTTTAATCTCCTCCTTGATGTCTTTTGTAAACCCATTATTCATTCTGTAGCATATTGTTTAGTCTCCAGGTTTTGGAGTGGATTTTATTTCTTATTTTATCATTGATTTCTAATTTCATTCCATTATGATCTAATAGAATGCAGGGTAATATCTCTACTTTTTTATATTTGCTAAAATATGCTTTGTGGCATAGTATATGGTCTATTTTAGAGAAGGATCCATGTGCTGCTGAGAAGAACGTACATGCTGTCATTGAAGGATGGAATATTCTATACATGCCAGTTAAGTCTAAGTTATTGATTGTATTATTGATTTCAATAGTTTCTTTGTTCAGCTTTTGTTTGGAAGAACTATCTAGTAATTAAAAAAAAGTGTATTAAAGTCACCCAAAATTATTGTATTGTGGTCTATTTGACTCTTGAACTTGAGGAGAGTTTGTTTGATGAACATAGTTGCTCCATTGTTTGGGGCATGTATATTATAATTGTTAAATCTTGTTGGTGTATGGGTTCCCTTGAGCAGTATGTAGTGTCCTTATTTATCCTTTTTGTTTGACTTTAGTTTGAAGTCTACTTTATTTGATATAAGGATGGAAACCCCTGCTTGCTTCCACAGTCCATGTGAGTGGTATGGTTTTTCCCAACTCTTCACCTTCAGTCTGTGAATGTCTTTTTCTATGAGATGAGTCTCTTGGAGGCAGCATATTGTTGGGTGTGTGTGTTTTTTTTTAAAATTCAATTTGCTAGTCTGTTTCTTTTGATTGGTGAGTTTAGGCTATTGACATTCAGGGTTATTATTGAGACATGATTTGAATTCCCAGCCATTTTTGTTTATTTTTGGTATTTAACGTGACTTGGTTTCTTCTCTGATTAGATTTTCCTTTAGTGTAATCCCTTTCTCTGTAGATTTTCATCATTGTTTTTCATTTCCTCTTCTTGGAATATTTTGCTGAGAATGTTCTTTAGTGCAGGCATTCTTGTTGTAAATTCTTTTAACTTTTGTTTATCATAGAAGGTTTTTATTTTATCATCAAATCTAAAGCTTTGTTTTGCTGTATATATGATTCTTGGTTGGCATCCATTTTCTTTCAGAGCTTGGTATATGTTGTTCCATGATCTCCTGGCTTTGAGGGTCTGGGTTGAAAAATCTGCTGAGATATTAATTGATCTTTACTATATGTGATCTGATTCCTCTCTCTTGCAGCTTTTAAGATTCTATCCTTATTCTGAATGCTAGGCATTTTCATTATAATGTGCCTTGGTTAGATCTGTGGTAATTTTGTACACTTGGTGTCCTGTAAGCCTCTTGTATTTGGTTTTCCAATTTGTTCTTGCATTCCTTTGGTTTGAAACTCTGTGCCTTCTTCTATCCCAGTGACTCTTAGATTTGGTCTTTTGATGCTGTCCCATAATTCTTTGATGTTCTGTTCATGGTTTCTAACTTTTTTCACTGTGTGATCAACTTTATTTTCCAGATTGTATACTTTGTCATCATTATCTGATGATCTTTCTTCCAAGTGATCTATTCTGTTGGTTTTGCTTTCTATCGAGATTTTTTTATATGATTTTTTGTATTTTTAATTTCAAGAATTTCTGAATTTTTTTTTCAAAATTTCTGTCTCTCTCTTGAAGTAATCTTTTGCTACCTGTATTTGCTCTCTTATCTCATTGTTTGAGTGATCAATTTTTGCCTGTATTTGCTCATTTAAGTCATCCTTTAATTCACAAATCATTTTAATTATGAACCTTCTGAACTCCTTCTCTGACATTTCATCAACTTCACTGTCCATGGGTTCTGTAATTATAGTGTCCTGGTTTTGGGGGGCCACATTCCTCCCTTGTTTTTTCATGTTGTCTATGTGTCTTCCTTTCTTGCAATGTGAATCTGAGATATTACAGTTTCTTCCCTATATTCTTATAGTACCCATGCAGATTGTCTGTACCTCACCTTGATGTTGGGATTCCAGATCCTGCTGTTGTCCCTCAATGAATGCTACTGCATCTTGGGTCTGGTTCCTGCATAAGTTGGGGTGGGTAGATCTGGGCTGCTGTGCTCGACCTCCCATGGTAGTTTGCTGGTCAGAAGTAGTGGTCCTGCACCAAAGGCTAGGCATTGGAGGTGTCTGTCCTACCAGGGGAGGTGTGAACCTGTCCTATTGAGAGCCTTGATCCCATGTGGGCTGATGTGGGTGGATCTGGGCTGCTGGGCTTGACCTCCTGTCGTAGCCTGCTGGTTAGAAGGGGTGTCCTGAGCCAAAGGATAGGCTCTAGCAATATCTGACCTGGGGAAAAAGGTGGACCAGGCTTGCTGTGCACTTGGGCCCCAGTGTGGCTGGTATGGGTGGGTCTGGGCTGCTGGGCTTGACCTCCCATGGTAGTTTGCTGGTTGGATGGGGCAGTCTTGCACCAAAGGCTAGGCTCTGGTGGTGTCTTCTGTGTTGGGGGAAGGGATGAACCGGGCCTACTGAGAGCCTGGATCCAGCATGGGCTGGTGTGGGTGGATCTGGGCCACTGGGCTTGATCTCCCATGGTAGTCTGCTTATTGGAAGGGGCTGGATTTCATATTTTTTAATTATTATAATGATAATATGCACTAATACCCTTTAAAGCCCAATTCTCAATTTAAACATATAATGGAAAGAAGTTAATATTAACTCAAAATATAGTGTTGATTTTTTTTTTTTCTCAGAACATAGGTCTATATAAAATATATTTTCTTCCCTTTTCTAGCCTTTTCTTTCTTGGTTATAAAAATAAATGTACATTGGAGGTCTGTCTATTAGAATTCATTTTCTATCATATTAGGTAAACATACATATGAAAGATACATAAAAAATTACTCAGAAAAGAGCAAGACAAACTTTTTCTGTAAATGATAAATAGTCAATATTTTAGGTTTGGGAGGGGCATAGAGCTTCTGTCATGCTTTTTTTTAGAGCAAACACAACTTCTGACTATATTTAAAATGAGAATGGCTGTTTATTTATTAAAACAATTAATGAGCTGGATTTGGCATAAAATCCATAGTTTTTAGAACCCTAAGAGTAATTTACATCTGTTTGGATGAGACCTGATAAAGATGTCAGCAATGAATGTGCAGACTGTGAAGCTAAGAAGTGAAGGTATGCATAGGTAGGTACTGATGTTGCCTTATGACAGAATGAGCACTGGAGAACAGATATTTGAAAGGAGCTCTGATCTCAGTGGAAATATATACATACTTTTGGTGATGTGATGGAGTGGAACTGAAGGTGCTTATGAATGCATAGACATTTTCAAAAAAATCAGAGTAAATTTGCTGGCTTTTGCTTGACCTGTCATTCATTTAAAGAATGTTACTAATGTAATAAAGGTCATAAATTCATTGTGGAGGTACAAGTCTTAAGTATCTATACATCTTCCACAGCTACAAGTCTGGTTTAAAGACATGTGTCTACAGAATTAAAAAATCATATTATTTTATAATTGATCTACAAAAATGTATTTTGGAGTTTTATTTAAATATTTGCCTACTATATGTAAAAAGGAGAAAATGAAATTTGTTCTATAGATATAAGAAGTGAATGTAATACTAAGAGACCTTGTTATTTATATGGTTTTACCTATGTTTCTTCACTAGAATAATGTGAATATCAATTAAAAAATTAAATATTATGTAAGCAAAACAATCACCATTTGGAGAAATGGTTACAAACAGTTTTCAGTTTATTTCTAAGCTTGAGATAAAAATTGCTAGAAAATATTAGTATACTGTACTGATAAGGGAAAAGAAAAACAAGAAAAAGAACAATCTTTTTTTTCTTTATTTTATAAATTGTAGAGCAAGAGAACTCTTTGATATGCCAATTATCCTTCCCTGTTTCACTCTTCATGTTTCCCAGTAATTTGTTAAGTATCATTTTAATCAATTCAAACAGCTAAAGTGCCAGAGTTTGATTTAGTTTTTGTTGCCAAGAAAGCTTCTGAAACTAATTAATTCAGAAAATTCATTATTGAACAATAAAGAGTTGAATGAATGATGTTAATAGTTTATAATTAAAAATGATCTTAAACCAAGAATCCAAATAATTTTTATAGCATGTCTTCTAAATATGTCATTAAGAAGGATCATATATTTTTATGTATGTTTGAAACATGTTCACTAATCATATCTATTTTCTCTCTTTTCCAAAGATCATATCATGAAACATGAAAATTATTTTAGATAGTAATCTACCCTAATCAACTTTTCTCCTTTTAGTCTAAAATTACTTAGATAAAATATGATAAAACCATTAAAGCAAGTAGTTAATATCTTCAGTGATTATAAAAATATAAAATCCTAACAAGGCTAAAACTGATATAAATATTTTTGTGTTAGAAAATGCAACTAAATCTATTTAGACATTACCTGGAACTAAGAGCAGAGCACTGAAATGTAAAGGAGACTTTATGAATGGCTGTTTTACTTAATGAACTACTTATATTGGTGGGTTTGGAGGACTGGGAAGGAAACGCAATTTCTGCCATAAAAAGTTATTAGGACAGTTAACTAACTAACTTTAGAAGGATTTTCAGGAAAAAAAATGTTTTAAAAACTGTGTAACAAGGAATATAAGGAAATTCCATGTAGGGTAATGCTGAGAAGCATTCAGAAGATGTCAAAGGTAAAATGAGTTGACCCCATAAAAGGGTATTAAGATTTTTTTAATTTTAAATAGCACTGATGATGCTTTGATTACAAAGAGTCCAGGGAGAAAGGATCTTTTTCTGATAGATGAAACTCTATGTGAGATGTTATGGAGGTTTGAGAGAATATAATCAGTTAATCTAAATGATGGAGAGGACAAGAAATTAAACTGCTGAGTTAAGATGAAGTGTGATAGTTAATGCAGTAGTAATTTATCAACATCCTAATATAAACTGACTCTAAAATTTTCCCTTTAAGGAATATGTACACGGGCTGGGGATGTGGCTCATGCAGTAGCGCGCTCGCCTGGCATGCGTGCGGCCCGGGTTCGATCCTCAGCACCACATACAAACAAAGATGCTGTGTCCGCCGAAAACTAAAAAATAAATAATAAAAATTCCCTCTCTCTCTCTCTCTCTCTCTCTAAAAAAAACAAAAAACAATATGTACACATGAAATTAGCACAATTTTGGAATATAAAAAGTGAATTAATATTCAGCAAAGAAGATTATGAAGCTACAGCAATAAGACATGAGTAAATGATAACTTCTAACTAGAGAGTCGAAATAACCAACCATGACAATACACTTAGTGTATGGTAATGATATAATCTGAAGCCAAAAAAGATTGTCAGAGATTCTTAAGTTAGAAAAACAATTCCTATTGGAAATGTAAATTAGTGGAGCCATTATGGAAAACCGTATGGAGGTTCCTCAAAAAAATTAAAAATAAAAAGTACTCTGCAATCCAACAATCATATGAGTCTTGTGCTATCAATGCAGCACTATTCCAATAACCAAGATATGGAATCAAACTGAATGTGTATCAAGGAATGAATAATATAGACACACACACACATATATATGTAAATATACACACATATAAATATTGTATATATGATGGAATACTATTCATTCATTAAAAGACATGAAATACTAGAAATTTGCAAGGACATGAATGGAACTGTAAGACATTATGTTGTGTAAAGTAAGAATGTCACAAAAAACCCAAACAATGCATGGTCTTAGTAATAGATGAAATCTAAAAGAGTAGATCTCATAGAGTTGAGAAGTAGAATAGAGGTTCTACCAGAGGCTAGAGAGAGCAGAGGGGAGGGGATATAGAAAGAAGCTGGTTAATAGGTGCAATGCTACGCTTGGACATAAGGAACAAGTTCTAGTTTTCTATTGCACTGTAGGGTTAATACAGTTAACAGCAAAGCACTGTATAATTCAAAATATTTAGGAGAGAGAATTTTGAATGTACTTACCATAAAAAATGACACATTTTTAGGCATGGTATTGCATACCTGTAATCATAGTCATTTGGGAAGATGAGGCAGAAGGATTGCAAGTTTGAGACCAAAATTTAGTGAAGCCCTAGGAAACTTAGTAAGAACCTGCCTCACGATAAAAAAAATAAAAATAGGTTGTAGATGGGTGCAGTGGTTAAGTGCCTTGTGGTTCAATCCCTGGTTACCCTCCCCCCACACACACACAAAAGGACAAAAGGAGAAATGACAAGTTGTAGCATCATATTGCACTTCATAAATTGTACAAATATCTGTGTTAAATAGAAAATATATAAAACATCTAAAAATTTCTTTCTAATCTCAACAAAATATTATCAAAATAATTCCAACAATGTATAAAAAGAAGTAAATACTACAAATAAGTTTATTTGAGATGTTCAATATGTATCAATATTCACAAATAAATTAATGTAATCCATTGTATTAACAGACTAAACAAAAAGCATACAATCATACGAAGGAAGGGAGGGAAAGCCCTTGGCAAAATCCAACAGCAATTCATGCTACAAACTTCTCAGCAAATTACAAATAGAGGAATTTCCCCAAGTTGATTGAGACTGTCTACAAAACAATCAAACAAACAAAAAGCAGAAAATAAAACCCAACTAGATCCATCATTGTATTTAATGTACTTAATATTAAGAAACTAGGTGCTTTCACACTAAGATGGGGAACATAACAAAGATGTCCCCTCTCACAACACATATTTTACATTTTACTGGAAGTCCTAGATAATAAGTTAAAAAATAAAACATCTCTTCATATATTTCAGTCAATGATGGACCACATATATAATGCCAAATATATGTCTCATCATACATCTTGTGTTTGTGAAGACCCTTGGTTGTATTATTCTCTCTTGTACTTGATTTAATCTTGTGTTGTTTAGTTCATCATGGCCTCAGGAGCAGTAAACAAACAGACTATATAGGGTGTATGTCTGTGTGTGTGAGTGTATGCATGCACCTGCATGTGTGTGTGTGTATATAATGTATACACACTTATTTTATGCATATATACACATATATAATAATATATATTTACTATGTGCATATATAAACATATTTCATACATGTGAATTATAGACTACTATTATAAGGTGAATTATAGACTACTATTTAGGTTATTGTAAGAGCAGAGTCTATTATATTCACAAAATGATGAAATCACCTAATGATGCATTTCTCAGAACACATCCCAGTCTTTGAGAATGTATGACTTTAGGTGTGTGTGTGTATGTGCATAAATATTCAAGTGCACTGATAGTGTAAGAAGAATAAATACTATACCAAATAATTAATGAGGGTTCCTGGGAAGGGAGATATAATTGAAATCACCAAACGAACAGTGGTTCCTCTAATTTGCAGTATTTAATACCTGACTTAAGAAAGAAGTTTTGATGCTACAGAATGAAAGAAGAATTTGATAGACTATTTACAAGAAAGAAATTGATAAAACTTGATGACACTCTTTAACATGAATTAACAGGAGAGTTTAATTTGATTCATGTTCATAGTTCATGTCATTCTGGGGCAGAGTAAATATAAGAAAATAAACTAGTTTTTGAAAAAAAAGATGATGAGGTTCATTTGAACATACTGGATTTGGAAGGTGATACGTAATAGTATACATACACACACAAACACAAAAATTAAAATAGACAACCTGATTTTTTACTTTTGGAGGATGGTATGGGTTTAGAGTTGGATTCAGAAAAATTGGATCATGGAACAATTTTGCCTACATAGCTATGTGACCTTGGGCAAATTATTTAAATAGGATGAATATATCACTTATTTTTCAAGAGATACTTTTGAAAGACAGAGGAGTTTATATTACCATTGCATGGGAATAATAAGCATAAACCAGATACAAAAACTGACCAAAATCAGAATATACATTCACATGAGTTTAAAGTTTTTGTGTTGTCATTTTAATTTGGTGTTAATTTGGAGTGTTGCCAAGACCTATTTTCTAAGCTTCTGAAGGGATGAACTGAGTTTAGTCCATGTAAATTTTTTAGCACAGTACTGAGTTATAGTAAACACTCTAGAAATGTTAAGTAGTATTATGTTTTATCACTAATTATTTTCTCCTTGTATCTTTATACGTAATTTTAGTAATTGATTAGCAAACAAGCAATACCTATAGTACTGAATTTAAAATTTCTTAATCACCCAAACTAACAAAACACAGTAACTGAATTAATATTTTACTTATTTGGGTTTTAGAAGAGAGTTTGGCACCAGTGTATCTTATCATGAATAGCAGATATAATTCTAAAATATTATGTTTCATTCAACTTATTTGCAAAATGAATTATAATTGTGTTTCTTCTTTGATTCTATTAGTGGAGCACAATAAATATGAGGTTATATGCGATTATCAATTAACCATGATTTCTAACACAAGTTGAAAAATTTATCTATCTAATGCAATTATCCCATCGAGTAATAAAATCACCTATAAAATGCTTAAATTTAGTAGTGATTTTAAGGTACTTTGCATGGTCTTACTCTTTAAATTTAAGAAACAGTTTTGTATTCAGGCAATAATCCTGAAAACTAGCAGTTTAAATTTGTGTGGGGGAACAAACTAGTGTTTCTAATGGTTGGTCACAGCTGTGTTTCTATAAAAGAACCCAACAATCAAAGTTATTTGGGTAACTGTGTGTGTGTGTGTGTGTGTGTGTGTGTGTGTGTCTATATGTCACAATTGTAAAAATGCAGTGTTAAAATTCATTCTTTCCCAATGTTAATTGCTCCAAGGAGTACCATAAAGCAGAGGGAAAAATCCTACCTTAGCATCATTGTTTTCATGAGGCAAAATTAGTACATTAGTAAGAAAGAACTAGGGAAGTGAAACTTGAGAGCAAGTACCTGGATCCTTCAGAGGAAGTAAACCCAAAACCTAAGGGTCATCTCTGGTTTATAAAGACTGATGTCAGAATTTGGAGTTACAAATTCATCTTTCTTTGTTTATGAGGTGTTAGTCATTTTATTTGTACAACAAATTTTTCATGATTCTAAACTTGTCCCAAATTTTTCAGTAATAACATTGACATCCCAGATAGTTTTCATTGAGAGGAAATCGGACAAGTATAGAAGATACAGCTAGTGCATTTCTCAAGGCAAATTAATAAACCACATTCTGCTGTTAACTCAGTGTGTCTAACTCATTCATGAAATGAGGAAATCAAAACATATTTATTTGGAAGGCAGAAATCAAACATTTCAAGAAAGGAGTCACATTTGAGACTAAAAACTAAGCTTATCTATTCTTTAAAATGAACTTACCGACCTGATAAATGCTAATGATTTCAGTTTCCCCTATGTGAACCTATGTAAAAGTGGGTCCTAAAAAATGGAAAAATAAGGGTGATTCTGTCCAGTTAGACAGACTCCAGTGGCTACTAGATGATTATTTTTAGAAAGACTAGGGCTTAGAGTGGGAAAAAGAAAAAGATAAAAAGAAAAAGCAATTATCAGCAATAAAATATCACCTTGTAATTGTTCACAACTCAATTTGTGAATATTTATTAATATTATATTGTGGAGGATGGTGACAGTGATTGGGAGACCAGTGTCTGAGATTGTAGTTCCTGATGACTTCATGGCTGTGGCATGCTTAGTGCCTGGGAAAGTTTCTCTGCAAAGGTGCAAGATGCCCAGCTCTTATGGTAATGCCCTTCATGGGGAGGCTCTGTTCTAATCAGCCTGAACCTTGCTCTCAGGCACACAGCTCCTGGGAATGAAGGAATTTTCTTGCTAAGACAACTACAATGTTTCACCAGCTCTGATGCTCCTGAAACTACCTGCATAACAGTAAGTTTAAACATTGGACTTTCTTGAGAGCTACACAATGCTCCTAACTTTGCACATTGCAACTGTAGAATGTAACTGTGGAATAAACATCATGCACACTCTATAACTTTCATGAATACAAAGAATAATGCTTGCATAGTCTTTAATTAGATTAATGATACATATATGATAAAGATTGCTGGTGTAATTCTTTAGACATGTTTCTCCCTGAGAGAGCAGCACTCCACCCAACCCCAGCTTTTTTCTTCAAGATTTTCATACAAGAGTCTTTATTCTTCCAATCTCCCATTGCCCTTCTTCAGGATCTGCTAGTTTGACCATACTGGTTGAAGCATTATATATTTATATTTTTGTCAAATAGAAATAAATAGAAATTTCTTATACCAATTTATCAGGTAAAAGAAAAGCTGAAGCATATTTAAAAAGTAAATTTCATGTTTTCACAGGTTGGAAATAGATTGTCCTATTGTCTATTTATATTTGTTTCTGTTCCTATCTTATATTGTTTTCTCTTATCTGATATGATTTTTCTATCATTATTGTCATTATCATCTATTTCTAAATTTTCTAAGAACAAAGAAAGCAGCCTCCCTCAATTGGTTCAAGTAAATGTTTTGTTTCAGCACAGTTTTCCAGTCTCTTTTTACCTTTTGAAACACTTTCAATGCTATTATCACATTTCTATGATAGTGGAGAAGTGTGTCATGTATTTTTTTCTATATGTTTTTCAAGAAAGATATAGTAAAACTTGGTGCTGCAATAAAATTAAGGAAGGAGGAAGGTTCTATTGATGCACAGTATGTTCAAAGGATTATGTTTTGTGCAGGAGAAATCAAACTTTACAAACAATATACACAAATTAAAAAGATAAATAAAAACAAGTAGCATCATTTTTTTTTTTTTTCTGTCTGGTCTTCTCTCTTCTACCACTGTCCTTTGGACAGCTTAATAATGTAAAATCAAACACACAGAATTCAAAAAGTAAACTTTGTCCATTCAAGTTAAGTCAGTCTTTTCTAGTTTAACATGGTGTCTTTAAGGTCAATTCAGTCTCTTTTAGATAAATAATAAGGTTTTCAAAGTTTTCCCACCCAGTTACCTCCTCCATAATCACACACACACAAACACACACACTTAACTTAGTTCCACATAAACTTCCATGATGGTAAATGGATAAAAGGGAAGGTCAAATAACATTCTGAGTTTGGAAAACAGAGATTTGTACTAATGTGTTCACAGGCTTATGCTAATCTCTGTTTGAAATGTAGACTGATCTTTTAGTCAACAACTTCTGTTTCATAGGTTAGCTGCTAAAAACACAGCTGGTATAAACAGTATATTCTCTACCTAGATAACATTTTCCTATTTCTCCCAGAAAGCTAAAAAAGTAACTGTAACTGGTCATTAGCTGGTTCTGTTAATCCTGTGCTTCTCAACAAGGCTAAGTCCCCTCTTTTTTATTTAGATATTTCTTTGGGCTTGTTGTCAGTTTATCTCTCAGAATGGAAAATACCTAGGAAGTTTGATGACTTGAAATTGATAGAGAGATTTGTTTTCACAGGACACAAAGGGACACTGGGATGTTAGTTTCATTCTCACTTGCAATCTGTAGGGGAATAAGGCTGATATTCCATCCAGCCCTTTCTTAACCTGAATACATAGTACCACATTTGTAATCTGCCAACCTTACTTCCTTTGATCATGAAGCATCTATATTTTTATTTATTTTTTTTGTCACCTACCCCATTCACTTATATGGAATTTAAATCCTCTTGGCTTATTCTTTGGGTGTTGGCTTAATTAAGAAATGGGGGTTGAGTATTATCAGGAATATAGACAGAATTTTAACCAAGGCCTTATACCTTTGGGTCTTTACTCTGGGCTCAATTCATTCACTCTTGAGAAAGGCTTCATTTCTTAAAGTGGAATAGAGGCTCCCTTTATATCATGTCTTTTATACTCTGCCAGATTTTTGCTGAAACTGCCATACTCTCTTTTATTTCCACCCAAGTAAAACTCTTTGAAATTTAAATAAAATTCTTTTATTCTCAGAAAACCTGGCTCTCACCCTTGTGCTCTTTCCTAAGATTCAAATGGTCCAATTTAAATTTCAACTTGAGCAATGACTTTTTTATTCTAAGTTGTACTTGCTCTGCCTACGAAGAGATGAATGACATTTGTACAAAGGATCTTGAGTCACAGAGCCACAGATTTACAGGAAATCAAAAATATATTGGCTTTATATATCAAATACATTATGCCCATTACAATGCTTTTTCACACACTATATAGTTGTATACTGGCAATATTCCCAGTGGCACTTGATGTCTGATTCATCACTGGATTAAAAGCATATGTGTGTGAGTTTTACTGTCCTGGAGCTAATCATTACATATATCTGAGCCACAATTTTGCTAAGGCTTAAGTGGTTATAAAAATAGTACCTACTTCCTATCATTTGTATAAAGATTAAATGATACAATTTTTGCAAAAACTTAACTATATTTCTTGGCACATATTTTTCAATAAAAAATGACCTAGCAGTGAATAGTAGTGAATGGTGGTGATACAGATGGGAAAGCAATTGTAACACAAACCCTGTTAAAATTGTTCAGATGTTGAGCTTTAGTAGAAAGCTTTAAAAAGGTAATTCCAGAAAAGTCACATTCCATAAAGGGGTTTAATAAATAATGGAGAACAATTTATAAATATTCCAACTTTATAAGATTCTGAAAAATCGAAAGATGACTTTCTAAAATGTCTTATATGTGTGTTCACTTGGCAGTGTTCACTAAAGCAAATTTAAAATTCTGAAGCTAAAGTATATTAGGAAATCTAGACTATTGAATTACAGATTAATTACAGATTAGTTACAGATTCTTGTAAAAATCTTAGGACAAATATAATATTTAACTGAATTCATATTAAGAAAAGCTTAATTATAATGCTATTTAATAAAATAAGCAAATTCAGCATCCAGCATGTAAGGGAAATTACATTTCACTTACTTTTAAACATGTGAATGTTGAAAACCAAATTCAACACAGAAATACAACATGAATACCAGAGGTGACTGTGGTAGCTAGCAAAAAAATGTATTTGCCCTAATCCTGGAGTCTGCCAGTGCTACCTTATGCAGAAAATGGAAATACATTTTACAGACAATTATGTATGCCAGTTATCTGATAAAAATGTTATAAAAGAGGCTTGAAGAGCTGAATGTGTCCACATACTCCTGTAGTCCCAGGAACTTGGGAGGCTGAGGCAGAAGGATTGTAGTCTAAGAACAGTTTGGGCAATTTAGTGAGTATCTGCTCAAAATAATTAAAAAGGTGTGGTATATGGGTCATTGGTAAAGTATTTGCCTAGTTGGCACAAAAAAAAAAAAAAAAAAAGAGGAGGGGACCGATTTGTCCCATCCATCATGTAAGGACATAGATTGTACACAAGTCAGAGACCAGTCCCTTCATAACTGTGGGCAATAAATATTTGTAAAATATTTCCTACACTGAATCAGAAAGAGAGTACAATCAAATAGCTGATTCAGAGATGAGAGAATGAACTTTATTATTGGCTGTAAAAAAGAAATAAGAAAGGATCATGAGTAGCTACTGTGAAGAGCCAAATTTCTAAAAAACACAGGTTCGATGAAATGAAATCTTGTCAAGAAAGACACAAACACTGCAACTGACTCAAGAAGAAACAAAAAATCAGAATACACCAAAATATTCATTCATTATTACTGATGTAAAAAAGTTAGTGACTTAAAACAATACATAGGTATTCCTTTGCATTTTTGTAGATCAGAAATCCAGTAGAGGTCTTAATAGGATACTATGAAGACTTTGGCAATGTTGACTTCCATTTCATCAGATCTCTAGAATTTATTTCCTTGATTCCGGTTTCTAAAGGCCTAATCCTGGACTCACGGCCTCTTACACCATATTCAAAGACTAAAACTTTACAACTTCTTGTGGCTTATTTCCATAGTCATATTTTCCTTTGATTACAGCTAAAAACAGTTCTCCAGTTTATGTATCCATGTATTCAGATTGGGCTTACCTAGATAATCCAGAATGATCTCTATTTATATAGGCTTTTACTAGAATTATATTTTCAAAATGCTTTTCCCCTAAAATTTAACAATCTACACAGTTTCTGGGATTAGACAGAAGAAATCTAAAGGTTAAAATAGTAATTTTAAAACTTCTCACATAATAAATCCCAACTTCAGTGCCAAATTATGGCTATTTTTATTCTTCCTCCTCTTTTCCTTCTTCCCCTCCTTATACTAGAAATTGAACTCAAGGCCTCATACATGATGGGCAAGTGATCTACCACTCAGCTGAATCCCTTATCCCATGGCAAATATTTTAAGGAAAAACTAATTGTCAATCGATTCTTCAAATGCTTTTAAAAAAATAGAAAATATCCCATCCCATCACATTTCATGAGGCCAGTATTACTGGAATTCCAAAGTCTGACACACATATTACACGGAAATAAGACTATAAAGCAATATCAATTATGAATACCGACACAAATATCAGTGAATACCAGCAAAGTTTATAAAACAAAATGTGATTTATCCTAGCCATGAATGCAATAAGACTAACTCAAGAGACAAAGAAAAACATTTGATAAATTCTAATACCTTTTCATCATAAAACTAGTCAACAACAATAGTCAACAACTAGGAAAAAAAACATAAAAAATATTAATAAATGGGTGGAAATATGCTTATCACTAGCCATTAGGGAAAGACAAATCAAAACTACAATAAAACATTTCTTCACATCCACTAAAAATGTTGTTATAGAAATGACATATTTATAACAAGTATCACTGATGATATGAAGATTAGAACCCTATTGTTTGTTAGAATTGGAAATTCTGCAGGACGCTCTAAAAACCAGTTTAACAATTACACAAATTTTTAAACAATATGGTTATGGCATAGTAACTCCACTATTAGGTATATTTTTAAGAGAAAAGAAAACATCTGACCACACACAAACTTATTATACACACCGATCAAGCATTATTATCCACAAGCCAAATGTTCATCAACTCATAAATGGAAACACACAGTGTAATATATCCACATAATAAAAATAATAAAACAATGAAATAAATGAAAATATATCTGCCACAAAGTGGATAAATCTTGAAAACATTATGCTAATTGAAAGAAGCCACATTACTTGAGTCCACTCATATGCCATATATTGAGTGGGCAAATTTTAGAGACACAGGAAGGCGATTTATAGTTGCCTATCATTGAAGATGTGAAGGGAATAAGAAATGAGAGATGACAGATATGATGTTTCTTTATGAACAAATTTATATAGAATTGATTGTGGTGATGGTTGCAAACATTTGTGAAATGTTTTTTAACTAACAAACATTTAATTAAGTAGAGTCAATTTGTGAATCGTATGGCATGTGAATTATGTATCAATAAACCTATTGCAATGCTGTGAAGTTATGAAAAATGTAATCTTATTATTTTGGGACATTTCTCACTGCTATAGAATTAACAATCTCTTAATTTAATCAAATACATTTAATTCCATCTAAATTAAATAATGCCAGAAAAAATGCACATACAATAATGAAAGAGATTACATAGGAAATAGTATCTAATACTGATGAAGGAATGTAGGGGGCATGAAGGAAAATAGTGGAATATAAATCCAATATTTCAGTATGGGAGTATAATTTAGAAGGTAAAACTGTCAAAGTGAGAGATTTTATACTACATTTTGTGCAAAAGTTGCACAAAGCAAAGGTTTCTGAAGTCAGAAAAATGCAGATAGCATAGGAAATACTATATCATTTAGAATCCAACTCAATTTTAATAATTTTTAATGCATTTGAAAAGTGTATTTTAAGCAATCAAATTTCTAAAATACTTTAATACAACATCACTTTAATGTCTGGAAACATAGGCAAAAATATCAAGTAAAGGGTTCACAGTGAAATATTCAGTTGATGCATTGTCCATTGACATGGATGTATAGTTCATTGCTAGCTAGCTCAAGAGTTGCAGGGAACCTATTGTATGGTTGCAGAATTTTCATCTATCTCTGTATAACATCTGTGATACACTGATTTAAATGATTTTTGTATCTCAGTTACAAACATCTGTGTTGTTTTGTTCCACACAATTTTTGTCTCTGATTTTGGCTGAATACACATATTAGCATATCCCAAGAGAAATGATAAAAGTTCAACAAAAATTTTCTATAATTCCAATTTCTGACTTTATACTCATCCTGTAAATTATGTGTAACTGCTAATATAGTATCTGATTATATTCCTACCTGTATTCTATAGTTATCTCTCTTAGCAATTCTTTAGAATTGCTTTAAATTTGGAGATAAGATTAATGTCATGTAAAGCGGGTAGTGATTGAGCTCAGTGGCAGAAAGCTTACCTAGTGTGTCCCGGGCCTTGGGTCAAACTCTGGCACTACAACCACAAAAGGAAGAAAGAAAAAAAAGTCAAAGAATCCCTGTGTCCATAGTCCTTAGTAACAGATAAATGAGGAAAGAATAAAGAACAGATTAACAGTTAAAAAATAGATATCAAATAACAAGTTTATTTACTAATAGCAAAATGATCTACTTTAAAATCTGATTTTCAGTTTATGTATAAAATGCTATTTTAGGAAGTGAATTGCTGATATTTGCTGCTAGAAATATATTTTGATAGAGGTTCTATATCCCAATTCTCTGTGTTCAGGGTACATTGGAGTAAGAAGGCAAATAAATGGACCTTTAAATTTATATTCATGATGAGTAATATCAATGTAACCTTGATACTTTCTGAACACAGGAACAAGTGCTAAAGCAATTGTCTATGGATAAGGATTTAATTTTACTTTACATAGCTTTCAGAGTTATTACAGAGTCAATTTAAAGTAAGAGAGTTATGATATAATGGCACTGATGAAGTTTGCACATAGAATCCATAATTAAAATCTTCAGTTAATATTACTCAACTATGATACATGGGTTTAAAAGAGGGCAGCTTTGTGGGGATTTTATCAAGGTTTTCTTGAAAGGAAAAAGGTACTAATTAAGAAAAACATGCAAATTTAGTGAGTCTCAGGCTAGCAATCGGCTTGACACCAATGAATTTCCTACATCAGATATTTTTTTGAAGATAGAAGAATGGTGATAACTTCTCTTTTGTTCTTTTGCCCCCATATATTTGGCTAAGTGTGTGGAGGAGGAACTTGAATTTTCCTCATCTATATCTCAGGAATAACCAGGTTTTCTATTTCATACCTGCTGCTCTTAGCAACTGGTCAGGGAAAGGAGACAGTTAAATCCCAGAAGCAACAAAATGCTTCTAAAATCCTCACTACCTGAAAACCCATCAAAAACTCTGATGCGTGACTATTTGCAATTACTCAGTTTTGGGAGGGTAATTAATTATATAGAGTCTATTTTGGGTGTGAACGGAGCATGGTCCTTTAGATGGTGCCACATTCCCTGTCTCAAGAGTTCAATTGCAACTCCTCATTTGCTCTTATTAAATGATTCCGGGTGCTATACTAAGCCTTTCTAAACTAGAGAAAACAAATGAGACTGGAGACATGAATACCTTCTAAAACCACAAAGCATGATATGTATTTTGGTGTTATTATGATGCAAAAAGTGCAAAAGGCAATGTAATCACAAATAATGAGGATTGTCTTAGCAGCTGTATCTTTATTTCTGTCTCAGTTTCAGTGCTTCTTAAAATTCAGGGTGAATAGCAGTGATTCTCACTCACTTGCAGATTTCAGAACACATAGAAATGATGCTGTTTGTAAGGGATACTGAAGTAAGTGGAAAAGTCTATTTATACTATGGGATGTCTGTGGGCTCTAGGGAATGGAAGGAATCTATGATTCAGCACAAGCAGAATCCAGCAGTGGCCCAATAGTGTGAGTCAGAAAATTCACTGTATAAAAGAATACAGGAGGAATCCTAATTTCATAGGTTTGAGGTAAGACCCAAGAAGCTTCCCTTTTAATAGTTACAATAAGGGGTTTAATACATACTTCCAGGTGATGTATGTGCTGATTCAATTGCCTCTACTCAATAGTAAAGAATATGACCCTTTTTTTAGAAGCCAACTGAGAAATGAGTCCCAAACTAATTAGAGTTGTGAATAGTAATTTGCCAGAATTAATTTAGATTGATATGGCAAAATGCAAGGCACATTTTATGTCAGATGATTTAGTTTACTTCTCAGTTGTGTAAATTTCCATGGCCCTAGGAAAATCAAATAGCCTGCTATTATCTTAGCTTCTTTGACTATTTTACTGTGAATAATTAGAGTCTTTCTTGGGGTCTTGGTGAAGATCAAGGAAAAAAAGTTTGTGCTAACATACAAGAAGACACTGTTATGATACTGTCATCATCATTATTATTATGGTGACATTTCCCGTGGAGTACAGATATTTATTTCATATTTGAGTTTTGGTAATTATTTTTAAAGTAACTGCAAAGTCACACAATGATTCATTTGAAATAAATTATTTGTTTCTGCTCAACAGAATATCTTCCAGAAAACATTTGCAAAATACAAGCAGAAATTTATCATAAAGATTGAAATCAGAGAACAACATCACTCATCACTGTCACACTTCAGACCACTTTTCAAATTTTCATAAATGTGATTTTGAAATAATTTTGTTTCTAAAATAAAAATTAAACTGTGGTTTGATGAAGTGGTCCTAAAGTATAGTTTGCAAATAAAATGCTCTAGAAAAATGGAATGCAATTACAAAGGAGACTCAGTAAATACATAATCTATCAATCTTCCCAGTACTATTGATAGTTCATAATTCTGACACTAACAAATAACAAGATATTCATAAGGAACAAAAATTGCAAAACCCTTAATTACTCAATTAAGGAATCCATATGCAATTGATGACATGTCTTGATAAATGTTTTATTTTATTAGAGAATTCATTCATCAAATCAAATAACAACTATTAATTGAATTCCTACTCTCTGTCAGTTATTTGGAGTAAAAATAAGAACAAGGATTACGAACTCAGAGAATTTTTACTCATGATGTTAAGGTTAATATAATAACTTATGTATAAGATAATGTAATAATCATAAAATATGCAAAGCTTATAGTTTACATGAGGATGGTTGAGTCATTAAAAGGACATCTCTGCCAGATGAGGGAGTCAAAGCAGACTTGCCAAAATCAACAGCTTTACTGATCTGAGAAGTACGAATGAAAGGAGGCAAAAAAAAAAAAAAAAAAGACAAAATAGTCGCCTTTTGAGCAAGCAAGATACTATGAACAAGTGAGTACAACAGAACACATATTGGAAATAGAAGTGTTGGGAACCAGTGAACTGAACAGTGGCTTCTTCTTGCAGCTCAGATTGGCCTTTGCTATGTGAGACTGTTGTAGGCCCACTGATATCATGTATGGCAATGTTTACCACAAAAGGCAGAAATTCATAATTTGTGTGATATTTCCTTTTAAATTATTGGCAACTATTCTAATTGTTTTGCTTATAATTTTAAAAGGGCCAAATAACACCTACCAACTGACAAAATTGGGCCCATTGGCCACAATTTTCATTCTCTGGTGCGGTCAAGAGATATTGTAAAACAAGAAAAGTCAAAAGGTTTGAAATTATCTAAGCCCCATCATAACCTCTTCAGCAATTATCTGACTATGACTCATCTCTATATCAAAATCTCTCTCAAATTTCTGTAAACAAACAAAAATGCATGTAAGAATAAAACTACATAAGGGTATATAATTGGTGTATAGTACCAAAAAATATAAAAGTGAAGTAGAGGATTTGAAATATCAGTAAGCTTCCATGTGAACTTAAAAAGATTTAACTAAAAATAGCAAAGAAAATGAAGAAAGGTAAGTTACAAACAATAAAGTATTCTAAGTTATGAATAAGAGTCTAAGAAATGTAGAAGAGAAAATCATTTGCAGTATGAATCCCAACACAAGGTTTAAATTACACATAGACAAATAAAATGAGGGCTATAACAAAAGAGAAAATACCACATATAGATTTATGAGAAGAATGAGGCTTCAATGGCAGACACCATGCTTTTAAGATATTTATATTTTACTACTGATGATAGGACAGTATCATGCAAAAGATTATGAGCTGTTGATAACAACAGAATTACTTTATATTAGGTAGAGGGGATTGAAGGGAGGGGAGAAGGTATGGGGGTAGGAAAGACAATAGAATGAATCAGACATTCTATTATCTATTATAATAGATAATATTATCTATTATAATAGATATCTATAATAGACATTCTATAATATGACCAGGATTCCACATTGTTTATAACGAGATGAATGAGAAATTATACTCCACTATATATAATGTATCAAAGTGCGTTGCACTGTCATATATAACTAAAACAAATTAATAATTTTTTTTTAAAAAAGAAGAAATGGTTCAACATTGAATTGATAAAGCACAGCAAAGCCTCAGACCTTTTAGGCAATTTTCAATTGCCTTAGGTTTGGAAAATAGTTCTGCCTGTTCCATTTTGGTAAAACTGCAGCCTACTAGAAGACCTACGTTCATGATGACTATTCAAACTTGGGTTAAAAGTGAAAATTCACAGTTATCAACTTACAATTGTTAATGAAGACTTGTTAATGGATTCAGCAGATTTTGCACTTACTTTGGTGGTAAAAGAAAAGTTTTGGAGAAGAAATGCTTTGAGAAATCCAAACCTGATGATAATTTTCATTAAGCTCTTTTTATTAACTCCAAAGTCACACATGCCCAGTCATCTATTATGTAAAAAAGTGAAAAAAAAAATTTACCTTGTTTTGCATTGACATGTTCTCCTGTAATTAATGACTTAAAAATTGGAACAGCATAGAAAAAATGGGAAAGAGATGAGTAGTTTAATTATCCATTTTGAAAATGAAGGGAATAAGGATGTTTACTAATTATGGATTAAGTAGAGAGGAATGAATAATTTTCCCCCTTGTTATGCTTTTGAAGAGCTAGGGTTCCTTTACCCATTTAAGAAAGTAGTCCTAGTAATGATCACAGGCAGAGTAAACCATAAAGTGTTTCAGGTCATTATTTTCCTCCCGAAGTATGTAGAATTTATGAACATTTCATGGTGTCTCCAACTGGGAAGATAATTCAAAACATATAATCTTGCTTGGTTTCATGGAAGAAAAATTTTAGCTCATATTTTGTAACAAAGTTATGTTTAAACCCTAAACTATTGCGATATACATACTTGGGGACAAACAAGAAGTAAAATTTAAACAAGTCTACAGTCTAAATTTCAAGTTACGTCCAACCTATTCAGCAAGTATTTTTTCAGAACTTTCTGTGTATCAAAATAACACAGACCTAGATAAAAACAGAAAATTAAATACAGAATGTACTGCAGTGTAATACAATCAAAGGATATACACATGGAGTACTCTTTAATATGTGAGGAGATATTATTATGACTGAGTTCATATTTGGGTTTTTAAAGAAAGTGCCTTAAAGGCAGATAGCAGTATGGCTTGAAATTGCTCTCAAAGAACAACTCAAAAGTTGTTCAGATTTCAGTACTGTTTTTTTTTCTTATTATTATTTTTTTTGTGTGTGTGGTTTCAGGAATTAGAAGCTCACTTCATCTCACCTCTTATCTTCATATCTGCTGACAAAGAGACTGTTTGCTAAATCCTAAAAACTGACAATTTTATGGCTGTCAAACACAGAAAATACTCCCCACCATGCAAGTCTTCGTTATCTCTTACATTTTCCTTACCAAATGCATTTTAAATACTAATAATTTATAACTGTTTAGTGCAACTGGCTCATTTGCTGATCAATGATATTAACATACTTCCATATGTGGCATGAATATTCTAAATTTTGTAACCCACAAGGAAAAGAAAGACACTCTGCATTTATTCTCTTTTCTTTTCTGCCTTTCACTTCCTGTGAATATAGTTATCTTCCCATTCAGGCTCACTGATGTGTGGCAAGCAGTGTATACCAGGAAGCAAATATCTACCATTCCTGACAGTCCCAAAAGAAAAAAAACCCCAAAAACCAAGAATCATCTCCGTCCCTGTTTCTGGAAATAACATAAATTATGGGTTGTGATGTCCTCTACTCAACTCAAGTTACCAATTTAAATCTTTATCCAAATTGGCAAAGAAGTTTAACCCTTGTGCCTGGACATGAAAAATCAGTTACATCTTTGAAGGAGAGGAGATATGACTTAGAAAGTGATCTCAGATCTCAAAATACATTATGATGATTTCTGCACCTGGGAATGGAAGAACATGTGAAAAACTATGACTTATTTTTTTCCTCATAATATAAAGATTTGAAAATTTAAAAAAGTTCTATTTTATTTTTAAGAAATTCTAATAAACTTGTTATGTACTCATGGCAAATAGTAGATTTGTTAGATATGTTTGATATGATACCTTGTCCATATATTATGTTATTAATTAAAAGTCTTCTTTTCTATACATAAAACATTCTTAAATTGAGGACTACACCAAGACAAAAATGCTCAGTGACTGTGTAAGTGCAATTTTGGGGAATAAACAAAAGAATTTCAGCATTTTAAAGAAAATGATGACTTAGTGATTTTCAGGATGGGAAGGAATTATTGATAATGCAGCCAGGGGCAGTGGTTCATTCCTATAATCCCAACAACTTGGGAAATTGAAGCAGTATATTTGCAAGATCAAGGCCATCCTAAGCACCTTAGAGAGACCCTGCCTCAAAATAAAAATAATAATAAATAAAAACATACTGGGTTGTAGCTCATTGTTATACTGCCCCTAGGTTCAATCCACTATACTAGCAAAAGAGAAAAAGAAAAAGAAATATAAATAATACACATTACTTCAGGTAAAGGTAAAGGAAGAATGTTTCCTTTTGGATTTTGAATCAGCTTTTTTTTTTTTTAAATGCTTATGATTTTCCAAACACATTTTCTGTATAAAATATTCTTTCAGTGTTTAGACTTTATGGAAATTCTAGCTACTGAGCATTCAAACATGTCATCACCCCCATGAAGACATTTTTTCCTTTTCTTAAACAGTATGAGTTTTCATTTTGTATAAGATACATTAGTTAACTAATGAGTGCCTGATTTTCTTATTTCCCCCAAAACAAAAACTCAGAGCTTCACATAATTCCATATCTACAGATACTTTCTTCTGTCTCACAAACATTTTTATTCCCTTAAAATTTGAAGACTTTTAAAAAATTATTTCCATTATTCATATCTGAAATAGAATCTGGATCCACAAAAGATTGCTAAATTAATTAATTAAAACTAATATGTGAAATAATAGGAGAAATATCTAATGATTATTTTTAAGTAATTATGTTATGAAAATACAGACTGGGTGACACATTGAGATGAAAGTGCTATCAAATCCATCATTATTAAAAACACAAATGTCATTTCTTCAGAAATACTAATATATGCTTTTTTAGTATTGGCTCTATTAATTTTGGTATTATATATTAGACAGCTTTACAAAGCAGGCAATTGTATTTTGAGCATGTCTGCTAGAATGCTTTATCCTTATAATTAATTTAAATTGAGTGCATGGTATATAGTGTCTTCTAAAGAGTGATACAAAGTAAGTTTTATTGTGACAATATTATATATATTTGTAAACATCTTTTCTGAGTTTTCAGATTATTCTTCTCATGAACCATAGTATTCCCAGTGCTTTAACCATTGGTTTCAATAACATATCAAAAGACTTTAAACATATCAGACTATTCTCCAAGAAGATAAACAATAATTTGTTCATGTTTACATATGAAGATAATAAAAGAATTGATTATTTCCCAATTTTTATACTTTATGAGTAGTTCAATGTAAAAGAAACAAATAAATAAATAGCTATAGTGCCTTAAGAATTTCATACTTAAACTGTGGCTGGCATTTTCAACAACTGAATTATACAGTGCCAAAGCTTACTTGATTTGCTTGGCTTTTATTTCATGATACAAGGTGTCGATTGCAAGTTCTACCATTACACTTAGCATTTCAGATTAAGAAGTAGGTAGAAAAAAAGGTGTTACTCATGCAAAGAAAATAAAGTTTCACTTAATAATCCCACAAAAGGCTTTTGAAAAATGAGTTAGTAATTGAATAATTTAAACAAGATAGTAAGCTACAGGTATCTTCAAAACCCTGTTTAAGATAGCATTCTTTCTTTTACCTTTTTGCCACGATTTCCAGAATGTTAGATATATTGATCATTCTTTTTATGCACATAATACTTATTAGCAGTAACACTGATAATAAGTAATTGATAAGTGTGATAGATTGTGATCGCTTGGTATTACTTGATGACCATGTAAATATACAAATGACTGGTTTTGGCCAGTAATATGAGGTTTAAGGTGACATACACCATGTTCCAGGAAGCCATCATAAAGTTCCTTTTGTTACTTCTTTTCCTCTGCCAGAGAGTGGCTGTCTCAGATAAGCACTGCTTCTTCAGCTCAACTCCTGAAACAAAGACCTTAAAAGGAAAAGAATAGCAGTTACTTTCAGTCTACAATAAACATGAATGACAAGTAAATCTTGTTTTCATAAACCACTTAAATTTGATGCATTTTGGTAATTTCAACCAAACTTGGGAGAGCAGAGTATTGTGTTAATATTTTAATAGATGCTTCATGTGTATTACCTAATGCTGCCTTCAGCATAGACCATGACAGATTCAGTTGTTATCATTGTTCAAAGAGGTACTGAGACTCAGAAAGGTGTAACACATTTCTTAATATCCAGAGTAGAAAGCTAAAGAACGAGATTAAAATTTTCACAATAAGACCCATTATTTCAGGTGTGTTATGACCATTGAGAAATTTCAACCAAAATATGCAATTTTGGTTTTGATTACACATATTCACTGAGGAAATCTAAAATTTTATCCTATCATTTGTAGTCCATGATTGGCTCAGATGCCAATTATGGTAGAATAAAATATTTCTTCTTCTTTTAACATAAATATTTCTCAAGCTATGATAGCCTGGTCAAAGTATTGAGCAGTAAATATCTTTCAATATTGAATAGCATTGATTTCCTTAATTCTACCACGTAGTTTTTCTAAAATATTTCATTATGAAATTTGAATTTCTGTTATAAAATCTATTTTAATCTATTTTAGAATCAGATTTATAGAGAAAAATTGTGTAGAAAGCTGATTTTATATCCATCCATGTGTCAATCAACAAAACAATTACTTTTGCACATAGAATGCCTTTAAAAAAAGCTCACTTTATTGACATTGTTCACAATTATTTCATTTATTGAAATTGAATTTCCTAAATATGCTATGGTTTTGATTATAACTGTAGAACTGATTCAAGTTTGAATGTATTTTCATAATAATCAAATATTATACTCAGTATTTTGAAAAGCTGCTCAGGTGGACTGTTGCAAAATTTTGGAAAATCCTCCTTTTTTTTTTGAAACATATTCTCAACTGTGATGGCGTAAGTCCTTTAGAGAACTGGCATTGAACAGTTGCTATTTAATAGTTGTTGTTTTTTTTTTTCAACTCCTTAATTTAAAGCTGCTGTGAACAGCATGAGACTCCTACCTCTTCAATTTTCTCCTTTAATTTCTGGTACTCAAATATGAAACTATTATAAAAGATGGGGATATGCAGCCTTTATTTCCAATCATTTGCACTTCTCCCACCCGGACTCTACCCCAGAGCAAAATGATTACAGAGTTGACTTATTGAGACAGTCAATTGAAGGATGATGAAATGCAGAAAATATTATAAGCAGAATTCATTAAACAAAATTAAAACAGGACCAACAATCAGTCTCATCCCTTATATAGCATTATATTTTCTCAACTACTTTTAAAATTTTAACTGCAAATCTTTCCCCCCAAATGTTTAATTAAATCAAAGTTTTTCGAGTGACAGTTACAACTTAGATCTTTCAATACTAAACTGATCAACCCTGTATAATTAAGAATCTTGTGAAGGATTGTAGGAGCCTGTCCAGTCAGGGTCTCTACTCAGCTGTCTTGTATTTTTTTGTGTGTGTACACCGATGCTCTCTTTGTCTCTGCTTGTCTTATCTATGTCTCTATGTTTCTTTTTGTCACTTGCTTTCTCTTTTTTCCTCTCCCACACTCACACCCACAAACACATTGACCTTCACATATCATTGTGCACAAACAAAATGAAGCAGAATTCATAACAGAGCAAAGATTAGTTTCAAAATGTTGCATAATATCAGGAAGATAAGAGCTCAATTGATTGAAACACTGGAAGGCAAGAGTGTGCTGGTCAGCAGGCTAAGCTGGTACCCTCAATTCATCCCATGCCACTCTTCATGTATTAGAGATCTAATGGCTTTAATCTCCTCGAATGGGATATTTTTTTTAAAAATCATAAAAATGAATATTTTTCTGTGTCTGTAAAATTATTGAATTGCCATATATTTACTTTTATAAACAGGAATTCTTTTTCTCTAATAATACAGAATAATTCCTATACAACAATTTCTTTAAAACTTTTAACTTTGTATCATTGTCAAATCATGAAGTTTAATTTTATTAAATGAGCATTTCTGTTGTAATGATTACATATATTATAAAATCCTTAAAATACTGTAAATTTCCTGTGGTACTCAATGTGTCATGACAGAAACAAAACAAAACAGGACATTAAAAAGTCCAGTATAAAAATGGAAAGACACTGATTTTATATAATGAACATATCTTACATACTCTCTGCACATGCAGCTCTAATGGAATTAGTCATAACAGGGAGGAAAACATGGTTTGCTACAGTTAAAGGCCAATGGATATATAACAAACCAAACCTGGCAAAACTTGGAAAAGAGTTAAATATATTTTTAATTATAGTCATTGTTCTTATACATTTCAATTAATACATAAGAAGATTCCATTATATTTATCTAAGTACTGTACTCTTTTATTTATTATATGTAAATCATGCTATTCATGCCTATGATATAGATTTATATTTCATAGTTTATTGGCTTTTGGACATTCTTAAGATGCTTTGCCTACATTTTTTGAGACCTTATATATTGAATATGCTGAAGCCTTATTTAAGCTTTGACTTCTGATATTTAATCTGGCTTTTCCTTATTTGTCTCTGGCGATTGTTTTTAAACTGTTTCTTGTTCTATGACTTTCATTGTCAACAACTTCCTCAAGTCCCATCGTTGATTGCTTATGTTTATTTTGGAAACCTCATGATATTATGAGTTGGGTTATTTTTTTTCCTATAAACCTGCCTTTTTCCCATTAGAAAATACATATAATCAAGCATAGAGAGTTGTGGGGTAGGCTGTGCAGTTGAGAGAAGCAGTGCAGAGGAAGGAGTGAAAGTTCTCTCATTCGAGGATGTAGCAGGTGATGTCTGCAGGTAAATGTCCCTCTGTGTAAGGAATGACAATACTTGTGTTTTCTTTCCTATACCCACATTTTTTTCTTTGTCCTAACTTATATGACTATTATTTTTCTCTTATTGTCTTTTTGTAATAAGTTAGTAAGCTTCAAGTGATTCGAAGAGAGAATGAATAGTGATGTTTAAAATCTACAATTTAATTCTTGCAGGTCTAGTTATTGTTAGACTCAGAATAGTACAATGGTTTCAGCTATGTAATGGTACTTATATTAGTTAAAAAATATTTTTCTGCATCTAATTTTTCTCCATCTGCAAAGTGGGAATACCAATATGAATAGTTCATATTTTATAAGAAGATTTTAAAGTTCATGCCTGATAAGTTAAAAATTTTTAATCTTCTATACTGTTAGTATTTTCTCCAATGAGAGTGACCAAATCCTCATTTTAACCTGTATATCCAGCTGTGTTCAGCTCTCCATTTATATATATACCAATCATTTTCCAATTGGTATCATTTTAGGATCTGTATCACATATAAAAAATTATTTCTACTTAATACAAGTTCAAATGAGTTTTAGCTTTGTGAAAGGAAATTTCTCTTACCCCTAAAGTAATCTTGGTGAGACATAAATTTCTTCTTTGAGATCTGAATTTATCCAATGATATTGTCTGAATGGAGTGTTCTGAACCAGAACAGGGCTGCCAGAGAATACTGAAGAAGTAAAAACTAAAGTTGCATTATTAGATCTAATGCAGAGTCATTATTCCCAGATTAATTCATTATTTTCATTTCATGCCACTCAACCAGTTCTGTTCTGCTACCTAAGCACTGATCCCACCTACAGTGTATCTTTGTGTTCTCTTCTTTCTCAGGACTCTCATTCACTGTGTAATAATCACAGTGCCACCGACCTGCACCAATAACCCTTGCACTTTGTAGTCTGGTGAACCCTGATCATGTAATGCAGTCCTATCCATTACTGAGATTCTTTCTCTATTGTTATGAATTTGTTATTTGTCCATTCATTCACTTATTCAATAGGTATTTAATAGAAATCTGTGCTTTCACATGTCCTGTTCTGAATACTATGGATAAAATCAGCAGAAAATGGCATGGTGCCTATTATCTAGGGAATTTTGGTAAATTAGGGTGATAGGTAAGTATTCATTGTGATTAGTTGATCTGATGGGGATAAAAAATATTGTTCACAGAAACCAAAGAGATAGCCTGCCAACCTCAATCCTAAGAGTAAAGGATAGATATTCAAAGGTGACATCTATTCCAGTTTGATTAAAAAAGTGATTTTTTACTTTTAATGATGAAAGTAAGAATATATATATATAAAGTAGGCAATTAAAAAGAGAACCGAGGCACTGAAAAATAAGGAAAATAAAAGATACTCGTAATGACACCATCTCCTGACCTTCAGAAATATCTACTGGAACCAAGCCCAGAATATATAAATATCCCCACTAGAAGCAGAAGAACTGATACTAGTAAGAGAAGCATGTATAGGTGATGTCTCTGCAAATCTTCAAATTCTTGATAAATCTTGAATTAGCCTCTCCCAGTCAGAGAAATACAAGTCTCTCAGAGACACTCATCTGTCTTCTCCAGGAAGAGGGCATGGCCCTGGACTTCTGTGGGTAATGAAGTAGCCTTTCCTTTTACTGAGAATACCTGGCTTTCATGGAATATGATTTATCTATGCAAATTTCTCAGCGATTCCTTAAAATTATATCATTAGGAATCTAAAAAAATTGTAATATGAAAAGTAATTGTGCCTAAGCACATACATATATATCATACATATATATCATTTGGTTTAATACTGTATTTACAGACATAAGCAAACTTAAGGGACAATTTGGTAAATAAAGATTGTAAATATCTGAGATATTACCAACTTCACAGAAATGAGTGTTCCCAGGGTACTGTAACAACACCCGTCACCACCACCATCATAGTAAGGGTTCAGGTGGACCAATGGGCAGAGGTCAAGGAAGAAGACAAGAAAAACACTGTGTCACATGACCATGCATTGTGGATATAATAATTGGCAAAAATAAAAATGCTCAAGTGTTTGGAGGGATGATTTAGTTTGCGTAAGGTTGAAGGTTCATTTTGTTACTCATCTTATCAATGTATTTTGGAAATAAAAAAAAACTGCATAATTAAACATGTTGAATGTTAGAGACCTGCTGAAAACACTTGAAATATATTCGGTATGTTACATATTTGTTATTTTAATCCATTTTTGCTTTTTTGTTTGATAATTGCATCCTGTTTTCCCAAGAGAATAATATGTGCTTCAGTTAGAGTTGAGTAGCTAATGACTTACCAACATGCACTCAAAAAAAGAATGATCTATTTTTTCTCTCTCCTATTTTTGATATAAAAAGGAAGGAAGAGTGATGGTGTACCTACCCAAAGAAGAAAATGAAAGGTTACATGGTCTTCTGTGGATCCACAGAGTTTTTGGCCTAGATATTGCAATTGTACTGACTTTTATTGGATGCTTCCAATTTTCCAGACAATGTGCCAGCTTCTGAGGAGACAATCAGTAGAGCATGCCCCCTGCACATTAAATCCTAAGAATTTTATGAAGAAACAGACACTGCTATAACTTACTGCGTTCTTTCCTGGTAATAGGGATCAAAATGCTGCTTCAGATTAGGAAGGACTCATGTTATGATTTAGAACATTTCTCAACATATGTGATAGCATAATATGCAACATAGAGTCATGGACATGGATTATTATGTTCTTGCTATCTGACATTATATGCCACAATATGGTATTTATAAGTCAGTACTCTTTAACAAACTCACAAGGAAGTATTGGAGGAAGATCATTTCTGAGAATGAAGTAAGGACCTAGCCCTGTGCTAAATATTCTATTATCTATATTATGTCAGGAAATTCTTGTACAAACCCTCTATTCTTAATTCTCAAAATTCATAAATAAATACGTAAATAAAATTTGAAATCCTCAATTTCTATTTTATATACATATGTAGACATTTATGTAGGTACATATTTATTTATTTATTTTAATTTCATCTCGGTAAAATTATTGGCTTATTCAGAATGGAAATATATTTTAACTTTTGCCATTTAAGAAAAAGTATTAAGAAAGTAAAAATAATCTAATTAATTTTTACCCCCTTTGTAGAGGGTTATATTTTGAAAAGCATATTACAGTAAAAATAGGTCCTCTGTTGATTATTGTGCGAAATCTCAAAAATGTGGATAATATTCTGGCACTATTTATGTATGAATTGGACACTGGGTTCTTTTTAATACCTAAAAAGTTCTGAACCAATAGCTTTTGATTTTTTGATTTCTCTGCCCTCTGTTCACGGAATATGAGGTTTAATTCATTTGAAGTTTAGTTCAAGAACAAAACTTAATTGAACTTAGGGTGAAAGAAATTTTTTGCCTCTTCATCTTTGCTACAGACTCCTCTCTGGGTAAAACTTTGGATTGTACATTATTACCAGATGTGAAGTCAAATTGGATTAGCCAATTTAGCTTAATCTGAATATATTTAGAAAGTAAATCTGAACATATTTAGAAAGTAAATCAGTTAATCTTCTACATTAAAAGTGCTTATTATATTAAGAATGAAGTTGAAGGAGCAAAATTCTGTAATCATGACACATATCAGCATAGTTTCAAAAGAATAGTTTTACATGACCCAGAGATCACCCCTGTTCCTTCGAATAGGGAAAAATTGAGTTCATATTTGTTCACAAAAAGACAACTCTAACCAGCTTTGTGAGGATTATAGCAAAGCTCTTTTTTGACCTAGTTTTTATTAAAAGCCTTGTGTACTCAGACTTCCATCTAACTCTCCCAGAACCTGACAGTTCTTCTATTGTTTGCCAGTAATCGATCATTGTCTATTTATTGTAAAATTTCAGAAATGATCAAGAGTTCAGTTAAATAATTTTTTGCATGAGAAATGAAGAAATATGTGGAAACATTATAGATACATGATTTTATTTATTTGATAAAATGTTTGGAAGTTCCGTTAGCTAATTTTGCCTCATATTTTTTTGTCAACTCACTGGGTCTTCCAGAATTTTATGCATTTCAATGAAAGGAATGCAATATTGTTTGTGTGTGTTTATAATAACAACAGCAACAACAACAAAAAATAACCTAAAAGAACTGAAGGAATTAAAGCCTTTCTTCATTTATGATATTATTCTTAAAAACTCTTTGTTGGAGAGAAATGTATTTGATAATTATTATTTCGGTGTTTCAACATCTTTACAAGGTGATTGTACAATTGAAAAAAAAATGGACTTTGCAGACAAATCTTTGCCCTGCCATTTATTTATAAACTGTGGGATCTTAGTCAGCCTTCCTGAATGTTGGTTTGCTTTCAAGAGTTTGAAAAGGTGATAGTAATTTATAGTGTAGTAGTGTGTACCTGAAACCAAATTAGGTAATACAAAGTGCCTAATATTTAGTCAATGTTGAGTGTTTGTTATTACAAAAGCTAATTTTATAATGTAACTTTTATGTCCCTCATATTTTACCATTACCCTTTTTGCATGCTTTTCTTTATAGCTACCCTGTCACCCTGTCTCCACACTGCTTCTTGCCCATGCTAATAAACCATTGTGCCCAAAATGGCATCTAAAAATTTGTCAAAGCAAGAAACTGGAGTGTGCTTGAGAGTTGTGATAAAATGTGGAGACAGGAAGAAAAAAAATAAAATCATTGTTTTTGTTTTCCTATTTGCCTAATTAAGAGTTCATTTTTAGTTTTTAGGTTTTTTTTTTTTTGAAAAAAAATAAAATCATGGTTTTTGTTTTCCTATTTGCCTAATTAAGAGTTCATTTTTAGTTTTTAGGTTTTATTTTTTTTTCCCTTACTTCAAGGCACTTAAGTTCCATTAGCTAACTTAGGACAACAACAAACCTCTCTCTTTATATTGCTATCCATTGTGTCATTGTAAGTGTATCTTAACAGAATCTATAATTGAAATAATTATAAAACTATTTAGTACCCTGTTTTGTAGATTTTATTTAGACCTGAGGCTTTTTAAAAAATACACCGTATCACTAAACTCGAACTAGGTTAACATAAGAAGTGGAAATATTTAGACCAGGCATAAATAAAATCTGACAACCACATTAATATACAAGTTGTAGCCCCTTCTCTTCATATTTAGATGGAATAAAATTCAGTTGAATTTATTGTTTAAAGTACAACATTATAAATGGGCAGAAATGAATTACCTAGTATTTCATTGCACAATAAGATTCAAACTTAAGATTAAAAATTTTTTAAATATATTAAGAAGAAAATAACATTAAATATAGTTCCACAGCAGAACATCTAATAATGTTACAAATCTCAAGTTAAAGATAAGAGGGGGAAAAAAAAGCCCCAAAGGGCAAGGATTTCTAGTTTCACTTTGCTTTCATCCTTGTTTAATTTCAGAGCATGAAATTACTTCCTTGACATATATCAAATTCAATAAAAGCAATAAACTGAGGACCTTGATATCTTGTTAAAAATAATAGAACCATGTCATAATAAAAACTGGGCAAACCATGTACTAAAAAAAAAAAAAAAAAAAGCAGTTATTACTTGTTCCATAATGGTAATACTTTTTCATTGGCTAGAGTGCATCTGGACTAAGTGGCTAAAGTGGCTACATCATTGCCAATTGGCAGCTTGTTGTGGGAGGGCCCAAGCTTCCAATGTGCTTCTGAAAAATTAACTATGTTAATTAAATAATTGATGAAACACTGTCATAAAATGAAGAGGTACATAAAACTATTTATGCAAAAAAAAATTTTGCACAAAATCTGTATTTTTTCTTTTTTTTCTGTTTTTGTTTTTGTAGTAACAGTAACAGACTTTATATAGAAAGAGTTTATGAGAGAACGAAGTGATTGTCATATTCATAGTTAATGTATTTTGGAAGTCTAAATGTTCACAAATCTGATACATCTTTATTAACCAGTGAATAAATAAAAATTAGCTGCAACTTAACTTAGAGAAAATGAGTAATGTTTTACAACTGCTATTTTAAACACTTATAAAATTGAAATTTTGCTCTTATAAGAATCATATCCAGTTGTTTGGTGATGATCCTTCCCACAAGATACACTCTAGTGTTCATTTTACTGTGTTGGTACCTCTTGTCTTTTACATTTACTCTTGCATCTCCATCATGCCACTCCCCAAACTATCCTTCTGAATAACACTTTATATATGTATCATCAAGGAAAGAGCATTGGAATTACTCAATAACATCTGGCGAGTATAACTTGAAGGCTTAAAGATAAGTAAAAGTCACACTTCGTTGAATGGACTAAATTCATTTTATGGATGTCTCAGTGAAAATTCCCAGGTACAACACTAAATCACCTATTTATGTTCTTGTAGAGGCTGTACTCTTTCCGTTCCTTTTCTAATATTATGGAAATAAATGGTTAATAAGAAAGTGTAGCTGAGACATAGATATTCAATGAGTGTATATATAAAGAGAAGATTACAACTAATTTTTTAAATCTTTTTTTAATTGAAGATGGACACAATGTCTTTTTATTTATTTATTTATTTAATTATTTACTTTTTATGTGGTGCTGAGGATTGAACCCAGTGCCTCATACATGTGAGGCAAATGCTCAACCACTGAGCTGCAACACTAGCATTAATTTTTTTTTGTCAGGGGAACTATTCTCTGATAATGGTATATGGTATATCAGTAAGAAATGCCACATCTCTTGGTTTGTGGTAGCATCTTATCAACTCCTTTAATTAGGATAACAAACTTTACCCACATTTCTTTGTTTTACTCTATACAATATATATGAAAGTAGATTTGAAGTTTATGGTTCTAGTCAAATAGCTCAATATTAACCTGTAATACATAATCCCTTCCTGGGGTATAAATGAGAAAGGCAATTTTTCTTTGTTTCAGTTGCATTAAACTTTTGTTGGTGAATATACAGCTGTGATTTTTATGAGTTTTTTGGAGAATATTATGATTATGTTATCAAAAAAAATTGAGTTTCAGCTGGATTTTATCAACAAGAATATTTGTTGAATGGTACTAATAAATATTTATATTGAAGAGCTTTAAATGTATAATTGTAAAATTATGACTTGAATGAGAAAAAAAATAATTTCTCTTTCACCTAATGCTTAATTATTTTCAAAATGTTTTATGTAATTTTTCTGCAGACTTTGATAACAAATGACTGCAAATATATTTTACTTTTCCTTACTCAAATTCATTCACTAAAAGAAGCAGGAATGATCTTATTTACAATTTGGGAAGCATTGTCAAGTCATTTTCAGTAGAATTTTCCCATAGAAGTAATGAGACATGAATGATTATCAGTCATGTAGTGATTTTAGGAAAATTTCTATGTAAGTGCCAGGTAAATCGCATTGACTAGATAATCAGAAAAGTGACATTTATTTAAGTTGTTATCAAAGCTCTAAGATTATGTACTCAGGAAATAAATACTTGTCTGTGTCAATTGCCAAAATTGAGATTTTTGTATTATAATTTTTCTTGAGTAAATCAAACTATCAACATATATTGCCACTAGATGATGACATTCTCTTTTAGATGTTTTTAATTGACATGTGTTAACTGTAAATATTGATGGGATTCTGTGTGATATTTTTATATATGCATATATTGTGCATTGATTATGTTCAACCATCCTGGTTATATGACTCCCTTTAGCATGGTAAGGCTGATCTAGGGGTCATGTTAAAAAGTCTTTATTTCTTCTTTATTTCTGAGTAATAATCCTGTTGGGTACAGTAATCTTGAATGGCACTTTTTTCTTTCGAGATTTAGAATGTGTCATTGTATTACTTCCTAGCCTTCAGAGTTTCCATTGAGAAATCTAGTTAGTCTAATGGGGTTATCATTAAATGTGACTTGGAACTTTTCTCTTGCACATTTTAAAAATCCATTCTTTGTCCCATACTTTTGACAATTTGACTATAATAATAATGCTGCAATGAAGATATTATTATATTTTCTGGCCATGTTTATTTGGAGTTCTACTAGCTTCATGTAGAAGGATGTCAATATAGTTTTTAAGATTAGTAAAGTTTTCTTCTCTTATTTTTAAATAGATTTTCTTTGTACTTAATCTTTATACCTTCACTTTTGGATATACCAATAATGCAGATGTTTGACCATTTAATGGTTTTCTAAAGATCTTGTGTGAAGATTTCTTCACTCAGTTTTTATTTATTTTTTTGGTCTAAGTGTGATATTGGAAAGACCTGTCTTCAAGCTCTGATATTCTTTCTTCCACTTATTATAGTCTTTTGTTAAGAATTTCAAATAAATAATTTTATCTGAATTATTTATCTCTTGATTTCTAAGATTTCTCATTCATTTGTTAAATTTTCTTTTTTTCTGAATTTGTCATTCATATTCCTCATTGTCTTCTTAATTTAACTGTTTACATTTTCTTGTCTCCTATTGAGCTTTTTAAAAATCATTCTTTTATATTCTTTATCAGGTATTTCATCCATTTTGATTTTTTGGAATCTTTAGATTTTCCTACATTTGCACATCTAGTGAATTGAATATCTCCACCACTTTAGTGGCATAGTCTTCTTAGTAAGAGACATTTTTCTGAAGATAAGTATTAGGTTATTGGGGGTTTTGTTGTTGTTGTTGTTTGTTTGTTTGTTGTTTTTTTCTGCAGTGCTAGCTTTATTTCCAGCTAGGCACTATAATGTAGAACCTGAATATTGTTTGGCTTTAATTAGTGAGTTTTGGCACAGTGCATACTATGACAAAGTTAGAAAAATCCAATGCCTCTGTGGGTCATGAAAAAAATGGGAATACTCTAGCAGTTCAGGCAGGTGTGGTATAGAAATCAGAGTGTGTGAAATGCATACTGTATGGCTACTTCTATAATAGAAATGTCATCCCCTATCAAGTGATGAGGATTTCCCTAAGCATTGTTGATTGGAAGGATCTCTGGAACTTGCTATGGCAGGAGCGATGAGAAACCTGAATCTAGTTTCCTGTGACCAGATAGTGGTGTAGACACAAGTGTTTCATGGAGCAAAGGGGGGTTAAGGATCACAGTATCCCTCTATGACACTCATACCCAGTTCCATCAGCAGTGAATGATCAGACACGTTGTAAGGTCAGCCCATGATAGAAATCACATAGATGTGCCTGGGTTTCTCTATCCATCCCTGAGTCAGGTGCTCCTGTGGAAGATGCGATGGCCACCTGCCCCCCCGCGCCCCCCCACCTTAGCTGAACTGCCCTTGAGAGCAAGTGGGAGTAAGCAAGAACAGAACATGGTCACTGTCCAGAAAATTCCTCTATGTACCATGGATAGGTGGTACAATAGACAGGAGCATGGCATTGCGCAAAGCTTCTACAGTATCTCCTGGGAGTGGGGAAGCAGAGAATCCACAGGGTTTTTTCCCCTGCTCTGTCAGTGATAGGTACCTGAGCAAGGCACCAAGTAGAGGGGTGGTAGGGACCATTAGGTGACTGTCTTCAGTTCTGGCAATTGGTCACACTCCTGGGCTCAGAGAACAGGATCCCCCACCTCCCAGTTCATCAGTGGCACCTTCCATTATCCTCCATCTCAGAAAACCCATCCTCAACAGTGGGGCATTTGGCAGGTTAGAGTCAGAGTAATTCTACTGAGCCTTATTTATTTATTTATTTTGTGATCCAGTGCAGTGAAATGTCTACAGAGGTTCCAGAAATGGAAACATTCAGGGTTTCTGATCCCAGAATGGTTGAAATTCAGACAGTAGGTTCGTTTTCAGTATGGGCGCTAACTACAGAACACTAAGGGGTTTTCTGGGAAGTGAGGTGAGAGGTTCTTTTTCAAAATAAGGCTACTGTGCAGATTGTAGGTTTCTTTTCTAATTAGACTGCAAGCTTGTAAGGATTTTGAAACTCTTTAATAGCTAAAGTTACCAGCATCCACACTGATAAAGTTTGCTGAAATTCTCTCTCACCTTTACTCTTGCAAAGAGGAGATTTTTTTTCTTCCAGCCTGAAACTGGAACCAAAAATATTATGGTATTTCATTTCTCTTTCTATGCTCTATGCCAGGTCTCTGAATCTTAAAAGGTTTTTATCTTTCTCCTGCTATTTTCCAGTGTTCTCCCATAATCATTCACCTCAAAATGAACTATATACTGTTGCATTGGTTCATCTTTGTGGAGGAGTAGGTGAGTGGTGAGCACCTCTATTCAGTCATCTTGACCTTCCCCGACTGACCCCTTCATTAATACCAAAATCTATATTCAGAAATAGTACTAGAGGGCTGGGGTTGTGGCACAGTGGTAGAGCACTTGCTTAGCATGTGTGAGGCACTGGGTTTGATTCTCAGCACCACATATAAATAAGTGAATGAAGTAAAGGGTCCATCAACATCTAAAAAATATATTTTTTAAAAAAAGAAAGACTAGAGACACTTCATAGAGACAGTGCTGATGAGCCTCTGTAATAAAATTTAAATGTAAATAATTATTAAAAAATCTTTTAACCTTAATGCACATGCTTTGATCATTTTTTTAATCTACTTGGCTACTTGGTCATTGATATAACAAGGTCAGGAGCACAAATGATATTTTAGCAGATGCTAAAATCTAGTGTTGTATCTTTAATAATTAGTCCCAGAAACAATTAGAAAGTGATATTGATACTGCAGGTTACAGGTGATAAGTTCTCCTTCCACACATGTTGAAGTATAACATTAGAGAATAACACTGAGGCGAGCATAAAGCAGGGTTACTTTACAAAGGGGTAACATAGACTTCTCCTGGGAGGGAGAAGCAGGTAATAGCTGGTATTCTGGTATCCCAAGACGTGAGGGCATTCTGCCTTTTTTATTTGTCCTAGGCTTCCTTTGTTCTTCTTTGTTCTTCTCTTAAAGGTAAGAAGCAGATGGGCTGGAGGAGCTAAGTAGGAAAGGGGTGTAATTAGCAACTCCCTGCAGGGACGATCCCTGGGACAGCTTACCTTAGCAACTGGTTGGAGCATGGGCAGGTTATCCTGATAAGGGTGGAGGAAGGGCTCTGAAAGGCATTAGCATTTCAATCCCTCTCCAACTTCCTGAACTCACTCAAATTGGCCTCCTTGATTGACCAGACTTGATTTGTCTCTCTATACAGACTGCCTGTCTACTTCTGGCTTCTTTACGATGACCAACACCATTGTATTTCACTAATTATAAAGAAAAGGGAAATGCCTTTAGGTAGTATGACTTGGTTTTCCTAAAATTCAAATGTTTTCTGACAGTAATTATAGTCCATTGGGAATGAGACATAAAGCAAGTCATTTTAGGTGACTTTACGTACTATGTTCATATAGGATAGTGCAACCAACAGTTATTTAAATGTAAATAATTATTAAAAAATAATTAAAAATATTAAAAAATAGAGAAACTTTCTGTTTATGTTTCATCCATTGTCATTGCTGTATGTGCACATTTTGTAAAGTGAGTTAGAATACATTTTGGTGATGTGTTTTTTTTGTTGTTGTTGTTTTGTTTTTTTTAAGTGATAGCAGTGCTTTTAATGTAAAAGGCAATCCCATAGAAATCTGAAGAATGCAAACAACCTGGATATTTTCAATGTAAAAATAATGATATGAAATTCCTTTGTTCCTTTTGAAATTTGAGCAAGTTTAACATTTATCACTAACAAAGTTAGAACAATAACTAAAACCTAATAACTTTTATCATAGGCTTTTTATGTAAAATAGATCATGATTATGTTAGATTGCTCAAATCTCTCCCTGGTTTGCCCTGTTCAATATCTCAAGTTGATCCCACCCTACTTCTAGACTGTTCCATCACCAAAAAAGGAAAAAAAAAAAAGTTTTCTCCCTTAAAATGAATCACTTTTTAGCATTATACATAATTTACTTATTTTTAATTGATAAACATTTCCCTCCCAGGGTACTGCTGCATTTTAAATGACAGAGTGGAAGATTTTTCAGATGTTCTTTACTGATATATTCCAAGTGGGATGAAAAATGCCAAATATACCTGCTATATTGTGATTGATAAATATGGGTTAAATAACTATATTTGAAACAGTCAAATAATTAGCAAACTACAGCAAATCCTTTTGGGCATGTGTTTTGATTTTTTGCTTATAATAAATTTTATATGTAGGTAGAAGTTAAGGAATACTAACTTAAAAATTGAGAAACAGTCATGGGAGGCTTTAATTAAATGCCTTTGTTTTGAAACCGCTGTTGACCGGGTGACGAGTTCTTGCTTCCCCAATGTTGAAGAATAACACCAGAAAGCACACGCCGAGGCAAGGTCAGAGTAGAAATTAAAGTTTATTAAAGGACAGCAGAAAAGACTTCTCCCGGAGGAAGAAGGGGACCCAAGAGGTGGAATCCGTGGAAGGGCTGTTCTTTCCCCTTTTTATAGTTCTTTCAGTGATGGAATGTAGGTTGGAGGCCTATAGGTGGGCTTAATTATCACCTTTTGGGATGGGCTATCTCCAAGTCTGTTGGGGCTGTTTTCCCGGGCTCCATTAACATTTTTTTGAGGTGGACTTTGGCCTAGGGCCTTTTCAGGACTTCATTAACATTCCATGAGTTGTCCTGCGTTTTCCCTGAGTCATTCCCAGCATGGCCTCCATTTTAGATTTCACTCGATATTAGACCCGATTTACCTAACTACACTGACTACCTAACTTTAAATCTGGCTTCATTCCCCCCTCTAATTTGGGAACTCCTTACTGCTGTAAGGAAGGGAGGGTGAAGAAAATCTTTCTGGCTTCTTCAGGCTGAAAAGGGACGGTGTGGGGCAAGCAGTTTGGAGTCCCCCTTTAAAAATCGGGTCTATTGAGTGGGTCCATGATAGAAGTCTGATTGAGAAGTAATAGACTGGAAGGCCATGAGTGATGGGTGGTCTATAAGAGAAACAAGAATTCATTAGTACTGGAACCATATTGATGCAGCAATAAATCCCATAGCACAGGAATATGCCAATGAGTATGATGGCAAAGACAAAGACTAACAATGTTTTCCACCAGGAAGTACCAAGAACCAGGAGCTAAGATATTGTTTCCATGACAAAGTTGCTGAGGACATGGCTTCTATCTGAGCATGTAAATCTTTAAGGATATTTGTCACATTGCCAGAATTGTCAGGGATGTAAACACAACATTTAATTTTTAGGGTTACAGATGTACAGTTTAATAACTTAATGTCATCTGACTTGCAAAATCCTTTTGCTAGTATGACCTCTGTGTCTAATAGAGAAATTTTTAATTCTGTAACTTAGGGCTGGATAACCATACTAGCAAATAAAGGCCTTGAACTAAAAACTACTCTGGCAGTTCCTTTTGATAGTTATCAGGCATTCCTGTCTGTGAATCTCTTTTGAAGCCTCCAGTTTACTTATTTATGGAAGTTACATTTAACTATTATTTTATTTAAAAATGCCCAGGAATAGCTGTGTTTTGGCTTTGACTATCTTTGCTAAGTGTTTAAGATGAAGCAAGTCAAACTGACTTTTGTTTCCATCTATTGTTAACAGTCAGCTGAATTTCCTTGGGAGTCCTCGGGAACTTACAGCAGCTTCTCAGATCTGCTAGTGCCATTTGCGCTAGGATGGGTCCAGGCCTTGCTTGACCATGTGGCTTCCCTCGGAAGCATCAGGGATGTCTCCCTTTTCTGATGACCCTCCTCTTCACAGCAAATGCACTGATTGGCTTTCTGTCCTCCACTGGTCTCATTAATCTCCCTGATCGGGAGGTTATGTGGCCTAGAGTTGCAAAGCTCTTTGGAAAAGTCCCCTATCCCCTGACTCAGACTGACTCAGAGGGCAAGAGCCAAATTTTTAATTTTAAAACTTAATCTTAAACATCCAGCAAATAAGTTTTAACAGCCTTATATTAAGAGCACTGGGCTTTAATGTCTATCTTTCTATCCTGTAGGTGATAACTCCTTATCTTACATTAACCCAGGTTGTGAGTTCTTAAAGCAGTACCTCTGCAAAACAGGTAATCTTTAGACCATCTAAAAGCAAACTACAAAACAAAATTAACTAGGGTAAAAAACATATTTAGTTCATGTAATAGCTACCTTGAAGTTTGGCAGAGTTATACATTATAATCCCCTGTTTGAGATCCTAGTAATCTTGACAAAAAACAACTTTAAATGTACTGAAATCTGGCCTACTTCTTCCATACTCACTTTCACATTCTGTGAGATGGGACATAGAGCCTTATCTCAAGTAAGGTGGGGCTCTTCATAGATCTTAAATACTATAGTTCTGAAACTGATCTTTGCTTTTTAAACATTATTTTACAAAGCCTACATAAATTGTTGTGAACTTGAGCAAACTTAACATAATATCACATCTAAAACATGAATTAAAGAAAGGCTGAATGCTTCTAACCTTTTGTAGAAAAGTAGTAAAGTACTTTTGTGTTTTACAATAAAACCTTTACACAGATTAAGCCCTCATTAACTTAAAAATACACTTGTTGTATCTCAGTGTAAAAAGGTAACATAGAACTGTACATATCTTATTGATAACAAGCCCAGTTATAGAACACAAATGATTTAATTATATCTCCAACATGTCTTTCTTTTAAGCCTAAAATTACCATACAACTTTAGAACACCAGCTTGATATAATGCTCTTTCTAAAGCTTCTACCTAACAGACTTGTATACCTGGAAGATGTGAACACATTAATAGCACCAATTACATTGATGTTTTTATATTAACCAAGTTTAGCTTTTAAAGAGATAACATAGCACAATTCTCTAAAACAATAGCACTTGTTTAACCAGCTGTTTAATTTCTTTAAGATTACTTGCTCAAAAACTTACACTTGTAAGCAACTTACACAGACCTTCTTTATATCATTTATTTAAACTCTTTTAATTACTTTTGATCAAAAATAGAACTTATCAGAAAAACATTAACTTGTCTGTAGGATCAAAATCATGAGCTCAAAAAAAATACAGAATCTTAAGAAAAAAGCAAAAGTCCTAGAAAAAATTGACTGGCCTGTAATTACTCTTTGGTTTAATCTAGTTTGAGTTCCCATAAAAAGACACTTTTACCCTTTTTTTTTCCTTGGGTCTCAGATCTGTCTCCTACTGAGTGCTCCAGGCTTCTTCTATTTGCATATCAGCTTAAGCCCTGACTTAGGTCTGGGAAAACTGGAATTCTGAGCACAAACCTCATGCCTAAGGCATTTTAACCATAAGTCACAATTTTCAGGTTTGGATGTTGAAAATTATGATACAAGTTTAAGATACAATTTATAAAATTTCATACCTTTACATTTTCCTACACTAGAAAAACTTGCTCATACAAAACTGAAAATAGAATCTTGCTTAATAATATAAAGCTACCATCAGAAGAGATCCCTTCAGGATCATTAAGCCACTTTCTTTGTTCTGAAGTTTCTAAAGTAGTATTAAGTTTCATTAAATCACCTGGATAAAATCTTAAGAAAACCACACACTACCATGTATATCCAAAATTAAGCTTTAAAAATTTCCAAGACTGTTGCTATTCAATGTTATTTCAATAAGCCAGACCAACGTCCCAATCCAACATTTTCTTTTCCTGAATCTTACACACTAAGGGGAACAGATACCAAATCATAATTTACTATCCTTGCCCAAATTAATGCACTGGTACACCTAGTGAAATCTTTTCAGGCTACCCAGTTCAAAATTGATGAAAAAATAAAACTGAATGATTGGGAGTTACTTGCCAACTTGGAAGTAGAGTTCTTTTAATTTTCTATCCTAAGTATCTAAGTTCTCTGGCATGAATTATCTGAAATCACAAACTAAATAATTACCTAACCCTAACTTTTTACTGCAAGATTGTGCAATGCTTCAAACTCATTTAGATACCAGATGTTACAATGAAACATCATCTTTTAGACACACATTTAGCCTAGATTATCCCCAAGAAACAATCAGACAACTAGATAAGAAAATATCTCTCCAGGTTTTGAACTTCCATTTAATTATGACTCCTATCAGTGGCACCATAGATTTCCCCATGAGTGGACCAGATATTTTCACATAGGGGCAACTATAGGTGTAAAATTAAGGGCCTCAGTGTGACTGACTTTACTGCATTCAGGTGGAGTAATCCTTGCAGTGCAGGGAAAGAATGAGGAAATTCCCCAGAGCGAAGATGGCTCTGGCAGCTGCTGAGAAATCCTCAGTTTCCCCTTTACTTATAGGATTAGCACCTTTGGATAGACCCAATCCCAGGCAATCTGGCATATCTCCTAACTTTTCCAGTAGAGTCAGTTTTTATCTGCCTTAGGTCTTGAAGGGGGAAGAGGGTATGTACTTTGATTGGCTCAAGTTTTTCTCTTGATTTTTTTCCTCAGTGAGTCCAAGATTTTTCTCTTCATAGCAGATATCATAGCTAAGTCTACTTTACACTGTTGGCATAATTTAGGATTTTCTCTTAGAGCAATGAAAATCTGAACGTACAGCACCTCACACCATTTCCTTTTTGTAAATTTTATCAAACTGTCCCACTTTTTCAATACGCAGGCTAGTGGTGCACCTGGCGTATTGGAGAGAGAGAAGCTCCCGTCTGAGTGAGAAGAAAACAGGACTCAGGCGCCCACGCTGCGCCAGAAAAAAACTGTTCTCATTAGGGACGTCTCCCTAGGTTTGAGCTTCCTAAACGGTCCAGAAAACCCGTCTCTCACCTTGCTTTGCCAAGGGGTTTCTGGTCCCCTTTAGCAAAGTGCTAGGGTCTCAGTTTGCCCTGTGCCAGAGACCCTGGGAGGATTCAGACTTAAGGGCATTACTGCATCCTCCTGGCCACTAAAAACCCATTGGAAAAGAGAAACATGTTCTCTTTTGTTGCCTTTGCTCTGTGGACTAGCAGATTACCTGAGGAGTTGATTCTAAAAATGCCTCTCTAGCAGCTTAAAGAGAGCACAGCTCATTTTAAACATTGGGTGGTAAAACAGACTATTGAAAGTTACCTATGCACCTTAGGGAACCTGGGCAGATTTTACTAATTATAATTATCTCATGACTTTCTCAGTCTCAACCCGAATTGCTAACATTTCTGACCTGTGAAGGAAGGGGAGCATCCAGGAGGGATTGGATGCGGGGTTTGGAGTGTTGCGTAGCCCATACGGAGGCAAATGTGATTGGGGCTTTCCCTCAGTGCCATTCATCTACCGATCACCCTAGATACCCCTGGGGGCTGTCGGGAGGAGGCTCAAGAGAAAGGAACCTTAGGAATCGTCTGAGTGTAGCCCGGACCAGAATTCCGCAGTTGTTCCAACTCCTTCCCCCACCTCCACGCATCCGAGGCAGATCGGGATTCAGGACACTGTGTACTCACGCCAATTGCTCTCCGGCCCAGAACAGAAAAGTTGGAAGCGGCTTTGGCAGAACCCAACATGCCTGCTCTGTATTGAACAGGTGATTAAGAGCTGCCTAGGCCGAGAAACCTCTCACCCGAGTCTTGAAGAGTGGCGGCTGCACTAGTTGCGTTTAAGTAGCCGTCAGGTGCCCACCTTACCCTCCAGAGAGAAAGAGAGAGAAAGATGCACCTCAAACAGACATGGGGTGCGTGCACTTACCTCGGTGTAGAGTCTCGGTGGGACCTCCAATATGAAACCGCTGTTGACCGGTGACGAGTTCTTGCTTCCCCAATGTTGAAGAATAACACCAGAAAGCACACGCCGAGGCAAGGTCAGAGTAGAAATTAAAGTTTATTAAAGGACAGCAGAAAAGACTTCTTCCGGAGGAAGAAGGGGACCCAAGAGGTGGAATCCGTGGAAGGGCTGTTCTTTCCCCTTTTTATAGTTCTTTCAGTGATGGAATGTAGGTTGGAGGCCTACAGGTGGGCTTAATTATCACCTTTTGGGATGGGCTATCTCCAAGTCTGTTGGGGCTGTTTTCCCGGGCTCCATTAACATTTCTTTGAGGTAGACTTTGGCCTAGGGCCTTTTCAGGACTTCATTAACATTCCATGAGTTGTTCTGCGTTTTCCCTGAGTCATTCCCAGCATGGCCTCCATTTTAGATTTCACTCGATATTAGACCCGATTTACCTAACTACACTGACTACCTAACTTTAAATCTGGCTTCAGTTTTATTTAAAAAAAAAAATTTATTAAAGGATGCAGAGTAAATTTTAAGGAACTCTGAAATTTGTACATTTTTAAATGAAATATATATTTGGAAAATATTTCAATCCTTTGATGAAAAATTACAAAAGAAATACAAACATGGAGAATAAAGTTCAAAAAATTAAAAATGAAGATGAATTCTTTTAAAGTGTCTTAAGAGCAAATAATTTAATCAAAACATCTTGGCATCACCTTAATGTATTAGGATATGATTTAGATCCACTTTATATTCATCTCATTTTCACAAATAAATATTCTAAATCCAGCAAGTGAATTATTTACAGGAACTTCATAGAGTTGAATTTCTTTTCATGTAATAATAATTTTTTTTGAAACACAGTAGTTCTTTTTATGATAGCTTATAATTCCAGTCCTGTTATAAATGTGCTGCATGAATTTAAATAAAACATTGTCTTTTGGGGAATATTTTCTAGTCTCCAAATATGGGGTTCAAACTCCATGATCACCAAGTTTCCTTCCACCTCTGTGACTCTGTGACTGTGTCTCCTTCTTTCACCATATGTGATTTTGTTTTTGCTTTTATATTCATGTTAACAAATACATCTGATCTACCCTTTTAATTTACCATTTTAATATTTTTTAAAGTGAACATGTTATCCTGAAGCTATGGTTAGTTTCAGAATTAGAATGTCTTATAGTGTTTATTATTGATATTTTAAGAATAGGAGAGAATGTGATTTGCAAAGAAATCTGGCAAATATAAAGAAAACATAATGTTAATGTTTTTCCAAATAACAGTTTCATTATCTTCTTCCAAATATTAACTTAGATATTTCACCCTGAAGCCAACACAAGTTAGATTTTCAAGATGTGAAAAATAATCCTAAACAAGTTATGACTGTATCAATTATTTTACTCAAACTTTATTTCAATTTTTGTGAAAAGATTGCAATGTGAAATATATTATTTTGCATGTCTGAATAAATGAACACACACACAAAGTAGATGTATAAAAAGAAGGCTATTTTTCTGTAAATGATTTTATTACTCAAGTATAGATATCATATATATCCAAGTATATTTGTCAATCACTTTTAATTTAAAAATGTAGTTTATCAAATTTACTGACAATATGTCAGGGGTTTTAGCCCCCTTTTCCCTACTGACCTGCGGGAGAGATTGAACCAAGAAAGGTAAAGGTTGGCTGGCCACCCACATCCAGCCCTCCCTCGCTGGAGGACAATCAGTCACACATGTCAGGGAGAAAGCAGGATCTCTTTTATTGAGAAAACACACACAGCCAATATGATGTACAGGAGCGGATCAGGGTTAAGGTCAGCAGGGTGGGGAGAATTTACATTTACACCCATCCTATAGGCAGTAATGGGAGACACCAGCTGTCCATTCCTGGAGGTAGTCGATTCTTCATCACAACCCATGGCGATGCCTTCTGTCTAATCCATAGGTGCTCTCTTAGCCACATGTGGCCCAGGGACTGGGAAGCCGGTAGCAGCCAGCAAGTTAACTTTCTCTTTTCTGATGCAACATGCCTTACAACAATATGCATATCTTCATACTTTGCCCATTATCTGCATACATTTTGTGAAATTGGAAGAATTTGCTTCTAAAATGATGTGATTTTTAAATGATACCCACACACATATGTATCATATTTGTTTATATCTTAAGAAATCATGGGATAATTAATTCATATGTTAGTACCAGAAATTATGAAGAAATATAAGAGTGTGAGCAGTTTTTCTTAATTACATATTTATTGTTCCAGTTCAAATTTGAAAATGACTTTGACTTAATCAGTTCTTTGTATTTGCAGGAATTTGCGTGGTCATGTTTCTGAATAGTATGCCCAAGATCTACAAATAAGGTATAGTATGTTTTATTTTACATTTAAGTAAATGTTTAAAACTTCATGTTAACATTTTAATAATCAAGAGCTATAGCTCATGAAGAAAATTATAAGTAGATTGTTGGTTTAGAGATCTAACTTACAACCATCATCTATATGTTGTCAATTATTCAGAATTATTCTCATGTCATTAAAATCCTGCTTACATAAAGATGTCTATTTACTGATTTTCTCAAGTATCAGTTCTTTGCAGTAAAATGAAAGTGTTTGCATCAGTTTCTTTGTCATCCAATAGAGATTTTTTTTTCCCCCAAAAGTCATATGGAAATGTAGACACAGCAATTGTTTCAACAAAAGGACCGTATATAGGAATATTTTTCCAAATCCTATTGCCATAGGTAATAGAAGACAGGAAAATATGAATTTATCAATTCTAAGAGAAACATAAAATCTAAAATCAAGGTGTGCAGAATATTAATAGTCTGAGAGAATGCTATTGCTTTAATTTTTCTGTTGGTTTGCTGGAAAATGGATGGAAGTGGAGAACATAATGCAGAATGAAACTGTAAATTTTTCATATATGTATAGCTCTTCATTATCATATGTAATTGCTTATCTGAGTCATGAAATAGAGACTAATATTAAATTAAATTCAGTCATTCCCTGAGAATATAAATTGATAATAGAAATATTGTTTATTACTTTGAATATTCTGAGGGGAATGCTTTAACTACAAAGCATATTGATATGCAAAACCACATATTTGTGGGGCTTTTTCTTCTCTGAAGAGATTCCTATTTCCTATGTTCTTGTGCCAGAGTAGAGTGCTTGTTAAAGGGAGGAAGAAAGGGCAGAGGTGTTGAAATCTGAAAAGTAAATGCCAACCTTTAAGACCTGGGTTTTAGGAAAAAAGAGTGATAGGAAACATTTTTTTTTTTTTTAAAGGTCCTATTGGAGTGACCTTGGATTTGAAATACAAATAAGAATCTAGTTTAAGGAGTGGAGCTTCTTTTTGCAAAAAAGCTAGTAGTGTCTTAGTTTCAGAAATAAATTTAGCAACACGCATTGTAATTTATTATTTTAGTCATGTTTTTGTTCTTAAGTTCTCATCAGAATTTTCAAAAAAGTCAACAGCTGGGCAGAAGAATTTGGAATTCTTTCAAGAATTGAATTTCTCAGCTATTTCTCCTGTGGTTTTAGAAGGAGGCAAGATTAGATATGAATTATCTTTTAATTTTACTTTTAAATGCAGAGTTCTAATTGAATATTGTAAAATAAACTTGAAGGTTAAATGAAAACTAACTGATTTGCATTCATGTAAACTGTTATGTTTCTTTAAAAAATACTCTAAGATACCCTCAGTTATTTTCAGTTGATTTATCACTAACGGTTGTATAAATTTCATAAGCACAGAGCAATATGTGTGATTTTTTTAAAAAAATCCCTTCATTGATTTAGCTTGTTTTTTTCATAGTGCTGTATACCTCAAAATAATAAAAACTAATCATTCCTTTTTGTTAGTTGAAATAATTAATAGCAAAAATAGAAAAAAATATCTTGCAATAAAAATATCAAATTAACCAATATAAAACTTTAGCAAAAATGTCTTCCTTACTTTAGGAATGTTACTAATTGGTATAATATAGGTAAATTGCCAAAAAAATTTTTATTAGTCCCTGACAAAATAAAGCAATGCAAAGTGGCAAAACACTCTTCTTTGTGTAATTCAGAGAATGTGAGTTTTAAAAGTACACTGCTAGAGAAATTACTCAAATGTTGAACTTGCCCCTTGTCTTTGAGCACTTCAAGTGTACAATGCAAGCTTACCTAGTGTGCCCTAAAATTGTTACGACTTCAAAACTATGCTATGTGCTTAGATTCATCTTTCCATTGCCTGAGTGCTTTGGGTATGGATAATCATGAAGGCAATAAATCTAGGAGTTTTTATACATGGCTCCTTTATTATTGACTTTAGGAGAATAAAGAGAAGTTACAAATAACCACATCCAAATAATCAGAATGTGCCACTTCTCTACCTTTATCAGGATAAAATGGAGATTATACTCTGCTTATTTTCATTGTTCATTCTAAGAAGCAGTCTTCATATATCTATTTTTATGTATGTCCCATATTTAAAAGATAAAGGAATGCACATCATGTTTTCTTATCTGAATTTTTATTCTTGATTCTGCTGTCAGGGTGATGAATATGTATAGATAGGCACATTGCAAGAAAACTTCTGAGAGTGATGGAGATAAGAAAATACTTAGTATTCTTGGTAGCAGATAAATGCAAAGGAAATCTGATGGTTACATTTGGTATTCAGTTCTTTTAATCAGTGCTTGTAAGATGAGCTTACAAGGCTTTTTAGAATATTTAACATTTACTACTTCTTACAAGCAAGCCCAAAGGACATTAATGAAGCAAAAGATGACTACTTTGCCTAATTTCATCTCTACCACTTTTGTAATGCTTTATTATATAGTCCTCCTTCATTCAGATGTCACTTTTATTTCATTACAGATCTTGGTTTCTTGTTGAGCATTGAATAATAACAGGGCTTTTAACACAGAAATTAAAACCACTTTCAGTGTCCTGTTACAGGTTGCAATACAATCAAATGTAGGTTTTTGAACTGCCCATTGTTTTGAATTTCAAGTTAAACTTTCAGATCAATCTGGACTATCTCTTGATTCCAAATGTTATTCTTCTTGTGTTATGTCCTTCACTTCTAATTCTGCCTAGACTATATTACCTTCACCTTTATAAAGTAACTTCTGGATTCTGCTCTATCTACACTGATCATGACTTAAGGCTGAGATCAAGCCAGGTTCCTATAAATTCTTCTCTATACATTATAGCTTGCCAACCTTAATGTTTTGACCCCTATTACATATGCTGCATTAAGGACCACACATTATAAGCCTCTTTTCTTCTAATTGCATCAAACAATATATTACTTTATGAATGCCTTTGATTTTCCATTGACTTTGCATTGTATTAATATTACCTCTCCTGCTAGCTGGCTTGTTTCTGGTAAGAGGTGCCACATTTCTGAGAAGAAATGAAAAAAAAAAAAAAAAGAGTCTGAATCCAAATAATCAAAATGACCAGGTCATTTTATATGCTTAGCAAAAAATAATGAGGAAGAAACAAATTGGTAATTTACTAAAACAAATGTTTTAATTTTGTTATTATTATTATTATTTTATTTATTAATTTATTGGTTAGGTACTAGAGATTGAATTCAGGAGCAATAAACCATTGAGCCACATCCCTAACCCTTTTTCATATTTTATTTAGATACAAGGTTTTGCTGAATTGCTTAAGGCCTTGCAATACAGGCTTTCTGATGAAAAGCAAGCAACAGATTTGAGAATACTATAAACATTACTTTTCCAGAGATCAGATATTCAAGGCTAAAATGAGAGGATAAATGTTAATAATGTTTGGCATAGCAAAACAAAGTAACTCTTCTAGCATTTTGAACTGGTTTTCTTCTCCATGAAGTTCCATTCTAACTAGCCTTCAAGAATAAGCTTTGATACACTGTTTGTTTGGACCTGTATTCATATTTAGAAATTCCATAACATTTTACCTGTTATAAATATAGGTCATTATGTTTTACATAATTGAATGAATTTTTATTCTTTGTAAAGTAAGACTACTAAAATAGGAATTATTGTATCGTTTCACTTACACAAATTATTTATAGATTAAGTACCTTAATACAATTAAAAAACTTAGGATGATGCTTAATAAATACTATATTTCATAAATAGTAATCACAGTAATATTAATTATCAAATTTCTCATTTTCAGTACATTATAACACATACCTTCCCTAACTTTATACAAAAGTCATAAGTATTGATTATCCTTTTTGAATTCCTGTGGATTATTTAGAAAAGATATTTGTTATTTTATTTTCTGAGTCCTTATATATTTCAAAATTTCTTTCTCATGATTAAATTTAACATATTTTCTAGGATAGAATTTTGAAGCTGAAACTTTTCCCTCTTATGAACTCAGCAGATGGTTGTTTAATATATTCCAGAGTTTAATGATGTCGGCAGTTTAGAGGCCAATCTAATTCTTATATCTTTGGGTGATTTTCCCTTGTAAGCTCCTATATTTCTTGGTCATTAACATTTGAAAATTCCAGGAGGAGATGTCTTATATAGCATTTCTCATTAAGTTTGTCTGGAAATTCAATTTTTAAAATGTGATCTACTTTAAATGAGGAAAAATATATCTTTTAATTATTTGATTTTTCCATTCCCAGTTTTTTACCCTTTTCCTTTAATCTAATTCATAGGTGGGCCATCCCAGATCAATGTTCCATGCATCTCAATGGTTTTCCTTTATGTATTCTCCACTCTTATCTTCAATAGTTTATTCTACTCTTTATATTTTGGCTTCTGCAGATTCTTTGTGTTCTCTTCTACTTACTTGGCTATTGTATTCCTTCTTTGGACTTCTCTGTTTTTTTTTTTTTCCCTTGACCATTAATTTCACAGTTTTTCCCCCTTACTCACACTGTCCTTCATGAGTTCACATTATTTGTATAGCTAGGTCACAGTAGTTTACTGCCAAAATTAATCCTCAGATCTGCAGAGAATATGACATTTCTTCTATTTAGACAATAACAAATCCAACCTACAACCCAAGTCTCCATAATCTTGTTACCTAAAGAGGAGAAATGAATGAATAAATCATCAGATTATTCAATTAGCTCACCTGTTAATTATTCAGTCTCTCTTAGATAAAACATACTCAGTCTTTGAGTGATGCCAATCCTTGCTTCCACTTTTCTCCCTAAAGTGGTATCTGGGTGTGTATGTGTGTGGCGTGTGGGTGGGGAGACAAGAAAGTTTGGGTATAGAGTCAGATATAGTATAACTGAGAAGATCTCAGGAATATATATATATATAATATATATATATATATTATATATATATATTTTTTTTTAATTATTTTTTTTTTAAAGTGTGACTTTAAGCATTATGCCCTCTGTCTCCTGTATTGTTTGATAGGACATTCCCTGTCCTTGCAGGACATTTCATTTGAAGTCAAAGTCTCTATGTGATTGGTGGTGTAGTAAGAACACAGTAATGACCTTCACCTTATTCTTTAATAAAATCTGACTCAGCCTTCATGGCTGTAGTCAGTGAAGTGTGAATGTGGCACACTTCATAGCCTTCTTCAAAGCTTCTGCCTGCTCCTGTTAAAGATAACTGTTGTGGTGAACTCATCAGGTAGATTCTAAACTAAGATGATGTGTATGAAAGGCCAGAATCAGTGATTTCTATGAGAAACTAAAATTTGGTGTCCCTCTCCCTGAGAGTACTAAACTACCAAGTTCACTCTGCAGAGGCTTCCAGAGTTCTCAGAGGTGTATGCCTTTGGTATAACCCTCTTTTATGGAACAAATCCCCTTTCCCCGAGTATGTTTGAGTGACTATTCTGTCTTCTGGGTTTTTCTTCTTGTGAATATTGTGTGCTATATGTATGGAGAGTGGTGAAAGTTTTATTCCCATCTCCTATCTGTTAAACTTAGGAGCTGTCCTAATCTGAAAGGAGACTGCTATATCTGAATGTTACAGGCTCTGCTGCTTGTACCCAAATCGGGTATGAAGACCAGAAAATTGTGTCACAGTAAAATAAATGGCCCACAAGACTACTAGCTCACGCATTAAATTGTTTTGTATGAAAGAATCTAAGTTTGCTTCAGATACCATTCCCCAAAAATATATCATAATCTTCTCTATTTAGACTAGTGTTTTGAGTTGACCAAAAATAGTGAACTAGTACTCCTTTTCAATGGCTTTTTGAGTTTGGTTCATAATGTACTTTTAAATCAGCTCCTCTATTTCTGTGTCGAAAGGACTATCCAGGGCTGGGGCTGGGCTCAGTGGTACAGTGCTTGCCTACCATGTGTGAGGAACAGGGTTTGATCCTCAGCACCACATATAAATAAATAAATAAAATGATTTTTTCTTTTAAAAGGACTATCTATTTCTGAAACAGGATGAAGTTCCCTTTTTCTGACATCATATTTACTAAGATGCTGTCTTTCTTTTGTTGTCTTGCTCATCATTTTGAGTATGAGGCAAATTCATATTATTTGTATATAATTAATCAGTTGGTAAGTTATGTTTTATCTAAGATTGTATTTTTGTAGTGGTAATTCTTCAGAGACAGAAAATTTTAGGTCTAGACAAGTTGCAACATATCTTACTTGGATGGTTACAAGCTCCAAAGCTAAAACAAACAAAAATAAAACTAAATAAAAACATGCAATCAGTTCGGATAATCACATATGCTAGGACAATTACTGTATACTCCATACAATATTAGGAGATTATTAATATTTTTGATAAAGACAAATAGCATCCCAGGTGGTTTACTATCCCATCCATCTCATGGTCTCTTGAGGTGTTTGATCCTTTTGTCCTTAAATTCATAAGCATCTGTAAAGGTCAGCCCTGAAGCCTAAGAGCAATGTTTTCTTAATAAGCTTATAACCCTCAGGGCCCTGAAATATTCCTCTAATGTTTTTCTCATTCTTATAACATTTTATTCAGCAAAATTTTCATAGATTTCCTAAGTGGATAATTCCATTCATATATTTAAGCATGATTGTAGTTTTATTCTTTACTGAATTTACATATGTGTTTTCTTCCAGTTTTGTTTTGTTTTAAGTCTAGTTTCCAAACTAGACTTAAGCTCAATAATATATCTCAGAGTTCTTGGATATTTTTCTATTGCTACAAGCTGAATCAGGTTATTTAAGCAAATATGTTTATAATAAATAAATTAGCTTTCCTTTTTTGAGCTGTATTTACGTAAAGTCATATCTGATTCCAAATAAGTTCACAATGAATAATATTATTTATACTTTAAAATTTTTAAAGAAGGATTTATAATCACATTAAATTTAAGTCCTCTAAATTCGTTGAAGTGATTTTTCCATTCCAGGGAGCATAAACTATGTTGAGCTATTGTTAGAGCAATGTCTGAATATGGCCCCTTACTCTGAGTATATGTATTCACTCTAAACTGTATTGCAAAGGGGAAAATGTTTATAACAAGCTTTTATCACTTCAATCATTCAGTAAATTAAGGAGTGAATGTTATATGGCTCTTGCTGAATGATTAATTTTTCATTTTATTTCAAGATGCTATGGGTGCTGTGAAGTTGAGCTAAGAAGTGCTTTGCCCTCCCATGTATAAATGGTGCTTTGAAATGTTAGACTTTTTCTCCTCCCAGGAAATGAAGCTGATCATTCATACTGTAGTCTCTTTAAAAAATACTAAGAACTAGTGATTGGAAATATTTAACATATTCAAATCTTACCTAATGGTCTATCCTGTCACTCTCTCAAAATTATCAAGGTCATTTTATCTTACTCTACATTATGACATATGATATACCATTTCAAAATTTTTAGAGTCCTTGAGAGTTTCTAAGCAATCACATTTTATGTCAGGGTGACTTTTCTGTATATTGATCTATAGTGGGTCTGTGTTAGACATAGGGAAAGAGAGTTAGACAGCTCTTTGCTAACCTGATTCATTATATCTAGGTCATGACTGATTGTTACAATTAACTATTCAAAATACTTAATAATTCACATTTGTGTGACTTTAATTTCTGATGTAAATTATTTTTTTGAGTGTGCATATTTGAAAAAAGATTGAATAGTCTATTTCATCATCATTATGTTATTGATTATAAGAAAGAACCAGGCACATGGTGAGTACTTATTCATAGATTACAATATCCAATCATCTTAACAATCCATGTGAGGAAAATACACAGTGTTCTTAGAAAAACTGATATTGCACAAATATCTGCCTTACAACAAGAATTATTACTCCCTAATTTTACATTGCTGTCAATGAGCTGTGCTAGTAGTAAAAATATGGGAGTTCTTAAATTTTGAGAGTCATCAATTTTTCAATGAGCCAGGTCACTGATACACATGGCACATAATGGATTTTTTCTATAATATTATTATGTTAATATACATGGCTCAGTGAAAACATCATTAATAACACATCATGTCAAGTGAATCTCATGGAGCATGGAGCAATATAGTCCATATTGTCATCATATCTCATAGTATAATTAGAAGAATTCAAGTTATACCAGAATTTGTGAGACATTATTTCCAAATAACACATCAGATAAGGCATACATATTCAAAATATATAAAGAGTTGTCAAAACACAATAATAAAATAATACGATCTTTTTAAAAAGGAAAAGATCTGACTAAGCACTGAACTCAAGAAAGCATACTATTCAAAATTAGAACATAAAAATATGTTCAATATTATTAGGAAAATGTGAATTAAATCTATAAGGAGATCCCACAAAAAATCTATTACAATGTGTCTTTATTAGAATTAAAGTGGCACAATCACAAAAAAACAAATGTCAAATGTTTTCTTTGATATAAGGAGGCTGATTCATAGTGGGATAGGGAGAGGGAGCATGGGAGGATTAGATGAACTCTAGATAGGGCAGAGGGGTGGGAGGGGAAGGGAAGGGGCATGGAGTTATTAATGATGGTGGAATGTGATGATCATTATTATCCAAAGTACATGTATGAAGACACGAATTGGTGTGAATATACTTTGTATACAACTAGAGATATGAAAAATTGTGCTCTATATGTGTAATCAGAATTGTCATGCATTCTGCTGTCATATATAAATAATAATAATAAAAAATTAAAGCTGCACAATAGTTTTTGGAAGTTCGGGAGTTTTTAAAAATTATTAAATATATACCCATCATATGACCCTGTTGTTCCTCCTAAGTATTTACCTACAAGAAATGAAATCATGTATTTATGCAAAGATTTATGTACATGACTCTTCACATCACTTTTATTTGTAATGAAATCAAAATAGCAATAATTCAAATACCCTTCAGGAGATCAACCTCCATAAACTAAAGGTGGCATATCAATTCACAGGAATATTATTCAACAGTAAAGGGAAATAAAATATTGATATACTCACTAAAATGAATAAATGTGAGAATAATCACACTGAGTAAATAGACAAAAATAATAGCACATACTATATAATCCCAGCAACATGTAATTCTGAAAATCGAATGACAAAAACAAGATCAGCGAGTGTCTAGAAATGAAGGGAACAGTGTGTGGAGGACGAACAGAGGGAGAGGTATTCAGGGACAGGAAACACCATCTGGGAGAGATGGGTATGTTCTTTACCTTGATGGTCATGATAGTTTTATGGTGCTTATGTTTGTTAAACAGGTCAAATCATACACTTTATAGATGATGGATGTGCTGTATGACAATTGGAACTCAACAAAGCTGTTTGAAAATCTTCATTTTATACTCTTTTTAAAAACATGTGCAACAAAAAACTAAAGGCCGAATGTTCTCTCTGATATGTGGATGCTAACACACAATGAGGTGCAGGGAAGGTTCATTGATTTAGACAAAGGAGAATGAAGATGGGGAGGTGGATGGGAATAGGAAAGACAGGAGAATGAATCAGACATACTTTTCTGTGTTCATATATGAATACATGCCCAGTGTCCAACCATAAGAACGGAATCCTTACTAGAATAAGTTATACTCCACATATGTAAAATATGTCAAAATACACTCTATAATCATACATATCTACATGATATACGTGTCTATTTAAAAGAACAATTTTTAAAAAATGGCAAAAATTCCAGTAGAGAATTTGTTGTAGTTGGCTTTTTAACTTCTGTGACCAAAAGAACTGACAAGACCAATTAATGGAGGAAAAGTTTATTTTGGGACTCAGAGTTTTGGAGGTCTTATTCCATAGACAGCCACTCTATTCCTCAGGACTAGAGATGAGGCAGAACATCATGGTGGAAGAGTATGGTACAGGAAAGCAGGTCAGGCCTTGGCCACCAAGAAGCAGACAGAGAGATCCTTTCAACAATGAGAAAAGATATATCTCAAAGACTGTGCCCCTATTGACCCTGTCCCTCTAGCCACAACTTACCTGCCCACAGTTAACCACTACCAGTGGATTAATGCACTGATTAGGTTAAAGCTCTCAAGATATAAGACCATGAAACCCAAATGAGATAAGGGCAGCCCTCTATTCTTATACATGAATTCCACCAATTTGAACTAGCATTGCATGATAAACATTATGAATATTCAAATGAAACTATTAATTTCCAAGAAATGAATTTCTTCTTAGTTATGTTTAATATTTGGAGAACATCTTATAATTTATTCACACTTAATTAAAAATTATATCACATTACTCTTTTGACCTAGCTTTGAATTTTCCTGATTATCTTTATTATGTTCTCTTTATAAACTGTTAAAATGGTGTTGACAAGGGAATGATCAGATTTGATTTTAAATACATCTGTATAATAGTCATTTAATTGGAGGCAACAGAAGAATGTTAATTGAAATCACAACTTTAAAAAATCACTCAAAAATTGTAACTGTATATTTTTGTGTGTAAATCTATAAATGAGAACTCTAAATATGAATATTTTACTTTTTTTCCTGGTACTCCTGTCAATATTACTTAGCTTTTTATATTGTACAAAGAGAATTGGCTCCCTGTCAACATTGAGAAGGAGTTTAAGCATGTGGGCTCCTGTCCTCCTGGGCTATAGAGATCAATTTGTTGGTTGGTTTTTAACCCATACTCAGTGCATTTTTAAAAGTAGTTAAAAAAGTAAAAAACAAGATAAGGAGAACAACTGAACACACACAAAAGAGATGATGCCTAGTGTACAGCCTGAATGCTAGTCCATCAGATCAGCCATTCTCCTCTGGAAACACAAGACAGTGACACCAACTGCCATCCAGTGCATGGCCCCACTAGAGGCCCCATGATTCACCAGTTTTGGGGTCACCTGCTTTCCATAGCATTGTGCTTGTACTTGTGCTCACATGGTCATCTGGGGATGGACTGGAAGAGCCATTGTGGGAAACACAGAGTCCAGCCTCGCCCTTGGTTGGCTTATGTCCAAAGCAGCATCCCATGTTCCCAGCACCAGCTCACTTTTGCACCCATTCAACACACTGGCAGGAGATCTGGGTCTCATCAGCATGAGTGGATGTAAGTTGGGAGTGTTGGTCCACTCTAGACCCACAGGCCCTGGAGCACCCTCATCTCCATGTGTATAGCTTCCTTCCTCAGCCTGTAAGGATCCAGTTTGTCATGGAAAAAGCTACCTCTTCTGGTGTCATATATATTAAAAAGAACAAATAAAAAATAAAATAAAATAAAAAGATAACACCTACTTTTTTATTTTGTATTTTGATAAACACTGAAGAAGCTGGAGCTTTTAAATTTATCTTAGGGAAACCTCAGAACTAATTTTTTAAAGAATATTTCTTATTTGTTCTTTTAATTACACATGAAAGTACGATGGAATGTAACTTCTCATTATTGTGGTTGTACATGATGAGGGATTCCAGTGGTCATGTATTCATATATGACATAGAAAATTATGTTCAGCTCCTTCTACTGTCTTTCACATTTCCATTCCCCTTCTCTTCCCCTCATTCCCCGATGTCCAATCTGGTGAATTCCCACTCCTCCCTCACCTCTTTAAACCTCTTGAGTCCTCTTCTGCATATCAGAGACAACATTCTACCTTTGATTTTCTGCATATTTCATGCTTATTTCACTTAGCATGATAGTTTCCAGTTCCATCCATTTACTAGCAAATGTCCTAATTTCATTCTTCTTTATGGCTGAGTAATATCCCATTGTGTATATGTCTTGCATTTTCTTTATCCATTCATCTGTTGAAGGGCATCTGGTTTGGTTTCATAGTTTAGCTATTGTGAGTTGAGCTGCTATAAGCACTGATGTGTCCTCATCATTATGGTACACTGATTTAAAGTTCCTTCATATATGCCAAGTATTAAGATAACTGGGTCAAATGGTGGTTTCGTTCCATGTTTTCTGAGAAATCCATATTACTTTCCAGAGTGGTTATACCAATTTGCAGTTCCTCCAGTAACATATGAGTGTACCTTGTTCTTACATTCTTGCCAACATTTATTGTTACTTGTATTCTTGATAGTTGCTATTCTGACTGGAGTGAGATAAAATCTCACTACATTTTTAATTTCCATTTCTCTAATTACTAGAGACATTGAACATTTTTTTGGCCATTCATATTTCTTCTTCTGTGCAGTGCCTGTTCAGTTCTTTTGCCCATTTATTGATTGAGTTATTTGGGGTTTTTTTGATGTTAATTTTTTGAGTTCTTTGTATATCCTGAAAATAAATGCCTTATCTGAAATATAGGTGGTAAATATTTTCTCGCATTCTGTAGAATCTCTTTTCATGTTCTTGATTCTTTCTTTTGTTGTGAAGAAGCTTTTTGCTTTGATACCATCTCATTTATTGATTCTTGATTTTACTTATTGCACTTTGGGAATCTTATTGAGGAAGTTGGTTCCTAAGCTGACAGGATGGAGATTTGGATTGAATTTTGCTTCTAGTAAGTGCAGGGTCTTTAATCTAATGACAAAATCCTTGATTCCCTTAGAGTTGTTTTGTGCAAAGGGAGAGATAGAGGCTCAATTTCATTCTATTATATAAGGATTTCCAGTCTTCCCACCACCATTAGTTAAAGAAACTGTCATATATCTCCAGTGTATGTTTATGGTGCCTTTGTCTTGGATGAGATAACTGTATTTATGTGGACTTATCACTGTGCCTTCTATGCTGTAGCATTGGTCTTTCTGTCTGTTTTAGTGCTAATACCATGCCATTTTTTGTTACTGTAGCTCTGTAATATAATTTAAAGTCTGATATTATAATGGCACCTGCTTTACTTTTCTCATGAAGGATTGCTTTGTCTATTCTGGGCTCCATGACTGCTTTTTCTATTTCTATGAAGAATGTCATCAGAACCTTAGTGAGAATTGCATTAAATCTGTATAGTGTTTTTGGTAGTATGGTCATTTTGATGATATTAATTCGGCCTATACAAGAGCATGTGAGACCTTTTCATCTTCTAAGGTTTTCTTCAACCTCTTTCTTTAGTTCTGTAGTTTTCTTTGTAGAGGTCTTTCACTACTTTTGTTAGATTGATTCCTAAATATATTATTTTTTGAGGCTACTGTGAATGGAATAGTTTTTCTAATGTTTCTTTCAGTTGATTCATCACTGATATATAGGAACTCAATTGATGTATGAGTGTTAATTTTATATCTTTCTACTGTTCTGAATTCATTTGTGAGTTCTTAAAATTTTTCTGGTGAAGTTTTGTGAGCATTCCAAATAATCATATCATCAGCAAATAAGGATAGCTTGAGTTCTTCTTTTTCTATTTGTAAACCTTTAATTTCTTTCTTGTTATTGCTCTGGGTAGAGTTTCCAGGACTAGGTTGAATAAAAGTGGTGAAAAAGGGCATCATTATTCTTTGAAGGTCTAGTAGAACTCAGCTGAGAATACATCTGATTCTGGACTTTTCTTTCTTGGAAGGCTTTTGATGATGTCTTCAAATTTATTGCTTGAAATTGATCTACTTAAATTCTATATATGTCCTGATTCAATTTGTGTAGGTCATATGTCTCCAAAAATTTGTCAAAGTCTTCAAGATCTTTCATTTTATTAGAGTATAAAATTTCAAAATACGTTCTGATTATCATCTATATGTCAGTAGTATCTCTTGTGGTATTTCCTATTTTGTCAGAAATTTCAGTAATTTGAGTTTTCTCTCTCTTTCATTTCTTGCCTTAGCTAAAGTTTTATCAATTTTCATGATTTTTCAAAGAGCTAACTATTTGTTTTGTCAGATTTGGGGTTGTTTCTTTTGTTTCAATTTTATTGATTTCAACTCCGATTTTGATTATTTCTTGTCTTCTTCTTTTGATGTTGATTTGTTTTTCTTTTACAAGAGCCTAGATATTTAATGTTAGCTCACTTATTTTTGGACTTTCTATTCTTTTAATAAATGAGTTTAATGCAATTAATGAACTTTCCTCTTAGTACAGTCTTCATAGTGTCCTGAAATTATTTATTTATTTACTTATTTTGGTGAGAAGGATTCATCAGGGATTGAACTCAGGGGCATTCAAACACTTAGCCACATCCCCTTCCCTATTTTTTATTTTGTTTAGAGTTAGGGTCTCACAGAGTTGATTAGCAGCCTCACCATTGCTAAGGATGGCTTTGAACTCACAAAACTTCTGCCTCAGTCTCTCCAGCTGCTCACATTAGAGGTGTGCACCACACAACCCATGTGTCTGAGAATTTCATATGTTGCATTGTTAGTCTCATTGACCTCTAAATACTTTTAAATTTTATTCCTGATTTCTTCTGCAATCCATTAATCATTCAATAGCATATATTTAGCCTCCAATTGTTAGAGTAGCTTCTATTTTTTATCATTTATTTGTAGAATCATTCCATTATAATCTGATAAAATGCAAAGTATTAACTCTATTTTTTTTGTGTGTATGTGTGTGTGTGTGTTTACTGTGAGTTGCTTTGTTGCCTAAGATATGGCATGTTTTAAAGAAGGATCTATGTTCTGCTAAGATGAAAGTGTATTCTGTCATTAGTGGATAAAATATTATACATATGTCTGTTAAGTCTGAATTATTAATTTTATTTTTTAGTTCTATAGATTTTATTTAGTTTTTGTTTGGAAGATCTCTCCAGTGGTGTGAGAAGTGTGTTAAGTATTGTCATGTTGTGGTCTATTTGCTTCTTGAAATTGAAAAGAGTTTGTTTAATGTACATAGATGCTCCATTGTTTGGGCATCAATATTTATAATTTCTACATTTTGATGATTTACAATTTTCTCAAGCAGTATGTAATGTCTTTCTTTGTCTCTTCTGACTAACTTTAGCTTGAAACCCACTTCATCTGATATTAAGATTAAAATCCCACTTGTTTACAAAATCCATGTGAATGATATATTTTTTCCCATCCTTTAACATTCAGTCTGTAGATTTCTTTACCTATGAGTTGTCTCTGGGAGACACCATATTGTTTGGTCTTGTTTTTTAATCTAATCTGCCTGTCTATGTCTTTTCATTGATGAGTTTAAGCCATTTAATTTAATGTTATTACTAAGATATGATTTTCATTTATTACCTATCATTTTGATTTATTTTTTATTTTTAATTTGAATTTCTTTCCCCATTGATTCACTGTTCCTTTACTGTAGTTCTTCCCTTTGTTGGTTTTCTCTTTTATTTTTAATTTATTTTCTTCATGAAATATCTTACAGAGTATGTTCTAAAGTATAGGCTTTCTAGTTGTGAATTCTTTTAACTTTGTCTATGATGAAAGTTTTTTATTTCATCATGAATTCTAAAGCTTAATTTTTGGGGGTATAGTATTCTTGGCTAGCATCCATTTTCTTTCAGTATTTGGTATATATTTTTTAAAGACACCCTATTTTTGAGGGCTTCGTAGACATATCAGACAAGTTTCCTCTAAATGTTACTTGCTGTTTTTCTATGGTAGCCTTTGAAATTCTATCCTTATTCTTTAAGCTAGGCATCTCATAATAATGTGACTTTGTGTGGCTTTGTTGTAATTTTGTGTTTTTTGGGGGTTCTGTAAACCTCCTGTATATGATTTTTCATTTCATTCTTTAGGTTTGGGAAATGTCCTGATATTATTTCATTAAAAATATTGTACATTTTTTTTTAAATCTCTGAGCCTTCATCAATCCCAGTAAATCTTAAACTTGGTATTTTCAGTTTAATTCATATTTCTTGGAAGTTCTGTTCATGATCTCTTAACAACTTTTCTTCATGGTCAACTTTGTTTTCATGATTATATATTTTGTCTTTATTGCCAGAAACACTACCTTCCCAGTGATCTAGTCAGTTGGTGATGCTTTCAATTGAATTTTTAATTTGGTTTATTGATTCCTTCATTTTGAGGATTTCTGCTCCCCTACCCCAGAATCTCTATCTCTTTATTGAAGTGATTTTCCACTTCCTGCACTTTTTCTCTGATTTCACTCCTTATTCCACCATTTACTTTGCATACCAGTTTAACTGTGTATATTCTAAACTCCTTCTCTGGCATTTCTTCCACTGTGGTGTTGATGGATTCTGTTATTGAAGTATCTTGATTTATTTGGGGAGATATGTTCCCTTGCTTTTTCATGTTGTTTGTGTATACCCCTCTGACAGTATGGATCTGAAGCAGTAGTACCCTTTGGCCTTATAGTGTCCCTGAAGTTTTCTAGTACCTTACTATTTAGGGGGAGACAAATAATAACAACCACCAATGCATTAAATCACATACTTCCTACTATAATGTCTACAAAGTTAATTATCAGAATAATCAGAAATTATATGATCAGTCATTGTCTACTATAAAAAAGAGCAAGTTTGAAAAAGGGTTTACAATTTCAAATGGTGGGCAGGGAAAGAACAGATGTGGTATAGGATATGATGATTATGAGAGAGCAGGAGAGAAGACAGAAGTAAAAATTTAAAGAAAGTAAAAGAGAGAGCAATGGAGATTGGCTGTTAGTGGAAGGAAAGAAAGAGAATTAAGAGAAACAAGTAAGAGAAAAAATATTTATATAAAGTAAAAATCTTAACAAAATTAAAAGTAAAAAAGAATGTAAAACCAAAGTAAAATATATTAAACAACTTAGTCAACTAAAAACTAATTCATGAAAAATAACTGGCTTTAAAAGTGCTAGAAATCAGAAAAAAAATCAAATACGAGTATGTATAAATATTCATATACCATTACCATCACAAGTAAACAGAGAAAACAATAAATAAATAAATAAATAGGAAAAAAGGAGAAAAAAAATTCTCAATAAAAAGTTACAGTATTCTTTCTGTTGGAGTTCAAAAGATTCTCAGCTTGTCTTCTCTGAAGTTGTAGGTGTCATTGTCTGGAGTATAATGCTTCCCCCTCCAGGTTGCTGGATTGAAAAAGGTAATTCCATAGGCAGAATTTCTGGATGCAAGTTTTAGGTCTAGGTGGGCTCCAGACTCCTTACCAAATGCCAATGGGTCTGGATATTTTATATCAGCAAACCTTCAGGGCCCAGTAATTGTCAGTCTATGCTGGGAGACTGTACCCCAGGGACATCTTCTAAGTTTCTCTCTTGTGGTTGTGGAGCCAATTCTTGGTCCTCTACATCATCTGTTTCCTTATATTTCCCAGTCTTGGGTTCAGTCTCCAACTCAATCTTTCCTGCTCCACTCCTTCCAAATTCCCAGCCAGACACATTTCTCCTAGTTGGTCCTTCAAGCAGACAATTGGAATGGCAGGGTTAGAGCTGGTAGGTTTCCATGACCAATTGTCTCCATGCTTGATTTTATCCTAGTCACTTAAACTCACTCCATGTCATGCAGTGTATTTATTGGGCCTGTATTTTATGCCAAATTCAGGTTTGCTAAGAATCAGCTCCCTCAGCTGGTGGCTCCTGTGCCATGGTTGCAAAATGGTTCCTTCCTTTGTCCTCCCCACACCACCTGGAGAGATGATAGCTTTTTTTCCACAAAAGGATATTATACAGGGCACCTTTCAGTTTAGTCAGGCATTGTCTTTGATTGCTAAATGCTCAGTACACTCAGGATGCAGACAGCAGACATGGCTCAGGCCTCCTAAAAATGTGAGTTCCTTAAATTCCCTTATCCTTATATTTACGTTTGGAGGGACTGCTCTGGATGGTGCTTCTGGCCTTGCCACACCTGCTGCTGTGCTACTGGGGATTTTTTCCTTATTATATTTAACCTCCTGAATCTCTGATCTGCTTTGAATGTCCAGTTTTAAGATACAATAAAGTCTCCTGTTTGCTTACAATAAAGTCTCCTGCTACCTGTCTGCTTTCTTGATTTCACTCCATGGAGCAACTGGGAAAACAACCTCATATTATACCATCTTGAAAACCCTCTTGAATATTTAAAAAAACATTTCACCATACAAATTTCATGTGATTGCATTAAGAACTATACAGACCTTTTGATGATATGTCCAAAAGTTCCCAAAGGAAATTAGAACAAATACAGGGACTTTGATTTATCAGTTTCAGATGTTTCAGCAGAACTGGATTCACTCCAGAAGTGCAAATGAAGTGGTATCCTAACTGACTTTCTGTCTAACTCTAGTTGTCTTATTCCTGAGTCAAATAGAAAGATAGGAAATGCTCTTTACTGGAATCTGCTCTATCCACTATCAAAATATCCTCTTGGGAGTGCCATTAGTGGCTTGACATTCCAAACTAATACATGCAGTACAAAGTTCATCTGTAATTTTAAAAAGAGGAAATTTTAAAAAGAAGACTGATTAGGGAGATTAATAAATATATCACTGCATTTTAGAATTTAAAATATATAAATTATAATTACATGTTTGTACACACAGATTCATAAGTTAATAACACACAGTAATTTCCCATTGAAAAATCAGTCAGAAATAACAAAGATTCAGGAATAACAAAGATCTTTGTTTATTGCCTGTGAAGATACTTTTCCAGAACAAAAAGAACAGAGAAAGAAAAACAAATCAACATTATGCCTTGATCATTTTTTTAAAATTAGTTCTAATCAGTTATACAAGACAGTAGAAAGCTCTCTGAGTCATTGTACACAAATGGAGTAGAAGTTTTTGCTTCTATGGTTGTACATGAAGTAGAATCACACCACTCATGTAATCATACATGTACCTAGGGTAATGATGTCTATCTCATTCCACCATCTTTCCTAGCCCCTTTGCCCCATTCAAAGTTCCTCCACTCATCCCATGCCCCTCCCCCATTATCGATTAGAATCCACTTATCAGAGAAAACATTTGACCCCTATATTGGGGGGATTGGCTTATTTCACTTAGCATAATGTTCTCCAACTCCATCCATTTACCTACAAGTACTAGAAATTCATTCTGTTATAATGCTGAGTATTAATCCCTTGTGTATATATGCCACAGTTTCATTCATCTACTGAAGGGCATCAAGGTTGGTTGCACAGTTTAGCAATTGTGAATTTTACTGCTATAAACATTAAAGTGGTTGTGACACTGTTGTATGCTGTTTTTATGTCCTTTGGGTGCAGTCTGAGGAATGAGACAGTTGGGTCAAATGGTGGTTTCATTACAAGTTTTCTAAGGAATCTCCATACTGCTTTCTAGATTGATTGCACCAATTTGTAGTCCCACCAACTCTGTATAAATGTGCCATTTTCTGCATATCCTTTTCAACACTTATTGTTGCTTGTATTCTTGATAACCGCCTTTCTGACTGGAATGAGATGAAATCTCAGAGTAGTTTTGATTTTCGTTTCTCCAATAACTAGAGATGTTGAGCATTTTTTCATATATTTGTTGATTAATAGCATATCTTCTTCTGAGCAGTGTCTATTCAGTTCTTTAGTCCATTTATTAATTTTTTGGTGTTAAATTTTTTGAGTTCTTTTTATTTTATATTACTGTCTATCTGAAGTGCATGTGACAAAAATGTTAGCTCTATCCTCACCTCATTGATTATTTCTTTTGCTGAGAAGAAGCTTTTTAGTTTGAATCCATCCCATTTATTGATTCTTGATTTTATTTATTATGCTTTAGGAGTCTTGTTAAGGAAGTCAGGGCCTAATTCAATGTGATAAAGATTTGGACTTATTTTTCTTCTATTAGGCACAGGGTCTCTGGTCTAACTCCTAGGACCTTGGTCTACTCTGAGTTGAGTTTTATGCATGATGAGAGATGGGAGTTTAGTTTCATTTTGATGCACATGGATTTCCAGTTTTCTCAGCACTATATGTTGAAAAGGCTATCTTTTCTCTAAGTATGTTTTTGGCCCCTGTGTCTAGTATGAAATAATTGTATTTATGTGGGTTTGTCTCTGTTTCTTCTATTCTGTGCCATAGGTATACATATCTATTTTGGTGCCAATATCATGCCATTTTTGTAGTATAGTTTAAGGTCTGGTATTGTGATTCCTCTGGTTTCACTCTTCTTGCTAAGGTTTGCGTTGGCTATTCTGGGTCTCTTATTTTTTCCAAATAAATTTCATGATTTACTCTTCTATTTGTATAAGGAATGACAGTGGGATTTTAATTGAATTGCATTGAATTTGTATAGCAATTTAGGTAGCATGGCCATTCTGATGATATTAATTCTGCCCATTCAATAGCATGTGAGATCTTTCCATATTCTGAGGTTTTCTTCAATTTCTCTCTTTAGTGTACTAAAGTTTTTCTTGTAGAGGTCTTTCACCTTTTTTGTTAGATTTATTCCCAAATATTTTTTTTGAGTCTATTGTGGATTATTCTTGTGGATTATTCTTGCAAGTAGGTTACTACAAGAAGTAATTGAAAAATAGGTAATAATTCTTGAGTATTGTTTCTGGTGCAGAGCTCTAAAAACAAATGTTTGGTAGTTTATTTAAGTCACATATTGGATATTTAGTGAGAAAAATTTAAAAAAATGTTTTAGTTCTATTGGTTTAAAAGTGAATTTAAGTTCAATAAGCTTATAAATGACTTTTTCATGGATGATGGAAAACTATTATAATTTTAAAAAAGCAAAATGGAAGACCACTCTTTTGCTATGAAAGAATAAATATTTTCCCATTAACTGTAAAAGTATTGTCATATCTGCAACATTTTTTGAGTTTTATTTAGCTTTCAATGTAATGTGACCTGTCCTTATTTTTTGCAATATATAAAAACAGTAATTGTGAATACAGTCATTTAACTGTTTATTTCTAGGAAAAGGAAAACTTCTTATTAACTTTAACTAGGAGGGTGTTAGGAAAAAGGGAGAGAGTGAGAGAGAGCAAGTGTGTTTGTGTGTGTATGGGCATGCACCACCATTCCCAGCAGAATCATATTTATCTTAAATTCATATTATAAACTGGGCTTGGTGGTACAGTTCTGCCTGTAATCCCTCTGACTCAGAAAGCTAACATAGAAGGATCACAGTTCAAGATTATTCTGGGCAACTTAGCAAGAATTTGTCTCAAAATAAAGTTGAAAAAGACTTGGTATGGCAGTAGGTAAAAAAAGTGGATGTGTAACCGATGTGAATCTGCATTATGTATATAGGGTAAAAATGGGAGTTCATAATCCGCTTGAATCAAATGTATGAAATATGATATGTCAAGAACTTTGTAATGTTTTGAACAACTAATAATAATAATAATAAAAAGACTTGGGATGTAACTCCGTGGTGGAGGGCATGCCCAGCATATGCCAGGAAAGTCTAGGTTCAATCTCCAGTACTTCAAAATACTTTATATTGCAATGAGAAAACTATTACTTTTAGGACATTTCAAATAATTTGGCTCAGGACATTTCAAAAAAGTTGGCTCATTACTTCAGTGAATCTCTGTACTCCCAGAACCACTCATTAAAATTTGTTTCTCCCTTCAAAATGTTTGAAACAGGAGCTTTTAAAGCATGGCTCAATGCTGATTTGGAGCTATAGAAGGATTTATACTCTTGAGATTCTAGTCTTGAAGGATTAAATATATGTAAGAACTACTTGATAAAAGGCATGAACATGCACACACATATAAGAGCTCATTTTAGTATTCAGTTGGTGATGATGTTTTATGATTTTGTGTTCACTTTACTTTTTATTTTAAACAAAGTTGTAAAAATCAATGATACTGATTGGTTTTGACTTTCTTCCTTCAAGCTCTACTATAAGGTACAATGTGAATTTGTGTATTTATTTGATTTAACACATTTCCATTTACAATTAGTATCAATAGCCTTTTCTTTTGAGATTATCATTGATCCTTTCATGCTAGGCACTGGACTTATCTGCTATCTAAACTACTTAATATTTCAGCACAGTTAATTTTATATATATATATATATATATATATATATATATATATATATAAAATTATATATATAATAAAAAATAAAAAAAATATATATATATTTCCCTGCCCCATGCCCCCTCCACACACACACACACACAGACACACACACACACACAAAAAAAAAAAATAGAATATTTTTAGAGCATCCTTTCCCGCTGTTCTGATGTAAGTAAAAAGGTTTAAGATGCTAAAAGTTCAACGTCTGATCACAGTAACAAAAGCCATTTGAGTGTGAAATCATTGTTTTGAGCCATACAAGATAATAAATCTCATAATATTACCCAATTTTCTTCAAAATAATAGGTCAAACACATTACTTAATCAATATTTTTCTTCTAAGTTAAAAATAAAATAAGCTATTTCCAGACAATAAATCAAGCTGAAATATAACAAAAAATCCACTAATAAGGACTGCTTACATCTCATTTTCTTATATAAAATCATTACATGATAAAATCATATTGATAATTTTAACAGTTTTCCTTTTATAATTCATGACTATGAAAAACAGCAATTTTATTGACTGATACCTGATGACAATCATGGCTCAAAAAGTAACTTGAAATTTACTTATTTTTTATTATATGTAACATTATACTTTGTTATGTTTTTATAAGTACTTTAGGGGACAATTATAATTTTACATAATAGTAGGCTTCAGTGTGATATATCCATACCTGAGCATAGTATAATCTGGTGTATTTATTTCACCCATTCCTATCCTTTCCATTCCCAACTCCCTCTCCCAAATCCCATTGTCGACTCTACTAGTTTCTCTTATGCTTTCATAAAGTGGCTTTTTCCCTTTCTTTCCCCTATAACTGTCCAGGAATGGGAGAAAACAAACTATGTCTGACATTGTGAATCTGACTCATTTCACTTTTTATGAGGTTCTAAAACATGTTTTTTAAAAGGATATAATTTCATTCTTCTTTATGGCTTACCAGAACTCCATTGTGTGTGTGTGTGTGTGTGTGTGTGTGTGTGTGTGTGTATGTATACAAATATATATATGTAAATTTATATATATATTTTGATCTGTCATCGCATACCTAGGCTGGTTCCACAAAATGGTTCTTGTGATTAGTGCTGATATAAACATGAGTATGTCATGTGATAGGGATTTAGAATGTTTTCCCAAACGTTCATGTGTTATGCAATGCAGCAATGCTCAGAGTTGAAGTGATGAGATTATAAGGACTATGACCTCATTGATAGATTAATCCATTGGTGGGTTCATAATTTGAATGGACTACTGAGTGATAACTGTTAGCTGATAGAATATGACTGAAGGAGATAGTTCAGTGGGGGCATGGTCTTGTGGAATATATCTATAGTCTCTGAACCCTTCCTTTCTTTCCACCTCCAACCTTCTTTTCTTCCTCCATGCTGGATATCATGAATTGAGCAAATTCCTTCTGCCATGACCTTCTATATTTCAGTCTTGGAGCCCACTGACAATGTATTGAACCTCTGAAACTGAACCAAAATAAAATCTTTCCTCCTTTAGTTGTTCTTTTTTGTGTGTTTTAGTCAGAGCAACCAAAAGTTGGTACCAAAAATGAGTTTGTTGCTGTGATTATACCTCACCATGCTATTCAGAAGCATTTGGAACTGATTTGAGGTAGGAGTTTGGAAAGTTTTGGAGATGCAAGTTAAATAAGACTTAGAAGATTGTAGGCATAACTCAATGGGTAATTCTGGTGAGTTAAGGAAACCATAATTCTAATAGGCGTGCAGCAGTAAACACAGTGCTCATGAAGTTTTAGATGGAAATGAGAACTCTCTGGAGATTTGTCTATACATATCATAATCTGGTGAATCACTTGCTCACATCATGTTCATGTCCTGAGACTTTATATGAGGCTAAATTTAAAAATGATGAATCCAATGGAGGAAATTTCAAGGCAGCACAACATTTAGGTGGCAGTGTGGGTATTACTGGCAGTTTTAGTTAGGTTTACTGTGAGAGTTGGTAACAAACAGAGCAGAAAATTTCAAAAAAGTTTCAGTTTGACCAGAAAATCATGTGTAAAATTGGAGCCAAGAAAACTATGGTTGCTGAGAGATTGGCTCCATTAAAGAGCAACTAAGTAATTTCTATAGCAACAATAGGAAAGATGACTTGTGGGCATCTCAGGGATTAACAAGACCCTACCCTTACAGGCTCAAGTGGTAAAAGTGAAAACTCATTTAAGAGACCATGGGGAGACATGCTGCTCACACAGGCATGCCTAGGAAGTTGTTTCCTCGGGATTCATTTTATCATGTTTAGCCAGCTTGGCACTCAGAGGCTGCTGTATTCATGGTCCAAGGAGGTCTGTCTACTGTAGATAGTGGCATTGCCTACATGGTGCTCATTCTTCAAGACTGCAGGATGCTTCAGTTAGAAGGTTGTACCGGTTTCCAATGGTATTTCTAGGAAAGCCATGTTTCAGAAGTGTGGCAGGGTGAGAATCTCTGCAGGCACCCCTGAGTCAGTGATGTGTGAAGCTGTGAGAGTGAAACAAAAGCAGCAATGGACACCAATTAAGAGATTCCAGGAACATGAGACATCCTCTAAGAATGTAAGGAAGCAAGCAAAAAGGACCAAAGTATAGATCAGGTGGGTTTCAGTGAGCGAGGTATAGGGTGGGATTGCCCACCACTTTGGGGCCCACCTTCTGCCACCACATGCTGTAGATCTTAGATGTGTAGCTACAGGACCTGTTTTCCCAGCTGATATTTCATCTTGCTTTGATTGTGTCCCTTCGTTTTATGTTTTCATTCTTCCAATTGAAATTGAAAGGTTTACTGTGTCATTATATATTGTATATACACAATTCATTTTTAATTTGACGAGGACTCACAAATAAGCGCTTGTCTTGAGTCTTGGAGACTTTAGACTTAGGTTTTTGAGCAATGCTGGAACTGTTAAGACTATCCAGACTCTTGGAGATCAACAGTTCAATATGGGCACAAATTCATATCACAATGGAGTCCAGGGGCGGAAATTTATGATTTGGATCTAGAATGTCTCTCAGAAAGTTCATGTATTAGGAAATCCTCAGAGGTGAAATGATTAGATTGTGGGGGTATGACCTTATCAGTGGAAGCAACTATTTAATGGATTACTAATTTTTTGAATGGACTGTTGGGTGGTACCTAGAGGCAGGTGGGGCACACCTGGAGGAAGCAGGTCACTGGAGATGTGGCTTTGGGGATTATACCTGTTCTAGGCCCCATCATATGTCTCTGCATACTCCAGACTCCTGTGAGCTGAGCAACTTTCCTTCATGATTTTTCTGCTTTGGAGAAAGGTAACAGCGGACTGAGACTCTAAAACCACGAGGCAACACGAATCTTGTCTCTTTTCTTATTACATATTTCTCTCACAGCAATGAAAAATTGACTAACAACAGTCCACATGTATTTTTATTAAATGCTGATTTTAATCCTTTTAAATAAGTTTCATAGAGTCATACATTGAGTCACATGGAACTTCCATTTCTATTCTTTTGAGGAACCTCTATACTGATATCTACATCTATACTGATTATATGTCTTTGCTAGTTCTGGGAAAAATCTCATTGGTATTTTGATGGGGATCAGATTGAATCTATAGATTGTTTTGGGCAATATAGCCATTTAAGCAATATTAATTCTATCTATATAAGAACATGGAAGGTTTTTACATTTTCTAATATTTTCTTCAATTTCTGCCTTCAGTGCCCTACAATTTTTTTTCTAGATGTCTTTCACCTTCTTGGTTAGATTTATTCTTCAGTACTTTTTATTTATTTGTCTTTTGAGGCTATGGTAAATGGAATTGTTTTCATGATTTTTTTTTTCAACTTTCAGCATTATAGAGGAATCTCTCTCTTCCCCCTTCCTGAGTCAGTGCTCTCTGGACACTGCCCCAATCTGTTTCTTTTATTAAGTCTCTTTTCTTTATAGAAATTGACACTTGTAGTTGTCATCTGATTGCTAATTTTCTAGGATGCCTACTAATGTTTTCCCAGTCTTCATACCAGAGTATGCCACTGCATAGCTGCTTATTTAATTCTCTCTTGGGGAATTGGGAAGATATTGTGGGTTCCTCTGATCCACCTTTTTTCCTCCTTCTGTGTGGGATTGTAGAATATGTAAAACATATGAGCACTAAAGCTGAGCTATGATGCCATGATCAGCAACATAGCCTGAGTCCCAGTGCCTGAGGTGATAGTTTGATATTCCTACTCATTCAAGAATCCACTGAGCCTTCCCCTATCTGAGCAAGGTAGAGCCCCAAGAATACAAATCCTAGGCTCATATGTAGAGACCCACCAACAAGAGCTTATAATATTGTATATTAAAATCATTTCCTTCCTAGATTGTAAAACTGAAATGAATTTCTATGGTATAATAAAGTTTCATAACAAAAAATTGCTAAAGCCTATACTTTATACACTTCTCTTTTCTTTTCCCGGGAACAATTTTTTCCATTGGTATGTATCTGGTAAGATATAAAAATATGCAGGTGAATGCCTCTTAGAGAGTCATATTTACTTTAAGATACGGCCTGTCATCCAAATATCCAAGTATGAAGCTTGGATTGGAAATATTTTTTATCCCTTTCATATCACCTTAGAGAACACTCTTTAGATTTAACTAAATTGGATTATAGGATACTTAGACCAAAATCTAAGAAAATATACATTTAAAGTACTCATTCAATAAAATATTCAGTTCAAATGTATCTTAAATTCCCTTTCTTCATAATAGTAATAAAATGTACATTCTAGAAATTCTGAAGGTTGTTATTTCTGTTTGTAAATATAATCTGGAAATACATATTTATTTTATCTAAAAATATTTAATCAAATGAAGCTTAAATATTTTCAAAGGGCCACAGTTTAGTTTTGGAATATAAATCAGAATAAATTGAAGAGCATAGCTATTTGCCTCAGCTTTCCATAGAAGTTACATGATAAGTAGATAAGGTTGGGGCCAGAGAGGAAAACACTCCCTTTGAGTCATTAATATCCAACTTGGAAAGATAAAATGTATCACAGAGGAAATTCCCTGGACAGCATCATTTGCAGCTGGGTTTATATGGATTGGCTTGTATCTTGTTGAGCTAGGTCACAAGTAAAATCAGTTGGGCCTGGAGTACATTTATTCTGAGGCCAGTGGTATTCTCAAACTCAGACTCTGGATAACAATGTCAATGTTGGGTTCATGACAATGATGACACCACATCACTCTAATTCACTATTGAATTCCTTTGTCTTCTTATGGTGCTAACTGCCATGGCTGCATCTTTTGGTTGCTCATTTTTAACTATTTCCATGATAATATCACTATTCTAAACAGTATTAGTTTTTGAAATTTTTTTAAAATTTTGACTCAAGTAATAGAATGCAAAACTAAGTGTAATCACTGAATAATGGATTCTCAAACCCATTTTTACACCCATTTTTTCATGTAAAGTATTTAAATGAAAGTTTTTAAAATATGAAGATAACATATCAGAGAGAACATGATTTCTACTTTATTGGATTGCTTATGTGAAAGTTCATTGTGAGGACTGGTAGTGATGAATATTCTTTTATTCACTGACCTCTTGAGGACCTATGGAAAAATTTAATTAAATTTTGCAGCTTTTTTTATTATTTCAATAAAGAGATTTTTTTCCAATGCTTTCCTGGCTCTTTAAAAACATCAGTAAGAGCTTAACTGTGAGGAAGTAGGTATGTTCTGATTTTATGAGAGTATAGGGAAAAATTCAACGTTGAAGAAATACCTCCTGTAATATTGTTTTTAAAGGTAAAAGTGAGACATTATATAGGGTTGGATGAAGCAAATTTTATTTATCTGAAAAATAAAAATTATTGGCTACCATATCTATTTAAAACACTAAAAAATTGATACTATTAAAACTCCATTTCTGAAGTCTATTATTACTAAGATATTAGAACTTTGATAGTTTCTAAATACCTTTTGTTGATGCTAAAATAAAATTTTATCATTTGGGTGCTATTAAATAATGAAAATTCAGTCATTCGACAAATAATTACTAGTATGGAAAAGGCAGTCTTCCAAATGCTATTGATATGGCTATTAACAAAACAGAAACAAAGCCTTACGTTGAGGCAATATCCACATTAATACTTCAAAATAATTTCCAAAGACAAAATGCAGAATGATGTTTTATGTTCAAAATTTTGGCTTTAGGACAAAGATATGTAAAATCATCATCGTCGTCATCATCATCATCATCATCATCATCATCAATGACCATGATTTCCAGTTATCTCATAATTCAAAGTCATCTTTAAGGATGGATGTGGAGCCTAATCCATTTATGCTATTGGGTATTAAGCTCCCTGTTACACTGGTGTTTTGAGAAATCAGAAAGATCTTCCTCTCTCTGTAACCACATATGATTCACAGTTTGAATTATGCAGCCACATTTAGTGGATTATCTTGGAAGCCTTTGCATCAGGAATCCAAATTTGGAAGGCAAAGAGACAAGAGATAAGAGAGCTAATGCAATTAAACATCAACATTTTTTAAAAAGGTTCTTTTGTTAAACCGTAAGTAAGGAAGTTTATCCTATTTTTATACCTTAATGTGTATAAAGCTTTGCAATTATTTTATTAATGAAAAAAAGAAAAGCACACAGTTCAGAATATTAACTCAGTAACTCTACCCACATCTCTGAAATCAGACAGAAAATAAATTAAACATTGCTTCTGAAAGACTGTACAAACCTTAATCACATGCCTTAAGGCATAGAATAGGCCAAAACGACTTCCTTACATTCATCCTCCCAGAGGGGTGTGCAGGCCTATTTGTCACTCCTCTTTAATTCTTACTGACCCTGCTGAGTTATTCCTCAAAGGGCCCCTGCTATGAAGCTGCTGAGCATGCATGGCAACCAACTATGTTCTCATTTTTTACCCTGGAGAAAAACTGAAAGTATCAAAGACATGTAAAATCATCACAAATCGCTGAGACCGTCCTTCCTTATTTTTCAAGTGCCTTTTAAAAGTTGGAAAAGATGCTGGAAGTCAAAGTGGTATTTAAATTCAAATCTGACTGTGTATATTTTTCTGCAATCTCAAAAAAAAAAAAATGGATCTCAGTAGTAAAACATTCTTGAAGAGATCCTAGGTTATTACTTTTTCCTGTAGATACAACTTCCTAAGTGTATTTACATTAAAGTGTAATTTGTTCAGTATCAACAGGAAGTCAAGCAAATATATAAATATTTTTTAAATGAATCTATTTAATCTAACACAGACTAAAATTTTCCTTCTACATATGTCATTTTCAACCAATTTCTAAAATCTAGTATGTTTCTTTCTGATTTCTTGTATGAAGATGTACAACCTAATTTTTCCCCCCTGATTTAGGTAAAAAATACAAATTTTGATTATTGAGTCAAGTTTAAAGCCGTGATATAAGAAAAGACAAGGTAGTTTCCATTTCGACTAACAATATATGGTTTTGAACATTGTTTTATGTTTACGTCAGCAAAAATTAAAGTTTGTTCTTTCTTTTTGAAATGGTATTGCTTTTCTTCCTCTTTCTTGTTTTGCTACTTTGGCTAAGACCAACTTTACAGTTTAAAGAAAGGGTTAATTATTGACCATTCTTGTATTTTCTCAGTTGTAAAATAAGGTGTCTAAATTTCTACATTAGGAATAATATTTACTGTAGTTTTTTGGAAGGCATATTTTACTCACCTCCACCACCACCACCACCACCTTTACCCCCGATTTATGGGACTGAAATAAGAAAGCATCTGTATTGCTTACATGCTCTTTGAAGATTATTTTATGCAGGCAGATTTGTAATTCACTGGGTCAAATCTGGAAGGGCTGTAGATACTAAGGTTGGTTCCAATTCCCTGGGAATTTTGATTAGTGAGTTAGTAGTCTGATCTCAGAGACTGGCTCCAGGTGGTCCTAGAAGTAGTAAAACAGGGAATCTTTACACTGTACCTTCTATCTTAGCTATTGTGTATGGTAATGAGTAATCTGGTGCATATGATATTTTATAGAGAATCTTGAGCTCAAATTATTGACTCAGGATTTATGATTTCATACATGAAACTTCAGGAAAGTGGTAACCACTAATGAAAATGGGGTAGAAGTAAAATTTCAGCTAAAAATCTCATGTTTTATTTTAATTTTTTAAAAATTCTTTCTTTCTTTATTTGTTTTTAGTCATACATGACAGCAGAATGAATTTTGACATATAATACATACACGGAATGTACATACATCAATCATATTATCAATTCTATTCTGCTGCCCTTCTTATCCTCCTTACTCCTCCCCTTCTCTCCCATCCTTTCATTTTTTTTTTCATTTTTAGTGATATCTAAAGCTAATATTGAAAAATTCAGTGTCAAGAAATCATGGTAATTATATTAACCAGCAAACTTTCTTCAGGGTGATTATACATACTACAGCAATAAAATTAAAATTAATGTACTAATGTTTACTAATGGCTTTATAAAAATGTTTGTTATGTTGATTATATGTAATCAAGTGGGAATCTGCATTTTATTTTGATTTTAATTTTACATTATAGGTTAATATACATTTAATCTAAATTAAATATTTTATATCAAGAAAATAAGCCCACATTTATTTTTAGAGCACTTAGAAAAAGATTTTCAAATTATCTTATTTTTATAAGATTATTATATAATATTATGATTTTATATAATGTTGGCTTCTGTACTGCAATCGCATTGTTGTGCTATAATTTATTTTACTAAATGACTTTTTATAGTTAACTATTTTCATGTTTCTTGAATAAAGTTTGAACTTTATCACTTTCTAAATATGTCATTAAAAAAATTAAATTTGTTGAATTTCAGTTTCCTCAGGTTTAAGATGAAGTGTAGTGATATTTACAAAGAACTTTTGTTGGACTCTTTGTGACATATCGCAAATAAAGGAAATACATGTTGTATCTTGAAAAATGAAGATTCATTTTTCTAACAAAGATTCATTACCTCTAACAAATTATTCCATTATACCTAAATGCAGACTAAACACATACATACACACACATATATATTTGGTCTGCCATTTGCTTTGTACCCTAACATCTGTGAGGTTGTTAAAATTGCTACATTTGAATTCAAAGTTTTTATTCAGAGACTCTTTTTTTTTTTTGTAATTTGTAATATTGTAATATGTTTGCTTTATCTCAACATCTTCTGGTATTTTGATGCCAAGGTATAATTGCATAATCAAAATCTATTTATATTGATTCTGGATATAATCAAGCATATAAATACATAATTTTACTGTGGCTCACAGAATCTCTAATATCTAATCCATCCATCCTCTAGATATTATTCTAACAAATATTAAAGAAAATCCTAAAAAGAAGAAAGTTTGACTAATTTCTGGCAAATCCTAACTGTGGTTTCAAATGCATGAAGGTCTCTTAAGTCCTCCAGTAATGGGCTGATGATGAGATCCACTTGGACAAATAGTAATGGAAAACTGTCCTAGATTGATCAAGTCATGTAGGTTTTGATGGGCATTCTAAATGACACTTAGAATCAGTACAATGCACAGATTAAAGTATCTTTACATGGTAACACTTTATAAATCATTTTGTCCCTAAATTGCTTTATTAGTTCTTTGAAGGAAATATTCCATATCTTATTTTGTTATCTTATCTCTCACAGAACAGATATGTGCGTCCTCAATATGTTCTGTTTATTTTGTAAAGTTAAGAAAATTATTATTATAATTTATAAGAAACTATTAACAGGGGTTGCCATTGAAGAATGGGCTAAGGATGAAAAAGATATAAAAATTAGGGTCTATTTGGCAAAATATAGATGTCTTCTTCCATACATCTTTCCCAAACTCTAAATGATTGAATTAAAAAATACAAATATGTTGCCTGAGTAGAATGTGAATATATAATCATATTTAATAATTAATAATACATTTATGTTTTTTGATTCCTAATAATTAATAGTACCAGAAATTGTGTTATTAAAATTGCAATGTTGTTTTGGCTTCAGAATTCATCTGGTAGATGTTCCTGAGCAGCAGGTAATCCAGTTAAAAAAAATATCCTTCATGTCTATGGAACAGTATAATAGAGCTTATATTTTGAATTTGTATTATTGAAATTGGATAACTGTAACTTTAATCAGCAAGTAGCTAATTCCATCAGGCATTTAATTTGAAAAAAAAATTGACTATCCATCAAGCTTATTATCAGTTAGCTATTTGGAAATCTGACTACAGTACAACATCAAGTATATAACCTGAAATGTTCAAGTCTCTTCCAATAAACAAGGAGATTTCTCATAGCTATGGTTTCAGTAGTACAATAAAACATAAATCATATATAAAATATTTTAAGCTATAAAACATCAATTGACAAGTGCCTAAGGTTGCAAGTAATTTGTGCAAGTAAGAAACAATACATTGAACATTTAGGATGATCATTATTTCTATAATTGGATAATAATTTTATATTCTAAAATAACTTGACCTACATTCTAAATTTAAACAAAATTTCATATACGAAGTATTTTTTATTTGTTACTGGGAATCAAACTGAGGGGTGCTTTAGCACTGCACTATATCCACAGTCCTTTTTTATTTATTTTGAGACAGAGTGTTTTAAGTTGCTGAGACTCACCTTCCAAACTTGAAATCCTCTTATCTCAGTCTCCTGAAATCCTGGGTTTACAGGTGTGTGCTACCATACCTGGACTTCAGGTAAATTTTTCCTTCCTTTTTATATTTTTTCATGTAGACAGTTTATTTGAAGAGATATTAAAGCAGTGAAATTTAAATAATTCATTAACAAAATGCTTTCATTTCTATTTATTGCTTGAAGTGTGTAGATATTCACTTGGCTAATACATAGCATGCCTACTTGATTCATTCCTCGGAGGGCTGGTTTATATTAACAAAGAGAGAAACTGGCTTAGATTTCCATGACAACAACCATCACCTCAAGGTAATTAGCAGCGGACATACAAGAATTTTGTACATTTTGTAGAAGCTGCTCAACCCAATTACATTTAGTCCTTTCAAAAATTTTACCAAATGTGTTTTATGAGATTATCTTTATTTGGATAGATCTCATCAATTTGTTATTCCCATTTTAACTTTATAAATACTAAATCTTGTTAGGAGACAATACTATGAATATATTATGGTTTTAGATACTACTAAAATATCTGCAAAATATACAAAAGTTTGCAGATTTATAGAAAAAAAAGTGTATCTTTTAAAAAAAAGTGTTTCAATTCATTTCAGAATTTGCCTCATTTGTAATATACCAAAGGTCAAATTTACCATTTGTTTGAGACAAAGCTGCCCAGAAAATTGGTATAACTTATGGAATTCCTCACCTTTAGAAAAATTGGTTCATTTTTTTCTTTGATAGTCAATAGATTTTAGAATTTGTAGAGTGGTCCTAGAACCATTTCAAAGGTGACAAGCTTGTCCTTTGAGACCTTGGTTTGGTGCCTCATCTCTGTGAGCTCTGCTTGCTGAGCTCACAAATGAATACTCAATTGTTTCTCTTCTATACAGTTCTTTACAGTGAGGTACCAACAATTCAATGTTATAGACTGTCACAATGCAACACATGACTAAACTGGTCAGGATCACTCCAAGTGAATTTTGGCTGACTAAAGAAGACACAGACACAGAAAGTACCTATTTGGGTTCAGTGATCCCTCCTCAGCCACAGCTCCAACAAGGGGGACAGGGCAGGCAAGAAAGAGGAGGGGCACGCCTGGAATCCAGGTTTTATTTGGGAGAAGTCATTCAAATGAGGCAAGGGATAGGGTTACAACAAACAAGTGGGTGATGCGCGCTCCTGGAGCTGCACCTCTTTATCCAAGTGGAGGTAAAATCCAAATTCTATTGCCGGGTGCAATACCTGTTCAGTACCTCTTTACTCAGGATTTAAAAGTGTGTTCAAGCTCCTGTCCAGAGCATCCTGACAACAGACTACACTTTCTTGGGGTTCCTGACCTATCAGAGATTGATAACTTGCTTTCATAAATATTTTCTAATTTCAGTAGTTTCAGACATTTAGTGACTCTTGGAAATGGTAATTAAGAAAAAACTCTCCATCTAAATACAATTCATATGATGCAAGGATATTCAGTGATGAGGAAATCATAATTTGTACTGTCTTATCAGAGGGCTAAAAACATTCCCAGGAATTGCTTTGTAGTATCCTATAAAATATCAGATAATAAGGCAAAATATCACCATCAGCCAGGGAAATAACCTTCAACTAATGTATGGTGAGATATTAACGTACAAATTTTAATTATGTCAAATTATTCCATATAAAATTTATAATTATTCCCAAATAGCTTATTATCTAGTACATTTATGGTGACAAGTAGACATACATTGCTTAAAGAATATGAAGTACATACGTAGATCTTCTTTGACAACTTTACCCTCTACCACTTCTTTCAGAAAGTTTCTATGCAGTCATCCAGTTCTAGAACTTTCTGAAGTCTTGCAAATAGGTTTCTTTTCCTTGGAAATAGAAGGAATAAATTAATATGTCATCAGACAAATAAATTTTCACCATTTGTAACAAACATTTATGATTTGTCTCCATTCTGTTTATTTATTAAAATGACATAAAATTCTGGTTAAAGTTAAAATTATGTGAGAAGAACAACTTCTACAAGAGATAAAGGAAGTGAAGACATTTTATTTCAATCTTTCTTAAACAAGCTTGACTAGATTTTAGGAGCCCAAGTTGACTGCAGGGCTCACATTTCCAATTCTTGGCACATACATGTGCCCACATCTTGCTTACTCCCATTTGTTGGAGCAAAATCAATTGTCTTCTTTTCCTTGCTTGAAAGTGTAACACTCAGAGTTGTTTATTTATCATTAACTTGTTTTCTGTTTGGTTCCACTTGGAGAGAAAGTATGCATAGATTTGCCTTCCTGGGTACAGAGGATACTGAGTAGATTTTCAATCACAATGAGTTTAATTATTTACTCTGAGGATAACAATATTAACTTAAAAATAAATGTAATTTATAAGTCTGGGTCCCACTTATAAGTATAATTTTGATTCATTTAATAACAACATAATCTAAGCCCAAACATACTCTTCATGTAAATCAAAACATGGAATATGTTGTCTTTTGAAGAAACCTTCCTGCTTGTTAACTGTGTTCTTTAGAGGTGGGGACTTGGGTAGACTTGGCTTCTAATGAAACTGTTTTTTCTTTCTTTATTCACCCATGCTTGTCAGATGCTCAGCTAATGACATGCAGGTTATAGTGTTTCTATCTTGTAGACTTTTTTCTGTAATAAGCACCCCCAGTCTTTTATTTCTAAAATTTAAAATGCACAAGATTCACCAACTTCATTATGTAAAGTCTTGTGCATATACAAATATTTTATGATGAATCTTGAGGGTATATGTGATTTCCAGAGGACCAGAGCATTAAGAATCAGAGTTTTCTTATTATTAGGCGAAGGCCTTGGTCATGTAGCTTTCAATAAGTGTATTCCATTCAAGCAATGGTTCTCAGCCTTGGTTGCATATTAGAATTAATTTGGGAATCTCTGTGCCCTGTGACTATAACCAGAAATTCTGATTTAATTGGTCTGAGGGGTATATATTTTAGGGCTCCACATATTACTCTAATGCAGCAATGGTTGAAAGCTACTCTTAAAATAAGTTTTCAGAAGTTAGAGCTAAGTTCTTGTATTTTAACCTGAACTCAAAGACTTATTCCCAAAATTATACTTTCAGCACAGTGTGTGAATAACAATATAAGAATCTTTCTTTCCATCTATTCTAGTTTAGTGAAATGAAACAATGTAATGAAACAATGGTAAGATATTTTTCTGTGGAATTTTGATCAACGAATTTGAAGTCAAAATGAGGGATTTTAGATGATGATATCTAGCCAGGCATGGTGGTACATGCCTGTAGCACCAGCAGCTAGGGAGATGAGGCAGCAGGATAGTGAGTTCAAAGCCAACCTCAGCAAAGGCAAGGTACTAAGCAACTCAGTGAGACCCTGACTCTAAATAAAATTAAAATTAGGGCTGGGGATGTGGCTCAGTGGTTAAGTGTCCCTGAGTTCAATCCTGGAGTGCAGGGATGATAATATCTTTACATAATCTCAAAAAATATTACTAAAACAAAATTATTGGACCTTACTTGCTCCCTATTATACAAGCCAATGTTTCTCAAAATGTGAATTCTAGAACACCTGAATCAGCATCATCTAAGGCATCTGTTAAAATGTTAAATTTCTTATGCAGGGTGCAATGGTGCACACCCATAATCCCAGCAGTTTGGGAACTGAGGAAGGAGGATTACAAATTCAAAGCCAGCCTCAGCAAAGGTGGGGGTGCTAAGCAAATCAGTGAGACACTGTCTCTAAATAAATTACAAAACAGGGCTGGGAATGTGGCTCAGTGGCCGAGTGCCCTTGTGACTCAATCCCCGGTGCCCCCCCCCCAAAAAATGTTAAATTTCTGGGGTCCTGACTGTGGCCTTATAAATTATAATCACCTTCTGGAGGGTGGAAAGTGAAGAGTTTCCATTCCATGAGGCTTCCAGGCCATTAGCAGACACCTTTACCTGATGTCAACCATAATTCTAATGCCCTCTGAAAAACTCTTCCTGTTTCTTAAACTTTCTCTTGAGCAATAGTAGTCTATAGGTCCTACATAATTTTACATGGATTTTTCTATCTGTCTGACAACTTGCCAAGGGTCAACTACTTGCATGACTATGTTCTCACAGGTCAGATACGCATGTCAGGAAGTATACAAGTCTCAGTAAATGGTGGTATTATTCACTTACATCCCAAGCCCATTCATACATCGTATTTTATGAGACTTTCAGTGCTCAAGAGGATGGAGTATTGCTAGAGAGTATTTTGCCCACTGAGGCTCTGCTAAACTACTGACTGTTAATTGAACTCCATGTGAAAATGCTTCAATGCTTTGGATAGTTTGTTTAAATGAAAGTTGCTGGATGTTCCAAGGGGGTAAACAAAGAGACAGAATGATTATGTTTTATATTAAAAATGTTACTTCACTGGTGTAGGTTATTTCTTATGGGGACATTTAAAAAAATAAATATATGGGCAATGGTTACAGAGCTCTTACTATATGCCAGTCACTATGATTTTTTTTAAGAGAGAGAGAGAGAGAGGATTTTTTAATATTTATTTTTCAGTTTTCAGTGGAGACAATATCTTTATTTTATTTTATGTGGTGCAGAGGATTGAACCCAGTGCCCCATGCATGCCAGGCGAGTGCGCTACCGCTTGAGCCACATCCCCAGCCCAATCATCTTATTTCTTTATGAGAAAGATAGTTTTAATTCTGTTTTCCACATGAAAAAAAAATCAAGATTTGAACTGGATAACTCATCCAAAGTCAGATTATTAAGTGACAAAATGTACTGAAAGGCCACATTTTGGTTTTAGAATGTAAACACTTACCCTTTACATATTCTTCAGTGGAGGCTATTTTGTGACACTTGTATTAATTTCTTAAGCTATAACAAACTAGACCACATTAAATAGAATGTATCCCTCAGTGGTCTGCAGGGTAGAATTTTAGAATCAAGGTGTTGGCATGACTGTGCTATCTCTGTAGCCTCTGGGATAGAATCCTTCTTTGAATTTTTCCAGATACTTGTGATATGTAAGCAGTATTTATCATTCCTTAATTTATAGCTGCATAGCTCCTCTCACATGATATTTCTCTGTTCCTTTGTGTCAAGCTTTCCCTCTTAAGAACAAGAGTCATAGGTTTAGGGACCACTCTAATCCACTATTTAAGTCAACAGAACCTTTGCAAATGATTTGTGGAAACTCCGCAGTCACTGTAAAAGGGGATTTAATTTCCCCAACTTACACATAGCTCTAATCTCACATTTCCACTGAAATGTTATTTTTTTCCCCATGCCATTGTTACCTGTGATTTCTGTGACATTTCAAGAAGAAAAGTGGGAAATATTCTCCATACATTAGAATCTAAATTATTTCTATGTCTTTAGCTTTACCAACATAGAACATTTCTGTATGATAGACTTTTGTTATCAGTTCTAATAAATAGTAAGGCAGTAATTAAACATTGGTCCCCATATAGTAGTTTATAAAATCCATGTTCAAGATCTTTCACTGGTTCATGTTTCCTATATGATGTATTGATATTGATGAGAATAGTCAGGGCTATGCCCAGCATGTGTGAGGCATTGATTTCCATCCCCATACCACACCACACTCAGACACACAAAGTCTTAATTTGCTGGGTGGGGTGGCACATGCCTGCAGTTCTAGCTACTTGACAAGCTGAGGAGAGAGGATCACTTGAGCCCAGGAGTTCAAGATAAGCCTCAGCAATAAATTGAGACCCCCTTCTCAAAAAATGGATATCACAATGTTATGGATATAGATGTCCCCCAAAAGCTCATGTAAGAAAATTTAGAGGTGAAATGATTCAGGCATGAGAATTTTAACTAGTCAGTGTATTAATCCCCTGATTAAAATTAACTAGATGTTAACTGTAATCAGGTAGTCTATGGCTGGAGGGGCTGGATTGATGGATTGTGCCCTTGGGGTTTGTGTTTTGTTGGTGATGAGAAGAGTACCTTTCTGCTTCCTGGTGTGATGTCCTGAGCCGTTTTCCTCTGCGGTATTCTTCTGCCATGATGTCCTGTCATACCTCAGGCCCTGAGGAATGGAATCAGTCACCTATGGACTGAGACCTCTGAAAGTGTAAGCCCCCAAATAAACATTCCCTTCTCTAAAATTGTTCTTGTTTGATCTTTTGGTCACAGCAGAAAAAGGCTGACTAAAGCACCTGATTTTCTGTATAAATGGAAAAAAGGCTCAATATGTAGTTTGGGAAATTGAACAGAAAGATTATGGAATAAAAGAGGAAGGGAAAGCATCCACATTTTTCAGAGTGCATCTAAAAATGTGCATTCTGATCTGATTAAACACCTTGAGTTTTAACTAAGAAGACAAGGGGTAGAAAGGTTGTAGTCCATTTATAGGATAAGGAAGAAAAGCAGGTGGGAGTTGGACAGAGAACAGGGAAGGGAAGGAAATTCAAGTAAGATAGAATTTGATAATTTTTCCAAATATACTATTTACTCAAGAAAAATAGCCTGGGCGGCTTTAGGAAAGAAGATGCTCATGCATTGTCTTCAATATCTGAGAATTGCAAATGGATTTAGTGATGCCAGGTTGACAGATACACTGGAAAATTTTTAAGATAACTTAAAACTTGGGCATGGTGAGCCTCTGAAAACATGGGAAAAGACAGCCTTTTGCAGTGTACATCTTATTATTTGTTTGTTTCAATTTTGATTCATTAATATGTGCTACCCATCTTTTCTCCAGCTTTTAAAATATGCAATTGGCAAACAAAAATAGCTTATAATTGCAACATACAAGTCAATGTTTTTACATATGTTTACACTGTAAATTTATGATATCAATATAATTAATGTAAACATCACCTCACATACTTACGTTTGCTTATTTTTGTGATGAGAGCATTTAATATTGACTCCCTTAGCAATCTCCAAGTATATAATACATTTTTGTTAACTGTAGTCACAATGCTGTGCCACAGTTCTATAGAACTCATTCATCCTATATAAATTAAAATGTGTACCCATCATCACACTCTTGACTTAGAGGACAAGGGTATTATAGTAGCTTTTGGTTTACAGCTGTCAAGAGTGCAAACTATAGAATAATATTGTTTAGTTGTTTTGGACCCTTTTCCAAGGCTAGTATGCTTGGTCAAGAAGGTTTAGGAAGAAAGAATTAACAAAATATTATGATATATCAAAATATTTGGCATAGTATTATTAATTACTGTTATCTTTATTTCTGGTAGAGGGTGTGTGCTAGAATCCATATAATCTTGGAAGTAAAATATTAAAATTTAAATTCTCTTTTATTCTATCCTTGTTATATTTGTGCATTGTCATTGTCAAAAGTATGTCTATTAGGAAATGTCAAATCAAAGAAGTAAAATATAGAAGAGAAAAATGTAAAATAATACAATTAGGATAAATTTATGGAAACTATTTTCATACAGTATATATCTAATGTTTATTTGTTAAAAGATAAAAAGTAAATCAAAATTAATCACCCACAAATAGCAAACATGGGTCTACTAGTTATAGCATCTTGACACACCACAGTTCAAATCATCAAGGGGCTGACCCCCAGTGCACAGCCACTGTACCATGAAAGTTCTGAGAAGTCTACAGAAATCACACTGTTTATTTTCATTCCCAAACCATACTGCAATGAAAATTGGCTGTCTGATTTTCCTTAGCTCAGTATTTTGCTTTTTATAATAATACCAGGGAATTAGTAGTGGGTAGCCAGAGTTGTTATTTGATGTTATGTAGTCTCCCACAATTCATTTTTGATTGGCAGAATGTCTGAACTCTGAAGATGTTACAATTACTGAAATAAGTGTTTATTTTTGTCTTTCCATAAACAGAAAGCAAAATGACACTGTGTTCATTTTTGTCAAACAAGAACTGTTCCTAAGGGAACTTTCCTTTCTCAATGCAAGCTTTAATAAAATTTGACAGCAAAGACTGTTGTTTATTGTGGTAAATATTTGGCAGTAAGTAAATATCTGCTACAGATGCCAAGTGGTTAATTTCATAAACCAACGTACTGTCTTTCCACTTTTGAATTTCTTCTATTTAGAAATTATAGGGATGCAACACATATTTACTCTTACAAGAAAAAAATTGCTAATACATCTGAGATTTCATTCAGTCTTCTTCAATTTCAAATAGTGAAAAAGATAGCAAAACAATAGTAATTTTTTAAAAATCTGGATTTGTCAAATTGAGAATATATGAGATATTTTCATTTTGGTATTTATTCTAAAATGTATCACTGCAGCATTAATATAATTAGGTAAATTCTGTCATCTTTAATGTAGATTTCATCTTTGAGCTAATAGCAAGGTATTTATAGCGGTTCTAAAGTATTTTATGTAAACATGATAAATTCCAATAGGAAAACAGACACCTTATGTTTCTCACTGACATTATTTGGAAAGAAAACTCTATTCCAGATGCCCACAATAGACATCTTCTCATAGATTCTTCTTCACAGTGGACCATATTACCAGTTCTCAATGGGCCATCAGTAAAGGGGTTGGAGTTATAATTATTGATTTAAATTAATCTACAGGGGTTGCCACTTGTTTTGGGAATGTAAACACAATGACTTCCTTAACAACATTCCTTGTATTAATGTTCTAATTAAATGAGAAACATGACATATTGGTTACTTGTGCCTGGAACATCATGGCTTAGTGATTAGTATTCTTTGAATTATTCTGTAATTCTTCAAATTCATATCCAGTGACAAAATCCTATGCTTTTTTTGAATCTTATCTTGGGGCGAAGTTGCTTATTTATCAGAGCTTTCGCAAACATCTTGATCATAACCAGTTTAATGGCTCTAGTTTTTATTTACTATCTTCTAATTTCAAGCCTTGTTTTCACAAGACTGAAGTATTATTGGTCTTCTGAAAATCTTTATCCTGATATCACTAACATATACAATGAAATTGCTCCTTGTTGATTACTTCAGAATAGCTCAGAATTCTCTACTTTCTTTTTCCTAATTGCCCATACCATTACAATTTTGAAGTGAATCTAGTTTGTTTTTTATTTATTTTCTGAATTGAACATTTATTATTCTTTCTTGTGCTACCCAATTTAATGTGTTCTTTTCCTTAATCTAACATTCATTCTCCTCTTAGTTTAAGTGATTATATTGCCTATGGCACAAATAAAAATACTGAATAATTTGAAATATTGAAAATAAGTCCCAACAATAGTCCTCTTGAATTCCTATCTCTCAGTACTCACACCTTGCTTAATTTCTTCTCCTTTGATAATGGGTTAAACTTGTTGTATTGATTCTAAAGAACAAAAAACAACTAAAGTAGTGAGATGTTCTTTCTGAAACTATTTTATGAAAACACTGTGGCATATGCCTCAGGCTCTCGCTCTTGTTCTTTTTCAAATTGCTCATACTTGGCAAAGTCAGTTTATATATGAAGCAATGCAATGGGGTTAAAACTAATCACATGAATGGGTTTAGGTGCTTCCTTTCTACCACTACCACCAGTTAAGTCTTCAGATGAAACCGTGGTATAAGTCAATTGTTTGTAACATCCTGAGAAAACTTGGTGCCAATTCACCAACAAAGAATTCCTAAATCAGAGAAACTGTGAGTAATAAATGTTTGTCATTGCCACTAAATTTGGAAAAAAATGTGCTATATAGCTGTGTTAGTCACCTTTTTATTACTGTGACAAATATACCCAAGATAATCCACTTAAAAGAGAAAAGATTCATTTGGTTAGGGTTTCAGTACAGGGTTGCTTGGTTCTGTTGCTTTGGACTTGTAGCCCCATTGTGTATCCTGACAGGAGAATGTGGTAGAGAAGGACTGTTTACCTCATGATGACCTGGAAACAAAGAGAAAGAAGAAAGGAGTTGAGTCCCAACATCTCCTTCAAAAGTGTACCCCAAATAACTGACTTCCTTTGACTAAGTTCAACCAACTTCCTGTATCACCACATATGGGACCAAACCTTTAGCACATGAAGCTTTGGGGGACATTTCATATTAAAATATAGCAATAAAAATATACATCTATTCCTTGATATAATTCCCTTGTATTTTGCCATTTCATCATCTTTTAATTCATTTCTTTCATTTCTACTTAGATCATTCTTGCACAGAATAATATAGCTCTTTTCAAAAATTTCATGTATGACATTTCATATAAAAATATTTTTTAGAAAAAAAAACTATTTAGGATTTTACTCATTTTTGCCCCTTGTCTATATTCTCTTAATTTTCTCTTCACATTCTTCACTGTCACCTATATCTTGTCCTTGCTTGCATGTTCACTAGTTCTATAGACAATCAGGTTTTGCTCTACAGTATTTACCTCTATAAGACAAAGAAACCATCTGTTATGAAGATATCATGGGAAGACTATTTCTGTATCATTCTAAACATCATGAGATATATTAATGAATCTATAAAACCTTCAGGTTTTGGACTTTGTAGCAGATGCTAATTCCTCTGGAAATTCATCTCTAGATTTTACTTACCTAATTGTGACATGACAGATTAAAAAAAAAACTTTAAATATGAAAACATATTTAACTGATTAAGTACAATCAGGAATATATTCAAACATATTTACTACATTTTTTACATTATTAAAATTATTATAGCCAAGTAATTATCATCACCCCAAATTTAGTTACATCCTAAAGCACAGCTTCTCTATACAACTTAATTACTTTTTTTTTTTTTGGCTTAGAAGTTCAGTTGGAGGTTTAGTATGAATTCTAACTCTGCCTCTGATATAAAAATAATGAAGTTTGACAAGTGCAGCTTTAAAATTCCCTTTGCTCCTCCCACAGTGTTTGCATTTCTAATACTTCTGTCCCTTCTAGACATAAACAGCAGCTATGATCTATTTTAGTTCTTATATTCTGATTAAGAAAAGAAGTTGAATCACTTGCATGTTTTATATAATCATATTCAATCAACTGTGACACACACACACACACACACACACACACACACACACACAACTATATATTTTTAGTGCATATGGGATAAGGTAGAAGGATACTGGGGA